>NC_064620.1:85155000-85490000 GCF_023898315.1 Schistocerca nitens | reverse complement strand
CTCTTCACTAGGTCCGTTGTTCACACTGCTGTCGACTGCATCATAACGACATTGTACACTAGAAGCTTTCCAGTTGCTAATGCTGTGTAGTAACTGCTTTTCAGGTGGCCATTTTTAGCCGTTAATAGTGAAACAGGAGAGAAGTGGTCCGATGAAAAGGGTGTTCTCCCCTACTCTCCCCCTCTCACAACAAAGAAAACATGCGGGAAATAAAATAAAGGTGTACGGTTACAATGAAGGAGTGAAGGGTTAGAAGATATTGGTAAGATTCACTGATGACATTACTATCCTCAGAAAATATCACGGAGAATTTAAGGACCTGTTGAATGGAATTAACAGTCGGAATAGCACGGAATGTCGAGTGAAGGTAAACAAAAAAAAAGACGATAGTAATGAGGAGAAACAGAAACGAGATTAATAATAAACTAAACATAAAAATTAGGCACCGTCTAGTAGACGAAGTGAAGCAGATCTTTGAAGCAAAGATATCGCACGACGGATGAAGCAACAGTACGTAAGAAGCAGACCAGCACAGGCAAAGAGGGTATTCCTCGCCAAAAGAAAACTGTACTAATTTCAAATATAGTTCTGCACGCCGGGAGCACAGCATGTTGCGAATGTTTATCATGGGCCGTGAAGAAACCGGAAAAAAGAAGAATTGAAGCGTTTGATATGTGCTGTTATAAGAGAATGGTGAATGTTTAGTGGTCTGGTGCGATAAGAAATGAAGAGCCTCTTCGCATAATAGGCGAGGTATGTGTGGAAAATAAGTTGCCAGAATTAGGACAGGATGGTAGAACATTTGTTAAGATGTCAGTAATAACTTCCGTGCTGTTAGAAGGAGCCATATATGGAAAAATTGTGAAAGACATAGATAAGAAAATATACAGGAAAAGCTAAATGCGTTGGCTGCCACTGCTGCTATGAAGATATTGGAGCAGGAGAGAAGTTGATGGTGGGTCGCATCATACCAGTTAGGGACTGACGACGCAAAAATAAATAAATACAATAAATTAAAGAGACAGAAGGCTAGGCAGGAACTTATCTATTGGCGTTATTAGCAAGCCACTGCACAGTGCCAGGTGAAGGGAAAATCGTGTCCTCACGAGGATGCTTTCTTAAACCTGTTCGATCTCTGCGAAACAGAGTGATATTTTGTTAATCGCATGGCTGTTGGTAAGGGTGATTCTTGTAAAGTTTCATTCAAACTTTCAAATTTATGCAACACGTAGTAATTTGTTCAAAGCTGTCTTAAGCCACCGGTGTCGTACGTTTTGCAGAAATGGGTAAAAGTCTAGTATCCTACAGTGACTAAATATTTTTAACTGGACTACAACCCAGGTTTAAAGTACAAAGAAGGTTTTGATCACTAGGAAATGTGGTTTGATGGTAAAATTAGTAAGTTTTTCTGAAGATCCACAGGTCAAGGGTTAAATTCCTCAGTGGGTTTTAGGACATTCTTTTGCTATCGCTTCTTTCGCCTGTGGTAATAATTCGTATATGTAGAAAACGCCAAGCTGTAAAACAATTAACCCGTGCTACAAATGGTTGGCTACGTCAATTCACTGGCAAGCCATCTCCAGTAGAACCTCACCTAGTAAAGCACTGGTGCGTTCAGATCAAGATTCAGCTTGATGACAACTTTACCCTACCAGGTACACCTATACTCCGCAAGTTTCCGGTGTTTGGCGGAGAGTACTTCACGTACCATGCTCACTTCCACTTTTCCTGTTCCAGTCGCGTATGACTCGCGGGAAGATAAATTTAGATAGAGTCGATTCTAGCCAGAGGCTTACGAGCAACATTCCTGTCATTGTATGATGCTTCTGAACTTTGTCCATTGATGCTCAACATTATCAGTGCTGGAGATGAAATTCTCGTGCTGTCCTGTCAGGTTATCTGAAATCTGTCTCATGTCACTCTTGCTAAATAGAGAGACCTTACTACTCTTCATTGTGTTCTTAGTTACAGCCCTATTCAGTGATGCAGTGCCGGCCGTATGATCATTGGTTCCCTATTCTATGTTAAGTAAATCGAAAACTTCGGTAGTGTCACCAGCAGGTCTAAGATGTTGTCTTCAGGAATCGGTTCCCCGGTTAACTGCTTCAGGTAATTTTTGGACAAGGCACTTAGAGGAGTTTGTCAATATTTCCTGTCCCTTACCAGATACAATTTGAATTTAGGGCCGTTCATGTAAAGTACTCTAGCATTTAACCATTTTATTGCCGGATAATCGAACACTGCAAATTAGCACGTGTCCCACGATCGATTGGCGTATCTTCTGAAGAAATTTTTTGTACTGCGACAGTATACAGTCGCAATAAGAGACGTGAGAATTTTGAATTTGTAGGTATTTAAAGTTAAAGGGTACGTAGTACTTAGAATGAAAACTACTTACGAAAGAGTTGAACATGATGAGATGTACATGCCTTTGAGAGTTATACAAGGTGTATCAAAAAGAATCATCCGATTTTATAAAATTATGACTATTATGTTGTTTGAGTTATGCGTGTGAACATCGTACTGTTGGAAAGAGCAAACTCTCGAGTTTTACATGGTTCCCGCTAGGGAACACAGTGTGCGCCCACTTCAGTCCTAGTAAAAATGGTGTCGGGACAACAGAAAGCGTTTTGTTGGTTGGTTGGTTTTGGGGAAGGAGACCAGACAGCGTGGTCATCGGTCTCATCGGATTAGGGAAGGATGGGGAAGGAAGTCGGCCGTGCCCTTTCAGAGGAACCATCCCGGCATTTGCCTGGAGTGATTTAGGGAAATCACGGAAAACCTAAATCAGGATGGCCGGACGCGGGATTGAACCGTCGTCCTCCCGAATGCGAGTCCAGTGTCTTACCACTGCGCCACCTCGCTCGGTAAAGCATTTTGTGTTCTATGTTTTGCGCAGTGTGGGTCAGTATTAACTGCTCAGCATAACTTTCGTACTAGGTATGATATGGCTCCCCCCACGACACAGATCATTACACGATGGCATTAACAATTCCGAGAAACAGGTTGTTTGTGTAAAGGCAACTCGGCGGGCCATCCCCGAGTGTCTGACACAGATGTCGAACGCATCCGCCGTAGTTTCATAAGGAGTCCGCGTAAATCCGTTCGCCGTGCAGCTCGACAGCTCAACATGCCCCCATTGTCCGTCTGGCGTTTGTTGCGTCGACGCTTACACACGAAACCATAAAAAATTCATCTACTGCAAGCTCTTCGTGAAGGTGGAAAACAATAGCGTGTGGAGTTCTATAATTTCGCTCTTGGCTTGATGTTTAGGACGGGGCAACATTCCATTTAAATGGGAAGGTGAACGCCATAATGTGAGAATGTGGGATACGGAACAACCGCATGAAGTTGTGCAACATTAGAGAGACTCTCCAAAATCTAATGAGTATTGTGCAGTTTGAAGGGAAAATTTCACATATCTCGATATGCTTGAGAACTTCCTGTTCCCACTGTTGGAGACTGATTCAAACAACAACAGGATGGGGCACCACCACACAGGCATCTGGGAGTGCGGGAATTTTTAAATCAAAGGATATTACTGAACGATGGATCGGTCACACTGGACCAAATGATTCAGCCTTACATTATTAGCCTCCACGGTAACCGGACCTGACTGTATGTCATTATTTCTTGTGGCGGTTTATAAGAGAATCTCTTTATGTACCTTCGTTACCAACAACAATGAACGAACTGAGACATCGCATAACAGCAGCTCTGGAAGCTGTAACTCAAGTCGTGCTCGCTGCAGTGTGAGAACAATTTGAATGCCGCATTGACACACGCCGTGCATTTCAAGGGGGGCATATCGAACACCTATGAAAAGGTATGAAAAAGAACTTATGTTCCCCGTTCATCAATAAACAAAATTCATTGTATATGTTTATTAGCTTCAGAAATACAGATGTGGCAAATGGGATGCTTCTTGAAATTTCCTGGCAGATTAAAACCGTGTGCCGGACCGAGACTCGAACTCGGGACCTTTGCTTTTCGCGAGCAAATGCTCTACCATCTGAGCTACCCAAGCACGACTCACGCCCCGTCCTCACAGCTTTACTTCTGCCAGTATCTCGCCTCCTACCTTCCAGACTTTACAGAAGCTCTCCTGCGAATCTTTGCAGAACTAGCACTCCTGAAAGAAAGGATACTGCGGAGACATGGCTTAGCCACAGCCTGGGGATGTTTCCAGAATGAGATTTTCACTCTGCAGCGGAGTGTGCGCTGATATGAAACTTCATGGCAGACTAAAACTGTGTGCCGGACCGAGACTCGAACTCGGGACCTTTGCCTTTCGCGGGCAAATGGTAGAGCACTTGCCCGCGATAGGCAAAGGTCCCGAGTTCGAGTCTCGGTCCGGCACACAGTTTTAATCTGCCAGGAAGTTTCGTATCAGCGCACACTCCGCTCCAGAGTGAAAATCTCAAAACAAAATAATAATAATAATAATAATAATAATAATAATAATAATAATAATAATGGCTCTGAGCACTATGGGACTTAACTACTGAGGTCATCAGTCCCCTAGAACTTAGAACTACTTAAATCTAACTAACCTAAGGACATCACACACATCCATGCCCGAGGCAGGATTCGAACCTGCGACCGCAGCGGTCGCGCGGTTCCACACTGTAGCGCCTAGAACCGCTCGGCCACTCCGGTCGGCTGAAAATCTCATTGGGGATGCTTATTTTTGATACACCCTATATGTTGTAAATGAATGATACAAAACATTTTAGACATCGGTTTTGAGGTTTTCTCTACTCTATGTACTCATCGAGCGAACAGCAAAAAATTCTGCATGCGCAAAAAGAGGAGTCTCTTTCAGCTTTCCATACCGCCCCAGAGTCCAATCGCAGCACTGCCACCCTACTTCAAACACTGCCTTCATAAGTAATGTTGTTTTCTACAACATTACTGCATCACATTTCTCCCCTAAACTTCCTCCCTGCCACCCTCCGCCAGCCACTTTGCTGTTCGACAGTGAATCGTTTCTAACAATCTCGAACCGCTCGCATTAGCACCTTAGCCTTTTCCGCTCACTATGCGCGTGACTAAGCTGTTACCCTCGTCTGGCCGTGTCGCCGCCAGCCACTGCTGTAGCTGCAGGTGAGACATCTCAGACTGCACACGTTTTCCAATCCCTTTAGTCACGGACCGCCCTACGGCCACAACAGAGACGTCTGAACGCCGAAGAGTGACTAACGTTTTTGTGCTATCACCCCCCGTCACAGCGGAGGCTTTAGTAGAGACATGTCAAGAGGTGTTCTTTGTCGCCGAGCCCCGTTCGGTCCTAAGCCGCCGACGCGCCGCCGCGATTGAGACCGCGACCCTGCGGTTACTCACTTGTTGCCAACCAGTACCCAAGTCTTCACAATCCGCTCACTGGGAGAAACAGCTGTAGGGCGTCTCTCACAAATGTGTGATGTGAGTCACATGTCTCGATTCGGCCATTTGGAACAATGTTTCCCTGTCTCAGATTAAAACATTCGATCCTCTCCATCATGCACGAAAGTGTGTAGCTTCACCCAACGAAACACTTTGTAATGGCAAGGCACCACAAAACATGTCACTGAAGCAACACGACCGCTTTAATGATAGAAATACTAAGGTGGAAAGTGCTCGATATTAAAGAAACGCTATTTAATTTTGTTTGTCAACGCGTAAAAGTTTG
Organism: Schistocerca nitens; assembly: GCF_023898315.1. Taxonomy (NCBI): domain Eukaryota; kingdom Metazoa; phylum Arthropoda; class Insecta; order Orthoptera; family Acrididae; genus Schistocerca; species Schistocerca nitens. The sequence goes on along the minus strand of NC_064620.1, from coordinate 85,484,329 downwards.
AACTAAATTGGAACTCTCTAGGTTCCAAGATAGTAATTCTTACCGTGACAGATTCACTGACCATTAATTTCGTAGATCTGACAAGAATTTCGGAGTTCTATTGCATTTAAATTTAGGATCCTTTGGTTAGTATGATGGTGGGTTGAGTGACGCACGGGCCAACACTTTATACCCTTCTCAAACGAAATATATCTTCAGGGAGTGACTGGCTCGATGAATATTTGATGAATACATCCCAGAAGGTTACACTGGACAGTGAATGTTTCTCAAAAGGTGATATAGCATGCGCAACCAAGGAAGCGTGATACAACCTATAATGTTACCAATATAGAAAGATGATTTCTCAGGTTCTCAGTATACAAGGTTGATTTGTCAGATAGGATCAGCAGCATTATAAGATTGTTCGCTGAGATGATGATGTTTACAGGAAAGTATCTTCTTTGGGACGCCATCATGTATGTGCCCGCAGAGAAGTACAGAGGAGGCGGTGTTGTGGTATGGGGGGGGGGGGGGGGGTTGTGGCTAGTATGTGGTCCTCTTACTCCTTTTAAGAAAACGCTAAATGCTGCAGGATATGGACACTTTTTCATCAATGTGGACTGCATATAGCAGACAAACAGTTCGGAGGCGATGACTGTTCCTGTCAGCATGACAACGCACCCTGTCATAAAACAGCGTCTGTGAGAGAATAGTTTGTGGACAACAACATTCCTGAAATGGACAGACCCGCGGGCGACCTCAAACCAGTGCAACACCTTTGGAATGAGCTAGAAAGTAAATTTCGCTCCAGACCCCAGCATCCTACATCAGAACTTTCCCTGGTTTCGATTCTTGAAGAAGAATGGGCAGCCATTCCATCTACATCTATATCTACAAGGATACTCTGCAGATCACATTTATATGTTTTATGTGTCTGTCAGAGGGTTCATCGAACCACGTTCACAGTTCTCTATTATTCCAATCCCGTATAGCGCGTGGAAAGAACAAACAGCTGCATTATGTGATCAAAAGTATCCGGACACCTGGCTGATAATGACTTACAAATTCGTGGCACCCTTCATCGGTAGTGCTGGAATTCAGTACGGTGTTGGCGCACCCTTAACCTTCATGTCAGCTTCCACTCTCGCAGGCATAGTTCTGTCAGGTGCTGGGAGGTTTCTTGGGAAACGGCAGCCCGTTCTTCATGGAGTGCTGCACTGAGGAGAGGTATCGATGTGGGTCGGTGAGGCCTGCCACTAACTCGTTCAAAAACATCCCAAAGGTATTCTATATGATTCAGGTCAGTACTCTGCGCAGACCAGTCTATTACAGGGATGTTATTGTCGTGTAACCACTCCGCCACGGGCCGTGCATTATGAACGGGTGGGTGCTCGAGCGTGCTGAAAGATGCAATCGCCATCCCCGAATTGCTCTTCAACAGTGGGAAGCAAGAAGGTGCTTAAAACATCAATGTAAGCCTGTACTGTGATAGTGCCACGCAAAACAACAAGGGGTTCAGGCCTCCTCCATGAAAAACACAACCACACCATAACACCACCGCCTCCGAATTTTACTGTTGACACTACACACGCTGGCAGATGACGTTCACCGGGCATTCGCCATACCCACACCCTGCCATCGGATCGCGACACTGTGATTCGTCACTCCATACAACGTTTTTCCCTTGTTCAGTAGTCCAAAGTTTACGCCCCTTTCACCAAGCGAGGCGTCGTTTGGCATTTACCGGCGTCATGTGTGGCTTATGAGCAGCCGCTCGACCATGAAATCCAAGTTTTCTCACCTCCCACCATACTGTCGTATGCAGTGGATCCTGATGCAGTTTCGAATTCCTGTGTGATGGTCTGGATAGATGTCTGCCTATTACACATTACGACCTTCTTCAACGGTTGGCGGTCTGTGTCAGTCAACAGACGAGGTCGGCCTGTACGCTTTTGTGCTGTACGTGTCCCTTCACGTTTCCACTTTACTATTCAAACGGAAACAGTGGACCTAGGGATGTCAAGGAGTGTGGAATCTCGCGAACAAACGTGTAACACAAGTGACACCCAGTCACCTGACCACGTTCGAAGTCCGTGAGTTCCGTGGAGCGCCCCATTCTGCTCTCTCACTATGTCTGATGAATACTGAGTTCGCTGCTATGGAATACCTGGCAGTAGGTGGCAGCACAATGCACCTAATATGGAAAACGTATGTTTTTTGGGGTGTCCGGATAACTTTGATCACAAAGTGCATATCTTTCCGTACGAGCTCTGATTACCCTTACTTTATTATAGTGATCGTTTCTCCCTATGTAGGTCGGTGTCAACAAAATATTTTCGCATTCGAAGGAGAAAGTTGGTGATTGGAATTTCGTGAGAAGATCCCGCCGCAACGAAAAACGCCTTACTTTTAATGATGTCCATCCCAAATCCTGTATCATTTCAGTGACACTCTCTCCCGTATTTCGCGATAATACAAAACGTGCTGCCCTTCTTTGAACTTCTTCGATGTACTCCGTCAATACTATCCGGTAAAGATCCCACACCGCGCAACAGTATTCTAAAAGAGGACGGACAAGCGTAGTGTAGGCAGGCTCTTTAGTAGATCTGTTACATTTTATAAGTGTCCTGCCGATAAAACGCCGTCTACGGTTAGCCTTCTCCACTTTTTCTGTGTGTTCCTTCCAATTTAAGTTGTTCGTTATTGTAATTCTTAGGTATTTAGTTGAATTTACGGCCTTTAAATTTGACTGATTTATCGTGTAATCGAAGTTCAACGGATTCCTTTTAGCACTCATGTGGATGAACTCACACTTTTCGTTATTCAGAGTCAACTGCCAATTTTTTTCTGTGGGTTATGCTAAAAGGCGCTGTCTACAAAGGCATACCAACTACACGCGATGATATGCAACGACGTATTACTGCAGCTTGCTATGTCACCTCTGCTGGAATGCCAGCACGCATGCTGCAGTCATCCCATACCAGGCTACTGCCGCTGCCGGTGGTCATTTTGAACTCAACCTGTGACGGGCGATTGTCTCTTTACTGGTCCGATTCCACATAACTAGCGTGTGCACTTGCGTTGTTCTTTAGTCTATGCTACCACAGGTATTGTACAAGTGTCGGCGCGGGAAATTTTTCAAAATACGCTATCTCATAAACGCCTCGCACTAGAATCATGCAACAAACACTAATGACATTCTAATTTCCCCTGCTTTTAGTCTGTTATTATCAGTAGGCAGTGTTCCATTTAAAAAAGTGTATGTACGTACAAAAATACACTAAGTATTATCACAATTTGTATACTGACTAACAGTGCGAGACCCTGACTTGCCCCCCTTCTTGCAGCGGTGTACCGTAGGTCTCTAGAAGAGCGTAGCGTTCCAAGGGATTGGAAAAGGGCACAGGTCATCCCCGTTTTCAAGAAGGGACGTCGAACAGATGTGCAGAACTATAGACCTACATCTCTAACGTCGATCAGTTGTAGAATTTTGGAACACGTATTATGTTCGACTATAATGACTTTTCTAGAGGCTAGAAATTTACTCTGTAGGAATCAGCATGGGTTTCGAAAAAGACGATCGTGTGAAACCCAGCTCGCGCTATTCGTCCACGAGACTCAGAGGGCCATAGACATGGGTTCCCAGGTAGATGCCGTGTTTCTTGACTTCCGCAAGGCGTTTGATACAGTTCCCCACAGTCTTTTAATGAACAAAGTAAGTGCTCATGGACTATCAGACAAATTGTGTGATTGGATTGAAGAGTTCCTAGATAACAGAACGCGGCATGTCATTCTCAATGGAGAGAAGTCTTCCGAAGTAAGAGTGATTTCAGGTGTGCCGCAGGGGAGTGTTGTTGGACCATTGCTATTCACAATATACATAAATGACTTTATGGATAACATCGGAAGTTCACTGAGGCTTTTTGCGGATGATTGTCTATTATATCGAGAGGTTGTAACAGTGGAAAATTGTACTGAAATGCAGGAGGATCTGCAACGAATTGATGTATGGTACAGGGAATGGCAATTGAATCTCAATGTAGACAAGTGTAATGTGCTGCGAATACATAGAAAGAAAGATCCTTTATCATTTAGCTACAGTATAGCAGGTCAGCAACTGGCAGCAGTTAATTCCATAAATTATCTGGGAGTAGGCATTAGGAGTGATTTAAAATGGAATGACCATATAAAATTGATCGTCGGTAAAGCAGATGCCAGACTCAGATTCACTGGAAGAATCCTAAGGAAATTCAATCCGAAAACAAATGAAGTAGGTTACAGTACGCTTGTTCGCCCACTGCTTGAATATTGCTCACCAGTGTGGGATCCGTACCAGATAGGGTTGATAGAAGAGATAGAGAAGATCCGACGGAGAACAGCACGCTTCGTTACAGGATTATTTAGTAATCGCGAAAGCGTTACGGATATGATAAATAAATTCCAGGGGAAGACTTTGCAAGAGAGACGCTCAGTAGCTCGGTACGGGCTTTTGTTGAAGTTTCGAGAACATACCTTCACCGAGGAGTCAAGCAGTATATTGCTCCCTCCTACGTATATCTCGCGAAGAGACCATGAGGATAAAATCAGAGAGAATGGAGCCCACACAGAAGCATACCGACAATCCTTCTTTCCACGAACAATACGAGACTGGAATAGAAGGGAGAACCGATGGAAGTACTCAAAGTACCCTCCGCCACACACTGTCAGGTGGCTTGCGGAGTATGGATGTAGATGCAGATGTAGCAATCCATTCCCTGAAAACCGCACATCAATAGCACTGTCCGTTTCCGCTAAATTTGCCGTTCAAATTTTAGGTGATTCTCCCCATATGTATTGCAGATGTACCGGGTGATAAAAGTCAGTATAAATTTGAAAACTGAATAAATCACGGAATAATGTAGATAGAGAGGTACAAATTGACACACATGCTTGGAATGACATGGGGTTTTATTAGAACCAAAAAAATGCAAACGTTCAAAAAATGTCCAACAGATGGCGCTTCATCTGATCAGAAGAGCAATAATTAGCATAACAAAGTAAGACAAAGTAAAGATGATGATCTTTTCAGGAAATGCTCAATATGTCCACCATCATTCGTCAACAGTAGCTGTAGTCGAGGAATAATGTTGTGAACAGTACTGTAAAGCATGTCCGGAGTTCTGGTGAGGCATTGGCGTCGGATGTTGTCTTTCAGCATCCCTAGAGATGTCGGTCGATCACGATACACTTGCGACTTCAGGTAACCCCAAAGCCAATAATCGCACGGACTGAGGTCTGGGGACCTTGGAGGCCAGGCATGACGAAAGTGGCGGCTGAGCACACGATCATCACCAAACGACGCGCGCAAGAGATCTTTCACGCGTCTAGCAATACTTTGTTTCTTTTTTTGTTCTAATAAAACCCCATGTCATTCCAAGCATGTGTGTCAATTTTTACCTCTCTATCTACATTATTCCGTGGTTTATTAAGTTTTCAAATTTATACCGACTTTTTGATCGCCCGGTATATGTTGAGTGAAGTGCACAGCGACTGCCGCCTGATCAGATCGCGTTAGCTGCGAGGCGTACCAGAATTCGCGCACAGTATGCTACGTTTTCCCGCTGCTTCCACGAGTAGTAAATGCATAGTAGGTGCTCTCTAAAGCGCTGCGTGGCGTAGGACCACGCCGACCACTCTGCTTAGGATTCATCGCACCCTCACGGCGTACAGCCCGCGGCTCTATGTCAGTGTCTTTCCCGCTCAAAAATCAATATGGCAGGCGCACACACGAGTACGATTCCCGCCGATGTCGCACTACATTCTAATATCGTCTGGCATCTGCCGGAGAGGACAGGGGGGCTCCTCTCTCCTCTCGCGTCATTATTGGCTTTTGTACGGAGCCGCTCCCTGCAGCGCTGCACCCCAAACCGGCGATGCCAGCTCAGCTGCACTTCTCGAAATCGATCTCCAAAGTGGGTAATCGGCGCCACCTGGTAATTCCGGCGACCTCGAAGTCACAGAACAGTCTCTCCAGATAAGCCCACCCGACAGAATATCTGTATCGTTCCCCACATTCCGATCAGTTAAACTACTCGACAGTGTAATCGCGTACCTATGGATTTTGGAAGCGTGGTTGTTGGTTGCGATTACTGTCGAACAGAAATGGGGAAATATACAACTCATTGCGGAGATTGGTAATAACACCTCATTTAGTTAAATATTTTTGATATGCTGTTATTAACAAATGAAATAATTGAAATTGTTACTGATATTTCACACTAGCTAAATTGTTCAGATGTTGAATTTGTAACGAAGAAGCAGTGATGGAAATAGAAGAAAGATTGAGGATTGGAATCAAAATTCAAGATGAATGGATATCAGTGATACGATTAGCTGATGACATTGCAATCCTGAGTGAGAGTGAGGAAGAATTACATGATCTGCTGAATGTTCAGGTGTTGAATTTGTAACGAAGAAGCAGTGATGGAAATAAAAGAAAGATTGAGGAGTGGAATCAAAATTCAAGGTGAATGGATATCAGTGATACGATTCGCTGATGACATTGCAATCCTGAGTGAGAGTGAGGAAGAATTACATGATCTGCTGAATGAAATGAACAATCTAATGAGTACAGAATATGGATCGAGAGTAAATCAAAGAAAGACGAAAATATTGAGAAGTAACAGAAATGAGAACAGCGAGAAGCTTAACATCAGGACTGACGGTCACGAAGTAGATGAGGTTAAGGAATTCTGATACCTAGGTAGCAAAATAACCAGTGACGGACGGAGTAAGGTGGACTAGCACTGGCAAAAAAGACATTCCTGGCCAAGAGAAGTCTACTGGTATCAAACATAGGCCTTAATTTGAAGAAGAAATTTCCGAGAATGTACTATTGGAGCACACCATCGTATGGCAGTGAAACATGGACTGTGGGAAAACCTGAACAGAAGAGAATTGAAGCATTTGAGGTGTGGTGCTAGAGACGAATGTTGAAAATTAGGTGGACTGATAAGGTAAGGAATGAGAAGGTTCTGCACAGAATCGGAGAGGAAAGGAATATGTGAAAACACTGACAAGAAGAAGAGTCAAGATTATAGGGCGTCTGTTAAGACGTCAGGGAATGACTTCCATGGCACTAATTGGAACACATCCAACAAATAATTGAGTACTTTGGTTGCTTACTCTAAGATGAAGAGGCGGGCACAGGAGACCAGGAGAGGAATTCGTTGCGGGCCGCATCAAACCAATCATAAGACTGAAGACAAAAGATAATGTGCAATTGCTAGAAGTCGGATAACTCTGAAATAATAGATCGCTAGACCGGTTGGACAAACGTCACCGCGAAATCTATTTATTGCAATAGTGTCGCATGTAAGCTACGATTGCATGTGCAAAGGCTGTAGATTGTGCAATTTTGTATCATGCCTGCTGATGCAAATGTTTCCTGCGAATACTGAATTTAGCATGTCTGAACATGACAGAACATTCTTAACACAATAACACGCGCTGTGATTATTGTAATGTTGAAACTATCGTGAGCACATCAATACATAGTTGTTGCAGCACACTAAAAGTACCTTAACATAATTATATTTTACATGAATCAATCAGATTAGAAAAATAGTGCTTTCAAACTACTGAAACTTCTTATGAAATATCAACTGTTGAAACAGCTCTGAAGTATGGCACACCAAGCGAACAACACACAATAATAATAATAATAAAATACATACAAACTGCTTTCAGTATTTGATTACTGCGAGCATTCAAATTAAATAATTACTTTCAAATAATAGAATATTAGGCTGAAGCTTGTTATTATGCAAACTGGATATTAGTTAATTTAGATTTACTTATGAATTTTTCAAAGGATCAAAATTTGATACACTCCTGTTAAATTCTGTTATATATTTATGATAGTCATACTAATAGGATTCTTGGAATCAAGGGCCTATCCTAGGTAATAATGACACAGTGATTTGGGAACATTCCTGGTGAAGAAACAGTGGTCTAGCTAAAAGTACTTTAAACATGGATTACAAACAGTCTCGAACACAAACATATTTATTTCGATGGTAACCAAAAATGGTTCTGAGCACTATGGGACTTAACATTTGAGGTCATCAGTCCCCTAGAACTTAGAACTACTTAAACCTAACTAACCTAAGGACATCACACACATCCATGCCCGAGGCAGGATTCGAACCTGCGACCGTAGCAGTCTCGCGGTTCCGGACTGAAGCGCCTAGAACCGCTTGGCCACAACGGCCGGCCGATGGTAACCGGTTGCAGTCAGTATCTGACAATCCTCAGACTCTCACACCATGATGGGAGGTGGTGCCGGTGAACGGACGTTCGTGGAGTTACAACACTCGCTCCATTCACAGCCACCACCTACCATCATGGTGTGAGAGTCTGAGGATGGTCAGATACTGACAGAAATCGGTTACCATCGAAATAAATGTATTTTCAGTCGAAAATGTTTGTAAACCATTTTTAAATTAATGGTATTGGTCAATAATAAATTCTACCCCACATAGTCTACAATGATACAAGATACTATGAACAAGATATTATAGGGAAATTTCTGTTTTCAAAAGAGTGACTGGGTTTAACAATTTAAAGGACTGATCACCCTCTGTCGTCGAACGTCGTAATCGTATGCGAAGGCCGATCGACAACGACAATGGCGCAGAACTGCTCGACATAGGAAATTTGCGACAGCTCGTAATGTTGCGCGTTGGCATAAGCTTTCTGCTCTGCCCACTATAGCCCAAGCGTGGCACGCTTTCCATAAATCGCATGCTGCTAAGTCACGCTTCGAAAATAAACATGAGATCAACAGCGCACGCCAAGTTTCAAAATCACTGTTGGGAGAACGTAACAATCCTGATCCCTGTTACATATTAGCTTTATAAACATGGAAGCGGTAAATCTGATATTACATTATACTTCTCTTTTTCTTCTTCTTCTTCTTCTTCTGCTAACCCAAGTTAGGCCCTATGGCCTGTTGTGGCCTCACCATCTCTTCCCCCGCTTTTCCACACTCCTTTTTCCCAAAAGAATTTCATTCCATTGCTTTTCGAGTGATTCTCTGAGGTGAGGTAAGCAATACACGTTCTTTCCAATTCTGCTTTAATTTGATTTCTTTATCAGTTAATAGTTGTACTCCCAGTTATTTCCTTATCTCTTAATTTCTGTCTTCTCTTGTTCAGCCTTTCACTGATCTAAGTAACTACATTTCTGATGTTTCAAGCTGTCTTAGGTGTTTTGATCTTAATGCCTAACTTTCTTCTCCATATATTACGGTGGGCAGTTCCGCGAGTTTATAAAATTTCATTTTGGTTTCACTTCTAGTTTTATGCTTCAACGTTCTTCTTATCATGTCACCTAGTTTTATCCTTCAACGTCCTTCTTATCGTGTCACATGTGTGTTGACGGTTCAAAATGGTTCAAATGGCTCTGAGCACTATGCGACTTAACTTCTGAGGTCATCAGTCGCCTAGAACTTAGAACTAATTAAACCTAACTAACCTAAGGACATCACACACATCCATGCCCGAGGCAGGATTCGAACCTGCGACCGTAGCGATCGCTCGGCTCCAGACTGTAGCGCCCAGAAACGCACGGCCACTCCGGCCGGCTAATATGTTGACGGTTGTTAACTTTCTTATTTATGTCTTTCTCTTCTTCAAAACTTACGTCACCTCCTACATACTGGAAATGTGACACCTGTTCCATTGCTATATTACTGATGATTGTCTTAGTCCTTATACAGTACTTTCCTGAAGAAGGCCAGTGTTTCTGTTTATGTTTTTGGTATCTTTAGATGATTATTTAGGCTTATATTGTTCAATCTATGTACCTCTATAATTTCTCGTCACAGTCTTGTATGATTTACCTGGTCGACGGCGCAAAGCATTAGAATTTTGTCTGCCCTAGTTGTTATTCCTTCAGCTATTCTGTACCTCATGCATTCCCTTACCACGTCGTCGGTGCAGATAGTGAATAGTGTATACTACACACTACAGCCTTGCCTTACGCTCTGGTTTATCCCCATTCGAGGTGTCAGCTCTTTGTCGATATCTATTCTTATCTTCTTCTGTATAAACCTTGGCATATTTTTATCAGGTGTCTGAGGGAACCTCCTTTCTCCATTACTGAGCAGAGCTTTTGTCTGTGGATGCGGTCAAACGCCTCAAAGTCGATAAATGGGAGGTGTATGTCGAAATGAATTCTCGTCTTTTTTGTATAATTCGTTTCGGAGTAAAAACATCGTCAGCACAAGATCTTCCTTTACGGAAGGCTAGTTGCTGTTCTAATAAAACTGAATCGGAGATACATTAGAGAAGATAAAATTTTTTGCCAAGATCCCTAATAATGGTTATTCTGGATATTTGGTTTCGGTAATCAATGGTACCATCCCCAGATCTCGACCGAAAGCGTTTATCTAGAGTAAAGGTTATTGTTAGCGGTCTTGGTAAAGATGTTTATCTTCTCTAATGTATTATCAGAGCTCACCCCTTGTGGCTCAAAATGAGTACGTTAAATGAATCAGAGATGTTATGAAATGTCTCTAAACACTTCATATTTGAGAATTAAACAAGTATCATAACAGGCACTGTGTTGGGGCTTTAAACTCCTTTGCCCGCAGCTCGTGGTCGTGCGGTAGCGTTCTCGCTTCCCACGCCCGGGTTCCCGGGTTCGATTCCCGGCGGGGTCAGGGATTTTCTCTGCCTCTTGATGGCTGGGTGTTGTGTGATGTCCTTAGGTTAGTTAGGTTTAAGTGGTTCTAAGTTCTAGGGGACAGATGACCATAGATGTTAAGTCCCATAGTGCTCAGAGCCATTTTAAACTCCTTTCAAAGAACGCAGTAGTTGCTGTGGAGCTGGTACCGCAGGGCCCACCGCTGAGGTAAGTTGTGGCAATGAAGCCGCATGAATCGTCAGTCGGTTGTAAGAAATTAGTGCAGTAAGATGTGACAGAGTGACAGAAAGGTGCCACCGCGTTCTGACACGTCCACGACAGTACCGTGTATGTTGGTCTATGAACGCAGAATTACCAACGTGTCTACAAGAACTCGTGTAGCATTCGCAGCCATATAATACGCTCTGAGAACGGTGCTCGTAAACATATCGTAGCCAACAGGGACCGAAGACGGATGTCACAGCTTGTCAGTTACAATCAGTTTCAAACCCGACACGAATTGCTGCTGTCAGTCAACGTAGCTTCATCTGAAATAGTTTCCGCGTGAACACCGCTAAGGGAACTGTATTCAATAGATGCTTCGTGTCGCGTACCTCACAGAAAGCCATAAAGCATGGAAGCACATAACGCTCCGCGTCTTCAATGGACAAAACAACACAGAAACTGGCTGTAGGCGTGTGGCGTGGTCTCACGAGTCTCGCTTTTGCCTCATTTCAGTGATATATATAGCGTAGAGTACATAGACTACCGACTGCCGTTCAACCTGCAGCGTGTGGCGGTAGGGGAGGGGAGGGGGATGGGGTGCAGTTCAGGCTAGAGGCGGTTCTCCGATGTTTTCGAGATTTGTTTCGCACCAAGACTTGATTCCAATCTTTCAGGTTACAGTGAAGATGAACCAAGACGTTAATTTCAACATTCTCGATGAGCATGTGTTCGCTTTTCTTCTGCGTCTTCATGATGAGTGTCACGTGGACACACCAGTTGCAATGTCGCGGTTTCTTCTTTTTACAGTTCAGTCCACACGCCTGCCCTGTTGGAGAAACGGACAACGTTTCTCGACCGGGTGAGCTGTAGCAGAACCAGTCGCATTAACTGTATTCAAAGGGTGCATCATGTTTTTCTAGTATCAGGTTAACAGAGCTATTAAACGATAGTTTGCGAGTTAAAACTTCACTGTACTGCCACCGGTTTGATACAAAACACCTCCAAGGTCGCGCCAAGTTACAGTTTATAGTTTATACCAGGGGCGGGCAAACGTTGCACGCGGCTCATGAGCACACAGCGCTGCACGTGTGCTGCTCGCGTGCAATCGTCGAACGGAGCAGTGGCGACAGCCGGCAGGTTGCCGCAGTGTAGTTCCAGGCTAAGCTGCGGACGTTGAAGCGAAGCGACCACTACGTAGTGAATTTCAATAACCGGAAAATGCAGAGTGAATCAAGGAAACGGAGAATTGGAGATTTGCTATCTTTTAAAAAGGAACAGGAGAATCATTTTTTCTCTGTGCAAAAACGTGAAAATTGGAAATGTATAATATATGACAGTATTCTCGATGGTCAGCGGAAGTTTAATATTGAACGCCATTATAGTAAATTTCAGTATGTTGCCGTTCTTAGTGCAATAAAAGAAGAATTTCTCAAGCGATTTGGGGATATATCTTACTTATCCCAAGGTTTTGAGTAGTTCTCGAGACAATCTGCTGTTTCTGTAGATGATATTCATCCCAGTTTGCAAATGGAATTAATAGGTCTACAGCGTAATTCTCGTCTGAGAGACAGGTTCCTTTTGGCAAGACGTATGATAGATTTTTATCACGTCTTTCCACAGCAAGTTTCCTCGTCTCCATCGTGAAGCCGCGAAGATAATGTCAATGTTTGGCTCGACATACGTTTGTGAGAGATTTTTTTCTGTTATGAAAATTAATAAGTCTCGGTTAAGAGCAAACATCAGTAATGAAAATTTGCTTAACTGTTTGCGTTTGTCTGTATGTAGAAATTTTGTTCCAGATATTAAACGTATTGTAAACTCCACCTGTGATAAATAAAACGTATCGTAGGTAATAGGTACTCTTTCAAACGATGATTACTTTCAAGTACTCCTACTACCCTTATCCCTTCATTCAATAATGCAGGCCAGGAAACAAAACGCATTACAGAGGAAGAAGCGGAGAGACGGTATGGAGGGGAGGGGAGAGAAGCGGATGGCCACCCTGCCCCTGTGTGCACGCAGAACACCTGTTAACTGCACACGTGCATGTGCACCGCACACGTGCAGAATTCCTGCCCGCCCCTGGTTTATACAGTCACAGGCAGTCATAGTCACGCATAATAGTCAGTTGACCGAATCGAACCCAACTAAATACCGGAAAGGATTACAAACCGGATTTTCTGTGACAGAATGCTCGCTCAGATATTACACAACTCGATCCCTCTGAACGTTCAGTTCTTAGTCCCGAACTGCACAATACGCCTCGCGGATTTTGACTATTCAGAAATAACAGTTTAGGATATAAAAAAATCAGAATTTCGCAAGTTGGAACAGGAAAGGGGAGGAATGGAAATAGCACCGAAAGCACCGCACCCTCCATTACACATACGGTAAGGTGCCTGCGCGAGTGTCGCTGTAGGTTCAAATATGGAACTAAACTTTCGCCATCTGAGTGTGCGCGTGTCTAGCTGCGCAAAGCAAGACATCGCCTCTGTTTTGCGTTATGAGGAACTGCCAGAAACGTTTCCGACAGCTGGGAACGGCGAGGCCAAGTGGTTCCTCGTGCCTGCGGCGGCGGTGCCGGAGTAAGTAAACACTTGTGACGCAACCGAGTAGAGGAGTGGCCATTGTGGTGGGTTGTCGACCCGCGGCCCGGCGTACCCGTCGACCAACTACTTGCGCTCACCTGCTGCTTCCTCTTCCCCAGTCATCCTTACCCCGTTCCCCAAATCCCCTTCCCGACCCTACCCTTAAAAAAACACACACGCTCATGTATACAAAATGCGCCTTGCAGAACCATAAGTATTCCTGAACGCTGTAGTCAACTCGCCAGCAAGGTGTCTTTTGTTGTGGTGAGGGTATTTCCTAGATCTCTACCCTCATCTATTCTTTGTACTACTTCTTCATTCCGTACTGTACCCGTTCACTTTTCAGATACTCTTCAACTTTCATGAACTTCTTTCTCAGTTCCATATCACTATCTGACATCAGCGGAGCTCTTTTACTGAAGAAAGCTTTCTTCACCTGCACCATTCTGCTTCTGATATATTTCGTTCTTCAGCTATCCTGTATAACATTAGTTCAATAATATATAAAACTTCCACTTCCCCACTACTGTAGCGTTGCCAATTTTAATGTTAAGAAAGTATTTATTCTCCTCTTTTTCCCTCTCCATCTTGCCTTTACCTATCCTTAAGCCATGTTCTACACTATGAATCCCGTTCATTCCTTTCAACACGTATTATGTAAGACTTCAAGCAAGGATTAATACATAGTCAATGAACCCTAGTTTTAGTATCTGCTCCCTTTGCAGTTTTTTTAGATGTTTAAGTTGAACAATAAGTGTTAATAAGCTGCAAGCCCACCTTACATACTGCTTAACAAAAACGTTTGCTCCCCAATCTTACATTTCCCCAATCTTACACTTTCCCGACCCTACGCTTTCCCCGACCCTACGCTTTCCCCGACCCTATGCTTTCCCCGACTCTACGCTTTCCCCGACCCTACACTTTCCATGGCCCTTCGCTTTCCGACCCTACTCTTTCTCGACATTCACTTTCTCGACATTCACTTTCCTGGACCTATACTTCCTTGCCCTACACTTCCACAGCCCCACACTTTCCTGCTCTACACTTCCACGGCCCCACACTTTCCTGATCATAGACTTTCCCGTCGCTACACTCACCCAACCTTACATTCACCCGACGTGGCCGGCCGGAGTGGCCGAGCCGTTCTAGTCTCTACAGTCTGGAACCGCGCGACTGCTGCGGTCGCAGGTTCGAAACCTGCCTCGGGCATGGATGTGTGTGATGTCCTTAGGTTAGTTAGGTTCAAGTAGTTCCAAGTTCTAGGGGACTGATGACCTCAGAAGTTAAGTTCCATAGTGCGCAGAGCCATTTGAACCATTTCATCCGGCGTTACACTTCGCCGACCTCCCATTTTTAAAATATCGATATTAAGAAATACTTAGTTTTCTGAAGTAGTTTCATTGACACGACCAACTCATCTTAGATCACAGACTGTACATTGCATTGGGTTCATTCTCTGCGATGGGTGTCACAGCCATCCGTTGGGAATACCTGTGGGGCTGACCTCATCTCCAGCGACGCACTCCAGCCACTGCACTTTCACCCGGTAGCCGCCACTGCTAGCGGGTATAATTGGTAGGGTCCGGGCCTTCGGTGGGCAATTAGAAGGCCGAGCCGCCCACCGCGCCCGCCGCCTGACGCTCCATCACCGCCGCGGACTCACAATTACCGGCCTCCCCCTCTGGTCTGATCTTCTCTCCTCCCAGGGACCAGTACTGACCACTCTGCTTACTTCCGAGGTGCTAGCAGGCGCGCAAAGCATCTAGCACAGTCGGAAATGCATTTAACCTTTTGAGTAGCTGTGGTGTCTGTCTTGACCCAAGACTCGTTTAATTTTTTTAGATAATAAAACAGTCCCTATAGCACAAAAAATGTTTATTTACTTACTGATGACCGGTTTAGACCACTGTTCTGTTCATCAGACCGCTTACTCCGTAGGAGCCTGCTGAAGCTGGCGGAATGCAAGCGGAACTCTATTAGAGTGCCAGTGCCTTTCGCATGAAACCACTGCTGCTATTGCAAGGCCGCGATATCTGATGGTACACTGAGGTACTTCTACAAATGTAGTGTATTGTAGCAACAGCGTTCAAAGCAACAGGCGGCGCGGAAATTGTGCTACGTGGTTGTAGAAGATTTTCATGTATTTTTTATAGTTTTTATAGTGATCATATTGAGGATAATGTCTGATGTAGTATAAGGATATTGTCACTGACAGTGAAAGTAACTATCTGTTAAGTTGCTGTAACGTAAATTTGAGTTTGTACTACTGCTATTTGGATTCGAAATGAAAGCAATGGAGCACTACGTGCTTCTGATATGCATTTAGTAAATTTTAGGCCCATTTTTGCTCGTTATTTAAGACTGTAATTTGTCTCAGGCATTATGATTTCAAGCTAAGACTGTAATTTGTCTCAGGCATTATCATTTCAAGCAAGTCTCCAGATGTGGCATTCAGCCTAGGAAAAATGCGAATTTGCACTCACATATACCTCATGAAATGATGGGTGGTTAAAAACTGCATGTCCCAGCGGTTCCAAAATGAAATCACAACTCTAAAACGATTTTTCTTTTTACTTTTTGCCAATTTCTTCTTGTATTTGTTATTTGCCATGATGATAAAGGTCAATTTTGTCAAAATTTTTAAATTAATTTTTTATATCAGTGGGCCTTAAGTGCAGTAACATCGTCATGCAATAAGATAAAATAGTTTTTCAGCGTTATCCCTTAGAAAATGTGCCAGTCTGCAGTACAGGGTGATTCAAAAAGAATACCACAACTTTAGGAATTTAAAACTCAGCAACGACAAAAGGCGGAACTAAGCACTATCTGTCGGCGAATTAAGGGAGCTATAAAGTTTCATTTAATTGTACATTTGTTCGCTTGAGGCGCTGTTGACTAGGCGTCAGCGTCAGTTGATGCTAAGATGGCGACCGCTCAACAGAAAGCACTTCATCACTGGCCTCCAAGAAGCCCTGATCTTATCCCCTGCGATTTTTTCTTATGGGGGTATGTTAAGGATATGGTGTTTCGGCCACCTCTCCCAGCCACCATTGATGATTTGAAACGAGAAATAACAGCAGCTATCCAAACCGTTACGCCTGATATGCTACAGAGAGTGTGGAACGAATTGGAGTATCGGGTTGATATTGCCCGTGTGTCTGGAGGGGGCCATATTGAACATCTCTGAACTTGTTTTTGAGTGAAAAAAAACCTTTTTAAATACTCTTTGTAATGATGTATAACAGAAGGTTATATTATGTTTCTTTCATTAAATATACATTTTTAAAGTTGTGGTATTCTTTTTGAATCACCCTGTATTTTGTCTGCTGTGGATGAACGAACAGTATCTTCTCATGTGCAACGTATACATTATGTCGAACAAGTCTTCCTCCGTAAATCCAAACAATATAATGTATGTTGAAGTACGTACATATAAAGGTTATGTATCCAGGGGTCTGTATGTGCGCCATCGTGCCATACACAGAGATATATGTGGCATGACTTCTCTCAGAGCACCTCACAGCTGTACTAAAGGCTTCTTCGACATTTTTGCACAACTCTTCGTTAGGCCTGCAGCGATGTTGAGCCACATGGGACTTACTGTACTCTGTAATGGGTTGTGTGTCGTGTTAAGATTTGGTGTTCGTCATAGCCATTTCAGTAGGGACAGAAAAGTTTTTGAAACAATCCAGCGATTGCGAAATTGTTCGTCAAGGGACACGTGCACCTGAATAGCAAAGTGTGTCGGCGCTCAGTCGTGCTATAACCACATACAATCGACGATTCCCTTGTCTGCGAGCTGAAATATTAACCACATTTCCAGCTGAAAATTTCCATTCGTGTACTCTTCACAGGTCTGAACCCGTGAGAGGGATTGCTTTCCAGTTTTTCCTAAAACCAGAAAAGTCACATTCCTCCTGTGTCAACGCCGATATATCACACATTCATCGGAAAATAACTCTCTTCAACGAGACTCGGCATTTGGAAATTGTACCGGCACAGCACGGCAGTCTGTAATTTGCTGCCCCATGACGTTATCCGATAATTCATTCATAAATCCTTTGATTTTCAATTTTTTTTTAATGTCGTCATGCTATTTTGACAGCGGTACTTGAACTTCAGCTACTCTTTCGCGAATGGATTCCACATGAGATTGCTCCACATGAAGGTAGCAAATAAAAAATGGTATGGAGAATTTTCGGACAAGCTGCATATGGGAACTCTCAGAAAAAGAGAATGTGTCCAGAAGCGCTTTACAGCTAAGTAATGTCTGATCATAATGATCATTTGTCTCCCCATTTGCTATACACAGGGCGATGGAAGTGCCACTATTGGCCCCGCCATATAATTTGATGTGTGTGTGTATGTGTGTGTGTGTGTGTGTGTGTGTGTGTGTGTGTGTTCGTCTGTGTGTCATTAAATGTCTTTCATTTGGTAAAGCAGATTCGTTCATTAGAATTTTTTTTCGAATATCGTAAGCCGCCTGTAATGACAACATTCAGAAGCCATCAATAAAGAAGTCTAGAAAAAAATAACACATAACGAGCAGTAGTTGTAGGTTTCTCAATGTAACCAGCAATAATAAAGCAATAACTGCATTTCCATCACTGATTTATTGCAGCGACAACCGGTTTCGGCATTCCATTGTGCCCTTACCAGGCCCTATGAACAACATAGTAACAGCAACACTACACTTGAAATAGAATAAAATCTTGGGTAACAAACTCCATGTGAATTATACTTTCTCATTATGCAAAATTACATTAAAGAAGCTATAATTAAATGTACATTCCGTCATAGTAAAATTTAAAAGTAGTATTATGCCACCATAGCAATATGCGAAGGTTCCAAATATACAGTATTACTTGTTGTTGTGGTCTTCAGTCCAGAGACTGGTTTGATGCAACTCTCCATATTGCTTTATCCTGTAAAAGTTTCATCTCCTCAGAGTACCTACTACAACCTACATTGTTATGAATCTGCTTAGTGTATTCATCTCTAGGTCTCCCTCTACGATTTTACCCTCCATGCTTTTTTTCCAATAATTGGCGATCCCTTGATGCATCAGCACATGTGCTACCAACCGATCCCTTTCTTTGGTCAGGTTGTGGCACAAATTCCTCTTCTCCCCAATTCTATTCAGTACCTGTCATTAGTTAATTGATCTACCCATCTAATATACATTGTTTACTAAAAAATAAAATAAGGAACGACTAAAATAAAACGTATTATCTTAAAATCTAGACCAGTAAGAGCAGTGAATCATATAAAGTAAACCTGCATGAGCAACCATTAAGAGGCCATAGTTATATAATTCCATCTACGTAGTGAGTAAGTGAAGAGAGAGAGAATGTGCAGTATGTAGCAGGCAAACCTCCATGTCGAATGTAGCGTGTGGTGTCAAGGCAAAGATAATTTTGACGGAATCAAACTTGATACGAGCAAAAGAACATCTGGTATATGAAACTTCCTGGCAGATTAAAACTGTGTGCCCGACCGAGACTCGAACTCGGGAACTTTGCCTTTCGCGGGCAAGTGCTCTACCAACTGAGCTACCGAAGCACGACTCACGCCCGGTACTCACAGCTTTACTTCTGCCAGTACCTCGTCTCCTACCTTCCAAACTTTACAGAAGCTCTCCTGCGAACCAGGAGAGCTTCTGTAAAGTTTGGAAGGTAGGAGACGAGGTACTGGCAGAAGTAAAGCTGTGAGTACCGGGCGTGAGTCGTGCTTCGGTAGCTCAGTTGGTAGAGCACTTGCCCGCGAAAGGCAAAGTTCCCGAGTTCGAGTCTCGGTCGGGCACACAGTTTTAATCTGCCAGGAAGTTTCATATCAGCGCACACTCCGCTGCAGAGTGAAAATCTCATTCTGGAAACATCCCCCAGGCTGTGGCTAAGCCATGTCTCCGCAATATCCTTTCTTTCAGGAGTGCTAGTTCTGCTTGGTTCGCAGGAGAGCTTCTGTGAAGTTTGGAAGGTAGGAGACGAGGTACTGGCAGAAGTAAAGCTGTGAGTACCGGGCGTGAGTCGTGCTTCGGTAGCTCAGTTGGTAGAGCACTTGCCCGCGAAAGGCAAAGTTCCCGAGTTCGAGTCTCGGTCGGGCACACAGTTTTAATCTGCCAGGAAGTTTCATATCAGCGCACACTCCGCTGCAGAGTGAAAATCTCATTCTGGAAACATCTGGTATATGTTCGTTCTTCCGGACGAACAGATGCCACATACATATGAAATTAAGGTGAGGTCAGCCAATGATCTCTTCAGTGTGAATGCACACCAGGCTCAAACTCTTACGAGAATCGGCGGGAAGCTGCGAGTAATGAGGATAATGGAGAAGGGGCACTACATTTGTAATGCGTGGATAAGCTGAGAATTTGGGTCTGAAGGGAGGCGTGCTAGTGGAGATGGTCACTGTGCCCTTATAGCTTAGCGGTAAGCGCATCTGCCTGGTAAACAACAGAGTAACTTCCAAGAATATTTGCCTATCGAAGCCGCGGGCCCCATACGATAGATATTGAACGTGCTATTGTAAATCGACCACGTAACTGCGACTGTGGTGGCGGGAGTTATGAGCAGTGTTTAGAGTGGTCACTACAGCAACGACAAAAGAAGAACGTTGACTAAGTCAATTTGATGTGTGTGCTGCGAGAAGCATTTTTCTCTTGCACGGGGCTACGGATGTGCGCAAACCTAAAGGTTCCAGCACACTCTTCTCGTTTGACGTCAACCGCTTAATGTGATTTGATGTGTATGCTGCGAGAAGCATTTTTCTCTTGCACGGGGCTACAGATGTGCGCAAACCTAAAGTCAAGCGCAGTTCCTCTCCCTCTCCGGCACACTCTTCTCGTTTGGCGTCAGCCGCTTAATGTTCCGGCACACTCTTCTCGTTTAACGTCAACCACTTAATGAGATGCGTATGCATAGCGTAACCATCAGTAAATACAATCGTACATGAATAGTTCTGGATACGACGAATACATATTACGGTGAAATACATATACCAACTGCGAGAATTGAACGTTCCGTGCTATGAACTCAGCTCTATGTCTTACCGAACCAAAGGTTTTATTTTAGAGACTCTTTGTGAAGGAAATGGAGAGACCGGACGTGTGAGAGGAAGACAGAGATTGTAGTGTTGTGAGACGTCATTACGGTACGTAGTAAATGTTCAAATAGTTTTTTGCACAAAATAAAATCCAATAACTAATATCAAGTATTCAAGGTGTGTATATCTCCATACCAAAATTAGTTAATCATCACTGTACAGATATTACGAGACGTAGATCGCTCAGAGGTGAAGTTTGGAACGATAGTGCGAACCTGCATACTCCACGGTCATAATTCGTCGAGAGATTATCTCCGAATTAACAAACTTTAACTGGCTAAATTGTTGGACCTATCCTCCAGACTCATCAAACAACATAGCACCCAGTTGTGCCGACCTGTTTGCGTAGAGAGTAAAGGTTTTAGTGATTTCAGGTGGAGCGGATAACAACGAGGAATTTCCGCGAGATCGCTCTGCGGAATCCGTCTTGCTCTCCTGTGATATTTAAAACGAACTATTTATATTTTCCAGGTTTCCAGGAGAGTAAAGATAAAAGGAAATACGGAACTAAGTTAAACCAACTAACACCAATAACTAAACCAATAATTAAAATAAAAGCACACATAAATAATATTTATTTATAATAATAAATAAACAAAGAATATTTTTAATTAACAAGCTAATAAAAATATATTAAAAGTCGCACACAGTATTGGTCGATTAGTCACTTTCTGATGCTCCTGCTTACAAGTTGTACTCTCTAATCCAGCAAGATACAAGAATTATGCTGGTCTGGATCGATAATTTTTAACAGTCAAACCATGTATTTTTGCTGATAGTCGTTCTTTTACCACAGTTTCCACATTGAAATTGTAAAGGTATTTCACTATTATAACTCTTCTTACGAGCTTTAATAGACTTCGCCCAGCCGCAATCTACACAATCTCTCCTTTCGTCATCCGGTATTAGTCCTTCTTTCTGACAAAAATTAAAACAATTCTCTACGTTACATAAGCGTGGAATTAGATTCTTCCAAGACAGACAATCGGCCAAAGAAATGCCTACACCAGACACCCCAACTGTTACCATTAACAATCAAAGGTCACAAAGGAATTACACACATAGGCTGCGAGTGGGCGTTGATTTAAATCAATGATGAAAGTTGAAAATTTGCAGTGTACCGGGATTCGAACCAGGGTCTCCTGCTGATAATTTCCAGGAGTGAAATTTCCTGGCAGATGAAAACTGTGTGCCGGACCGAGGCTCGAACTCGGGACCTTCGCCTTTCGCGGGCAAGTGCTCTACCAACTGAGCTACCCAAGCACGACTCACGACCCGTCCTCACAGCTTCAGTTCTGCCAGTACCTCCTCTCCTACCTTCCAAACTTCACAGAGGCTCTTCTGCGAACCCTGCAGAACTATCACTCCTGGAAGAAAGGATATTGCGGAGACTTGGCTTAGCCACAGCCTGGGGGATGATTCCAGAATGAGATTTTCACTGTGCAGCGGAGTGCGCGTTGATATGAAACTTCCTGGCAGAAGAGCTTCTGTGAAGTTTGGAAGGTAGGAGACGAGGTACTGGCAGAATTGAAGCTGTGAGGACGGATTGTGAGTCGTGCTTTGGTAGGTCAGTTGGTAGAGCACTTGCCCGCGAAAGGCAAAGGTCCCGAGTTCGAGCCTCGGTCCGACACACAGTTTTAATCTGCCAGGAAATTTCACTCCTGGAAATTATCAGCAGGAGACCCTGATTTTAATCGCGGTGCACTG
Source organism: Schistocerca nitens (assembly GCF_023898315.1). Lineage (NCBI taxonomy): Eukaryota > Metazoa > Arthropoda > Insecta > Orthoptera > Acrididae > Schistocerca > Schistocerca nitens. The sequence continues at coordinate 85,462,061 of NC_064620.1, read as the reverse complement.
CAAATTTTCAACTTTCATCATTGATTTAAATCAACGCCCACTCGCAGCCTAAATGTGTAATTCCTTTGTGACCTTTGATTGTTAATGGTAACAGATGGGAGGTTCGTGATACTACCAATGATGGATGACGTGAAACTGAAAAAAAGAAGACGTAATTGTCGAGCTGTAGAAATCACCTACGCGAAAGCACAGCCTGGCGCAACACAGCTAGCAGCTCCTGCAGTGGCAACAGCAAGTAGTCAATGGCGGCGCGCTCGCCTCCTGTTGCAGACCAACATGCACGCGTCGTTCCCGTACGAGTCGAACCGCGCGGCCCGCGACTACGGCGTGCGGCGGCCCGACGTGCTCATCCAGTCGCACCCGGGGCTCGACGGCCAGGACCCCCTGGTGCTGCACGGAGGACTCTCCGGCGTCGACGACCCGCAGGTAAGCCGGCAGCCAGCTATCACTCTAAGCTCAGCTCACCTGCTGCTCTACGAGGCTCGCAGCTGCTGTGGGGACGACAGACACGTCCGTCACACAACAAGCTGCCGCCCTCTTAATTATTTGACCTCCGGCCTCTCAACAGCACGGTTATCATGCAATTATAGTGTCCCTTACAAGGGAACCTCCCCATCGCACCCCCCTCAGATTTAGTTATAAGTTGGCACAGTGGATAGGCCTTGAAAAACTGAACACAGATCAGTCGAGAAAACAGGAAGAAGTTGTGTGGAAGTATGAAAAAATAAGCAAAATATACAAACTGAGTAGTCCACAACATCATGGATAGTGTGAGCTCAGGAGCGCCGTGGTCCCGTGGTAGCGTGAGCAGCTGCAGAACGAGAGGTCCTTGGTTCAAGTCTTCCCTCGAGTGAAAAGTTTACTTTCTTTATTTTTGCATAGTTATGATCTGTCCGCTCGTTGATTGACGTCTCTGTTCATTGCAATAAGGTTAGTATCTGTGTTTTGCGACCGCACCGCAAAACCGTGCGATTAGTAGACGAAAGGACGTGCCTCTCCAATGGGAACCGGAAACATTTGATCGCTAGGTCATAAGTCAACCGATTCCTCCACAGGAAAACACGTCTGATATATTCTATACGACACTGGTGACAGCATATGCATCACATGACGGGAATATGTTGTCGACCCACCTAACTTGTACACTTGGCGAATGGGTAAAAAGATTCTTCTAACTTGCCCGATTTAGGTTTTCTTGTGGATGTGGTAATCACTCCCAAAAAGCGATGAAAACGTTTGTCACAGACTGAAAATAAAAAATTGCAGTTTTCACAAGTCTTGAACCGAGGACCTCTCGTTCCGCAGCTGCTCACGCTAACCACCGGACCACGGCGCCCCTGACCGCCAACTCCCTTGATGTTGCCTATCTTGCACATGGACTACTCAGTTTCAATATTTTGTTTATTTTTTCATAGTCCCACACAACTTCCTCCTGTTTTCTCGATTGATGTGTGATCAGTTTTTCAAGGCCTATCCACTGTGCCAACTTATAACTAAATCTGAGGGGGGTGCGATGGGGAGGTTCCCTTGTTAGAAACAAGGGTTTACAACCCACCTATTAAAATATTACTTTCTCTCCGTAAATAACAAACGCTCCCCCCGGCCCCGACGACCGCACACAACACACTGGGACTGTTGATATTTTTAAAAAGTATCGAGAATCCGATATATCGATATAAAAAGTATCACTATCCGCGGTCGTTAAATCCAAGATAAATATCGATATATCGACGAGAAAATATCGACGTTCCAGCCAAAAAGAGATATCGGCATCCCATAGTAAATATTCTGCAAGTTTTAGAGCTGTATATTTAAGTATTGACTTATTATTAGATATTCTGTACATCAACAAGCTAGCAGCCTGCTTATTCCCTGCCGGCCAGTGTGCCCTAGCTGTTCTAGGCGCTTCAGTCTGGAACCGCGTGACTACTACGGTCGCAGGTTCGAATCCTGCCTCGGGCATGGATGTGTGTGCTGTCTTTAGGTTAGTTACGTTTAAGTAGTTCTAAGTTCTAGGAGTCTGATGACCTCAGATGTTAAGTCCCATAGTGCTCAGAGCCATTTGAACCATTTGATTTGAGCTTATCCCCCTCAGAGAAGGAAATGAAAGGAAAACGATGCACGTTCACGCTTGGCGATAACCACTTTGCTAACAATGGTAACTGCATTTAAGTGGGGCAATAAAAGGTGTCCGATAGGTCCGTCGTTCAGTTTCGTCACATATCGCATTTGTCTCGAACACTTTATGTCCACTTCCCTATTTTTACATTCTGGAAAACGCCAGCGACCGAGCAGTGTCAAAATTGCTTGGTGAGGTTAAACGTTGCAATTTCTGTGGATAGCGCCGAACACCGATTACGTCAGCATTTCCCCTGACACGTCTCCACCCACCGCAGTGACCAGTCTTGTCATTTAGATTTTTGTTCATCAGTTTCAGCAACTGTTTTTGAAGAATACCGATGTGAAGAAATAGCACACTACTTGCGTTAAAAATTGTTTGCTATTTCTTTACATGGGATGCCTCGTTATCCCATTCACACCACCACTCCGCCAGGGCAATCGGACTTCTTCTTTGTTCCATCTATTATTGCTCCACACGGTCAAAGAGAAAGACTAAATGTGATGACTACTCCTCCACGCAGTGAAAGTAAAATGATCTACTACAATCTCGAAAGAACAACTTCAATTATTTATCTGAAATTGCGAAAAAAATATAATATAAAATAAAACTGTCGGCATACGCCATTGCCATTTCAATACCGATATATCTGTGAAAAAGTGTCGCCGATATGGATCGATACCTTTAGGAGAATTTATCGATATATCTATACTTTTTCATCAGTTCCACAACACACATACCGAAACGCTCCTTTCATCCGTGCCCCGGAGCTTCTACACTTGAAACAGCTATATAGTTCGATGTCAATAAAGCACAAGTCCACAAAAACACCATATTCAAATCTGCACGGAAACAAACGAAATTAATGTATGACGTAACTCTATCCAAGTCCGTCACTCTTTCCTAGCACCACGTTCAGCTAGTTATCCATCGATACTGGCAACATATCTAAATATGTGACGTAAATCATCGTATCTTTTGACTACACTGACGTAGAAGATTAAATTTTTTACTTGGCCAAAGGCATATTGAACTTACTATCTTTGATGACTTTCAGCTTGATACATGGTCCCGTTCTTGAGAAAAAGGGTTCTTAAAAGTCGTGCAGATAGACGGAGAGGCAGACTACAAAGTGATACTATAAAGGTTCCGTTCTTATCGATTCAGGTACAAAACCCTAAGAACTACATCTAGCGGTACGATACAAACTATTCCGGCATGTTTTTGAAAATTTAACTGAAAGTTCCTATACACACATATCCACTCACAGAGAAACTGATGTCTAACAAATATGACTTAACAGATTACCACTATCCTAATAGGAGGGCGAGATTTGGCAAAATATGTTTAGGAATCAATTACAAAAATGATTAGTCAGTAGTTTATCGTGAATGAATGGGTGATTAAAGCCAATGATTTTTTTGTCTCCAAACGAGTAACGAAGTGAAATTTAAAGGAAGAGTGGTGGAACCGTCACAAGTGATTGTGTCACAAACCACCATAATGTCATGCATTGTAACATAAATCATAGAAACAAGGTTAGACTTATCGTCGGTACATAGCATTCTCTCGAATAGCAAGACCCAGGGGGCCTTTGAAGTTGACATTCCTCTCTGACGCATTACCAACAAAAGTGGCATGAGCTCCCGAAGAGGCAATGCGGCCTGGGATTTAAACCAGAACACAAGCTTCGTCTGGCGGGAAGGGTGCGCTTGTAGGCTAAAATGTGTTGACAACATTATCACCTCCACTAGAAGTCTCTCTGGTTGCTGTCGGTTGAAGCCGACCTACGATGGTGAGCCTATTAGTATTCTTCATCCTTGTCTGCCACAAAATCCTAGACTTTTTTCCCACAATGATACGAAACGATTCAGGACACGAGTCGATTCCTTCCTCGATTTTGGGCCAAAATGAACGTATTTTCGTACCATCGCTACCACTACCTGTCCACCATCACCAGTACCATCACTAACACCATAATAACCACCATAATTATTGCGACGTCCGAACAGCGTCCGGAAACGTTTGGTGACTCTGTTGTTCGATCACATCCAGCTTTCATGGTGTCCATCTTACATAAACTCCGACCGCGCCACCAGGACTTCGAGGCTCGTAGGACGCCTTTTGCTGAGCCCCTGCCCCCCCTCCCCCTCCCCCCTCCCCCTTCCCCCGATTCACTGACGGTTAATTCCAGCAGCCGAGCTACTGGCGAGTACCTCTCAGCAGAGTGCGACCGGTAATTAATATGACCAGTAATTACTTTCTGGGATGACATCAGCGCGGGCGCGCACAAAAGGTAACACCGCCCTGATGCAGCCTCTTGGTGCAGCCGTCTACGAGGCTGTAAGCTCGTAGCGGTACAACGTAGAGGAGTGCTATCTCTCTTGAAAACTAGATACGCTGTTGATTGCCATACAACAGGAACGTACACGTATTATTTGGGAAATGAAAAAAAAAATACTATGCTGGAAAGCCTAAACAGATTACCAATTCGGGAGGGCGACCGTTCGAACCTGTGTTCGGCCATCCAGATTTAGGTTTTCAGTGATTTTCCTAAATCGCTGCAGGCAAATGCCTGGTTGGTTGCTTTGAAACCGCACTGCCGATTTCGTTCCCCATCGTAGGTACAATCCGAGTTTGTGCTCCCTCTCTAATGACCTCGATGTCGACGGGACATTAAATGCAATAATCCTTCCTTGCAGATTACCAACAGAAACTATTTCTTGGAAGAGACTCTACGAATGCAGTTCAGCTCATTTTAAAAGATAGGAGCACAAATTGTAATATCACTCATCGTCTAACGGCAGCGTCCCTTAATAATCAAAACGTCATGGATCCAGGGTTCGAAGTCCAGCCACTGCTTATATCCTGAATAATAATCAGCAGCAACGGAAACCAAAGCATTAAAGACAGAAGAGCGTTCCCTGCTTCAACTGAGATTATCATCCGTTAAACAAAAGTATCCTATTTAGAGAGAGGTCGCCAGTTTTAAAATGTACAGATTGGGCGAGTAGCTCATGAAGTACGAATAGAGTCCGAGAATAAGAATCTTCTGTGAGGAGTTGTCACAGATTACCATACAGCACCTTTGGCGAGAGGGAGCAGGAGCAACGATAATAGATTTATTGGGCCTGACCCCGATATTATGATGATGATCATGATGATGGTGATGGTGGTGGTGGTGATGGTGGTGGTGGTGGTGTTAGTGGTTAGAATTTATTGACTTAATCATTTTGCTTCTGTCTTCAGCGTCCTGAATATTAGCAAGCCAATGGTGCACACCACCATTTAAGGCTCTGTATTACCTCCACCTGTTTATCTGAAATGCCCGACAGAAAAGAGTTAAGCATCCAGAATACATGGTCGGATGTCAACGTAACTTCGTACACGTACTTACCGTCGGCGGGTATATGAACGCTTAGAGTTGCAGTTCTGTGTGACAGGTAGAAAGCACACCAGTGCGTAACTCTGATGTCGAGCGATCGCTGTGAAGCTGCCACGTACAGTGACAGGGGCCTCAGTGTGGGTCTCCATTTGGCCGGCTGGTCGAATCGTGCGATGTGACGGTAGCCCGATGCTGGGCTGCATGGAACGTGGGGGCCGGCATACTCTTAGACAGTCTGGCCTCCATAATGGATGGTCGTCATACTGTGCACCAAGCACATCTGTGTGCCTACCATCCGAGAACAAGTAACGAACTCCTTGCGACATTCTGTACCATCCCGCACCGTTACTCAAAATCTATCAGTGGTCGGACTAGGTTGGTTGGTTGGTTGATTTGGGGGAGGGGATCCAACATTGAGGTCATCGGTCCCATCGGATTAGGGAAGGAGGGAGAAGAAAGTTGGCCGTACCCTTTCAAAGTAACCGTCCCGGTATTCGCCCGAAGCGATTTGGGGAAATTACGGAAAACATGAATCACGATGGCCAGATCTGGGTTTAAGTCGTTGTCCTCCCGAATGCGAGTCCAGTGTGCTAACAACTACACCACCTCGCTCAGTGATCGGACAAGGGAATTACTGTTCGATGCGTTGGTAACGCCACCACTGATCGGGCTACGTTTGGAACAGCGCAGTGACCGGAAACAAGGACTGCTGATGGAAATTGTCACATTGTGTTCAGCAGCTAACCGCGGGTCTGCACTAACCTGGATTACCGTCGTCTTCCAATGTTTTGGAGAGGCACACTATGTCATTGGCAAATTTGTGGTAAGGTCTTATGGGACCAAACTACTCAGGTCATCGGTCCCTAAGCCTACATACTACTTAACCTAAACTAACTTAGGCTATGAACAACACACACACCCATGCCCGAGGGAGGACTCGAACCTCCGACTGGATGAGCCGCACCGACCATGACAAAGCGCCTCAAACCGCGCGGCACTGTGTTACTCATGTTCTCATGGTGTGGGGACTCATCGGGTATGACTTCAGGTCACAAATGGTAGTGACTGAGGGAACTCACGGCAGAACAGTACGTTACGAGCATTCTGCTTCCTCAGGTGTTACCTCTCAAGCGGCAGCATATTGGTGGTTTTTTCAATAGGAAAACGCTCGTCCACATATGGCACGTGTCCTTACAAACACTCTGCACGAGTCTGAGGTACTACCCTGGCCAGCAAGTTCTCCAGATTTGTCCTCGACATAACCTGTGTGGAACCATCTGCGACTTAAATTCCATCCTAGTGCTACTATCCGGGATGTCAAGTGCCAATCACAACAGTTGAGCCCAGTTTGCCTCAGGAGGCGGTACAACAGCTTTACGATATCTTTCCCAACCGAATCAGCGCGTCCAACGAGACCAGAGGAAAGTGATAATTAGGCTGTTTGATTGATTCACTGATTGATTTTAACAGGGAAGCTAAAACAGCTTAGGTCTGACCCTCCACTGCCCGCGCCGAAACTAGGTTTATTGTGCGGTATCGCTCCCTGTATATAGAGTAAAGCCAACCAGGGCCCTCAAATTGTGCAATGAGTCGCTCTACCAGTTTTTTGCTAGACACAATTTCTTCAGGTCTAATTTTCCCGAAGATTCTGTATCTTTTACTCTCCAATGTCATGCATTGGAAGATCAGGTGTGATGTAGTTTCTTCACCCTCATCACCGATCCTACATTTAGGGACCTGTTCCATTACACCCATTGTGTGTAGGTGTTTTTCGAAATTCCCATGGCCGGTCATCAGTTCAGTCATAAGTTTGATCTCTTTCCTGTTGAATCCCAGGCTTACAGAGCTTCTTTTAAAACTTGGCTTGGGCATCATTACCTTACCATGTTTTTGTTTATGGACCTTGGTACAATATCCTACGTGCTGTTTCCTTAGCCAGTTCTACATCTACTACATCCACATCCATACTCCGCAAGCCACCTGACAGTGTGTGGCGGAGGGTACATTGAGTACCTCCATCGGTTCTCCCTTCTATTACAGTCTCGTATTGTTCGTGGAAAGAAGGATTGTCGGTATGCCTCTGTGTGGGCTCTAACCTCTCTGAATTTATCCTCATAGTCTCTTCGCGAGATATACGTAGGTGGGAGCAATATACGGCTTGACTCCTCTGTGAAGGTATGTTCTTGAAACTAGCCAATCTATCGGCTTGTTCATTGCCACAGATCCCTGCGTGGCCAGGGACCCATACTACGTTTACCCTATTGCTGCCCCCTAGCTCCACCAGAGCCCTGTGGCAATCTGCAACAATCTTAGATCTTGTTGCAGGAGCTGCCAATGATTTAGGCATACCGAGCTACTGAGCTTCTCTCCTGCAGAGTCTTCCACTGGAGTTTAACTGTCTTCTCCGTAACGCTTTCGCGATTACTAAATGATCCTGTAACGAAGCGCGCTGCTCTCCGTTGGATATTCTCTATCTCTTCTATCAACCCTATCTGGTACGGATCCCACACTGCTGAGCAGTATTCAAGCAGTTGGCGAACAAGCGTAGTGTAACCTACTTCCTTTATTTTCGGATTGCATTTCCTTAGGATTGTTCCAATGAATCTCAGTCTGGCATCTGCTTTACCGACGATCAACTTTATATGATCATTCCATTTTAAATCACTCCTAATACCTACTCCCAGATAATTCACGGAATTAACTGCTTCCAGTTGCTGACCTGCTATATTGTAGCTAAATGATAAGGGATCTTTCTTTCTATGTATTCGCAACACATTACACTTGTCTACATTGAGATTCAATTGCCATTCCCTGCACCATGCGTCAATTCGCTGCAGATCCTCCTGCATTTCAGTGCAATTTTCCATTGTTCCGTAGTTCTAATTTGATCATAGCCTTCGTGATTGTCAGGACAGGTTCCGGTCCAATAAATGGAGTTGTTGTCCCCATCCTAGCCAATCTATCGGCTTGTTCATTGCCACAGATCCCTGCGTGGCCAGGGACCCATACTACGTTTACCCTATTGCTTCCCCCTAGCTCCACCAGAGCCCTGTGGAAATCTGCAACAATCTTAGATCTTGTTGCAGGAGCTGCCAATGATTTCAGGGTTGCCTTGCTGTCTGAATAGATGTAGATGCTACGGTTAATGTAGCACCTAGGCATATTCTACTCCACACATGACCTGATTGCAGTAATTTCAGCTTGGAATACAGAGGCCGGTTTTCCTAGAGATATGATGCTCTCCTGTCTTGGCTGAACCCCGTACACCCCTGCCCCAACACCTTGGTCTGTTTTCGACCCATCGGTGAACCAAACGATTTCCTCCGTATGGTGTCTAACTGTTTTTTCCCACTGCTCCGTACTTCCAATTATTATGTTGTAAGGCTTGCCAAAGCAGTTGGGAGTAATTATATAGTCGGCAGGCATTTCCCCAGCCATTCCTATATTTACCTCACTCACTATGTTAATGTGTGATTCTGGATATCCGAATGAGACCCAGTTTTTGCCAGTTTTAAGTCTGTGTGCCCCACAGTACTGCCACACTCTTTGCAAATTTGACTCAATAATATAATCACTCGAACAACATCACACACTCTCTCAGACCGTGAAGTGTCATAACATTCCCTCCTTCCGCTTCTGTGTGCTTCACTTTTTTTGTCAGGCAGTGTACAACTATACCTGTTATGAAGTTCCTAGCCATGTTTTTCTGTCTGTATCTGAAGGCTAATCTCAGGAGCTACTGTAGAGATTCTGATACAGTGTCTACACTTACAAAGAAGGTAGTCTGTGTGTATATATGTTATTACCGCTAGGCCAGACATGTCGTCCTGCGGTAGATGCTTATTGCTATGCGTGCGGATCCGAAAAGGTTGCTGGTTCTAATTTAAAACCTCAGTACATGCTCTGTTGTGTCAGCTTTGAACAACTCTCGGTAATACACACTGCCATGCAGTTACGCCACACTGGCGAGTAAGGATGACTGCACATCAGAGTAATGACCTGTGGTATGGGATGGGGAAGGAGGCCGGGTCAGCGGAAACAGAACAGGGCAGGACGGACCGAGAGAAGACGGGACGCCCGCGGGCTGGCTCGGATCGCAACCACGCCCCAATTTTCCGAGCGCGGACGGCCGCCGACTTTAGTTCCGCGGCTAGCGGGACCTGATTTGCCACCACGATTCGTACCACGGCACACTCGGCTGCGCTCATTTTCCTCGGACTCGCTGCAAAATTACACGTTACGGCGGGGCCGATAATTCTGCGCCGAAACACGCGCTTCTTGCGCGGACACTCTGCCACGCGTCACGGTCCGTGTCGCTGAGGAAGTCGACACAAGAGAGAGAGAGAGAGAGAGAGAGAGAGAGAGAGAGAGAGAGAGAGAGACGTCTGCCCGAGCTGGGGAGTACGATGCTTCTTCTAATGGCAAGGCCCACGAGACAGACAGGCGACCGCGCGTACGTCACAGCAGCCCTCTCCAGCGGACAGCCAGTAACTATTTCAGACGAGTTTAATAATTCTTGCCTGCGCGTTTAAATGCATGTTAATTCACTATAGCACACGACCAGTTAAGACCTTAGTGGCTTCCTCTTCATTGGCATTTTTGTTTCCCATGGGCCCTGCACGCGGCAGAGAGAGTTCGCGAAGTATAGTGGACAAGGCGACTATACACTACTGGCCATTGAAATTGTTACACCACGAAGATGACGTGCTACAGACGCGAAATTTAACCGACACGAAGAAGATGCTGTGATATGTAAATTATTAGCTTTTCAGAGCATTCACACTACATTGGCGCCGGTGGTGACACCTACAACGTGCTGACATGAGGAAAGTTTCCAACCGATTTTTCATACACAAACAGCAGTTCACCGCCGTTGCCTGGTGAAACGTTGTTGTGGTGCCTCGTGTAAGGAGCAGAAATGCGTACCATCACGTTTCCGACTTTGATATAGGTCGGATTGTAGCCTATCTCAATTGCGGTTCATCGTATCGCGTCATTGCTGCTCGCGTTCGTCGAGATCCAATGACTGTTAGCAGCATATGGAATCGGTGGGTTCAGGAGGGTAATACGGAACGCCGTGCTGAATCCCAACGGCCTCATATCACTAGCAGTCGAGATAACAGGCATCTTTCCGCATGGCTGTAACGGATCGTGCAGTCACGTCTCGATCTCTGAGTCAGCAGATGGGGACGTTTGCAAGACGACAACCATCTGCAAGAACAGTTCGACGACTTTTGTAGCAGCATGGACTATCAGCTCGGAGACCATGGCTGCGGTTACCCTTGATGCTGCATCACAGACAGGAGCGCCTGCGATGGTGTACTCAATGACGAACCTGGGTGAACGAATGGCAAAACGTCATTTTTTCGGATGAATCTAGGTGCTGTTTACAGCATCACGATGCTCGCATCCGCGTTTGGCGACATAGCGATAAACGCACATTGGAAGCGTGTATTCGTCATCGCCATACTGGCGTATCACCCGGCGTGATGGTATGGGGTGCCATTGGTTACACGTCTCGGTCACCTCTTGTTCGCATTGACGGCACTTTGAACAGTGGACGTTACATTTCAGATGTGTTACGACCCGTGGCTCTACCCTTCATTTGATCCCTGCGAAACCACACATTTCAGCAGGATAATGCACGATCGCATGTTGCAGGTCCTGTACGGACCTTTCTGGATACAGAAAATGTTCGACTGCTCCCTGGCCAGCACATTCTCCAGATCTCTCACCAATTGAAAACGTCTGGTGAATGTTGGCCGAGCAACTGGCTCGTCACAATACGCCATTCACTACACTTAACTGTGGTACTGTGTTGAAGCTGCATGGGCAGCTGTACCTGTACACGCCACCCAAGCTCTGTTTGACTCAATGCCCAGGCGTATGAAGGCCGTTATTACGGCCAGAGGTGGTTGTTCTGGGTACTGATTTCTCAGGATCTATGCACCCAAATTGCTTGAAAATGTAATCACATGTCAGTTGTAGTATAATATATTTGTCTAATGAATAGCCGTTTATCATCTGCATTTCTTCTTGGTGTAGCAATTCGTCACAAGTTCGTTGCGGTGCCAGTACTTCTCATGGGTTCCACGCTGATGGTATTTGACGTTATGCTTGCACCTTGAGATCCAACCACGTTTTTATGATTCAGGCACAAATCCGAGACGTTATTTTGTTATTATGATGTTTAGTACATATTTACGCTAGTACAGCTTATACATAACTGTTCTGCACACACTGCTGCCGATGAAACACAGACACAAGTTTCTTTCTTAAGAAATACGTTACACAAATTGCTTCCGTCATCTGGCAATGCGAAATCTTCTCATTACATTCTCAATCATTTCTCCGACTGGTCACGCTATTTCTTCCCGAACTGAGGCTTTCTATAAATCACAATCACCGTGAAAAAAGAGCTCTTTTCTGGGAATGATCCCACAGCAAAAGATATCAGGGGCTGAAAAATCGGATGATCTCGCCGACCATGGGATAGGCGCTTCAGTCCGGAACCGCGTGACTGCTACGGTCGCAGGTTCGAATCCTGCCTAGGACATGGATGTGTGTGATGTCCTTAGTAATTAGTTAGGTTTAAGTAGTTCTAGGGTACTGATGACCTCAGATGCCATTTGAGCCATTTGAACCATGGGATAACCCCGAATCGTCATAGTAATCGATGTGGAAAGCGGCGCCTAAGTGTAGTCATTGAATTACGGTCCGTATGGGCTGCAGCCCAATCTTCTGAAATCATATTGCATTTATTCAGCAATGTCCTTGCAGCTGTGGAATGAGGAACTTGTTAATCATGACCGAATATCGCTCGGAACTGACACTCACTGGATGGTCATCGTCTTCAAAAAAGCATGTCACAAAGATTGCAATGGAGTGTCCAATAGCACACCAGACGACGAACTTTGGGTTTCCTGGGCCTTTTGATGTGTGAGATGCGGGTTTATGTCTAAGTAAATCTGACGTTTTTGTTACTGGCGAACTGCACGTTGACTAATAAACGAGTGACGCGGGTGTAATGTGTGACATACCAGACACCTCCAGTCAGCTAGTGCACTGTCCCGGTGTTTCTCGGGCCACTGAAAACTTACCGCCTTATTTGTAGCAGTCACAAGACTTGTCGGAAATCCGTCTTTCTGGTCAAAAAAAAAAAATGGTTCAAATGGCTCTGAGCACTATGGGACTTAACATCTATGGTCATCAGTCCCCTAGAACTTAGAACTACTTAAACCTAACTAACCTAAGGACAGCACACAACACCCAGTCATCACGAGGCAGAGAAAATCCCTGACCCCGCCGGGAATCGAACCCGGGAACCCGGGCGTGGGAAGCGAGAACGCTACCGCACGACCACGAGCTGCAGACTTTCTGGTCAATTCTCTTCAGTAATGTTGTGCAGAAATTGTGCCTCCTCAGTCTATCTCCCGGCCGTAATTGTGGAGCCACTTGCAGCTTCTAATGATGAAATTTTAAATGCTGTTTCACAGTCCTCTGCAAGGGAAGTGCGAGTGATTCCTAAGGTTCTGGAGGAGTGGCTGGCAGATTACTGTCGGCTTCGTTGCAGAGTTGGACGAACTCCTAAGATATTTTCCGGCGTTCCAACTATAATTTCAGGTCTTTTATGCTCCACCTTGGTTGCAGAACTCGTCTCAAGTCACTGTTTTATTCACTTGGATGCTGCCCTTCAATCTGGGACACGGAAACGGAACTTTCTTCCACGGCACACTAGCCGCAATCGCTTACACATGACAGAACTCCTCCAATGTCATAGTACGCACCTGCAATGACCATCGTTCCGTACCGAACTGAATAGCATACTATGTGGGTTCGATCAGATACGAGCGCATTTAAATCTTAGCTGGGTGGCGAGTTGAAGATTTACGCTTCCTGTACTCATCTACTGGTCTTTGATTTGTCGAGAGCTGAAGACTCACAGCTTCAATTTTCGTTCGAAGTGATACTGAAGATTGAAAAACAAACAAAAGTTTCACACAGTATTTATTTAATTATCATTGAGCGGAAAACAATAATACATTGCTCCACTCTGGGCTATGGTTCAAATGGCTCTGAGCACTATGGGACTCAACATCTGTGGTCATAAGTCCCCTAGAACTTAGAATTACTTAAACCTAACTAACCTAAGGACATCACACACATCCATGCCCCAGCCAGGATTCGAACCTGCGACCGTAGCAGTCGCGCGGTTCCTGACTGAGCGCCTAGAACCGCTAGACCACCGCTGCCGGCTGGGCTATGGTAGTCGCCACTGTTGCCACCATACTACTAATCAGAGTCGGAGATGCTAAGTGTTGTCTGAACCCGTCGCTCCCAACTGCCGTAACTCACTAACAGCTGCCCACATTCAGTTGAGGTAGCTCACTTTATTGTTAAAAACACTATAAAGCCAATATCATATAAATATTTCTTTATTTAAAACAATCGGTTTCCACGGACTTGGCTGTCATCTTCAGATCTTAAAAAATCTATTTGTTATGAAACGCGTTCATTTTAAGTTGGATCTTATGCCAAACTGATATGTGGATAAAAAACAGGTTTTTCATAATGTGCTGTATTTTATCCACATGACAACTTGGCATGATATTCAACGTTTCATAACCAAAAGACTCTTTAAGACTTGAAGATACAGCAAAGTCTGTCGAAACAAGTTGTTTTAAATAAATACACTCCTGGAAATTGAAATAAGAACACCGTGAATTCATTGTCCCAGGAAGGGGAAACTTTATTGACACATTCCTGGGGTCAGATACATCACATGATCACACTGACAGAACCACAGGCACATAGACACAGGCAACAGAGCATGCACAATGTCGGCACTAGTACAGTGTATATCCACCTTTCGCAGCAATGCAGGCTGCTATTCTCCCATGGAGACGATCGTAGAGATGCTGGATGTAGTCCTGTGGAACGGCTTGCCATGCCATTTCCACCTGGCGCCTCAGTTGGACCAGCGTTCGTGCTGGACGTGCAGACCGCGTGAGACGACGCTTCATCCAGTCCCAAACATGCTCAATGGGGGACAGATCCGGAGATCTTGCTGGCCAGGGTAGTTGACTTACACCTTCTAGAGCACGTTGGGTGGCACGGGATACATGCGGACGTGCATTGTCCTGTTGGAACAGCAAGTTCCCTTGCCGGTCTAGGAATGGTAGAACGATGGGTTCGATGACGGTTTGGATGTACCGTGCACTATTCAGTGTCCCCTCGACGATCACCAGTGGTGTACGGCCAGTGTAGGAGATCGCTCCCCACACCATGATGCCGGGTGTTGGCCCTGTGTGCCTCGGTCGTATGCAGTCCTGATTGTGGCGCTCACCTGCACGGCGCCAAACACGCATACGACCATCATTGGCACCAAGGCAGAAGCGACTCTCATCGCTGAAGACGACACGTCTCCATTCGTCCCTCCATTCACGCCTGTCGCGACACCACTGGAGGCGGGCTGCACGATGTTGGGGCGTGAGCGGAAGACGGCCTAACGGTGTGCGGGACCGTAGCCCAGCTTCATGGAGACGTTTGCGAATGGTCCTCGCCGATACCCCAGGAGCAACAGTGTCCCTAATTTGCTGGGAAGTGGCGGTGCGGTCCCCTACGGCACTGCGTAGGATCCTACGGTCTTGGCGTGCATCCGTGCGTCGCTGCGGTCCGGTCCCAGGTCGACGGGCACGTGCACCTTCCGCCGACCACTGGCGACAACATCGATGTACTGTGGAGACCTCACGCCCCACGTGTTGAGCAATTCGGCGGTACGTCCACCCGGCCTCCCGCATGCCCACTATACGCCCTCGCTCAAAGTCCGTCAACTGCACATACGGTTCACGTCCACGCTGTCGCGGCATGCTACCAGTGTTAAAGACTGCGATGGAGCTCCGTATGCCACGGCAAACTGGCTGACACTGACGGCGGCGGTGCACAAATGCTGCGCAGCTAGCGCCATTCGACGGCCAACACCGCGGTTCCTGGTGTGTCCGCTGTGCCGTGCGTGTGATCATTGCTTGAACAGCCCTCTCGCAGTGTCCGGAGCAAGTATGGTGGGTCTGACACACCGGTGTCAATGTGTTCTTTTTTCCATTTCCAGGAGTGTATTTATGACACCTTGTGTTTAGAATGTTTCTAGGAAGTAAATCAGATCGCTCCTTCTGTCTTCGGAAAACGAGAAAATTCAATTATTTTACGGTGGTAGTTCGTGACGCCATTATTCTGGCGTGAACGAACGTCAGAATTACGATGTGTCTTATGAATAAAATTATCATCTATCCTACTTGCATTATTTGTCAGTGGGCTGGAATAGCATTCGGGGACTTTCACATATTGCCGGCTCTCATGAAAGTCATTTTTATAATACAGGATGATTCAAAAGATTGTGCACAAAATGAAGAAGCTGATAGAAAAGTCAAAATACAGCTTTGAATAAGAACGTATGATCTAGGATATGATCCTGAGCCAATGAAAGCTCTGGAATGTCACGAAGAACATGGACTCAATACATGATCTTCACCGAACAAGTTCTCCCGGAACTGTTGGAGGATACACCACTTAAAAAGGATTGATGCAGCTGTATGGATCACCTGCTAGTCATAACATTGCAAAGCTTTCACTGTGTCAGCATTACTTCCAAGACGGTCAGTTCCAATGTTGTTGTATTTCGACTCCTCTATCAGCTCCTCCAACTGGTTTGTTACCTTTTCAGTCACCTTGTATATTGATTAGACCGGGTGACAGGTGACGGAAGGGCTAAAAACATTCGAAAATGAAAATCACTACAAAAAACTGTCCGCGTCCATAACTCAGCGGTCAGCTCGCGTGGCTGCAATGGGGAGGACACGGCTTCGATTCCCACTACTGTCCGGGATTTTTTTCTTTGAACGAGGACTGGAACGGAGTGCATTCAGCCTTGTGATGCCGAATGAGGAACTATTTTATTAAGCAGTAGCGACTACAAGGTCAAGAAAGTCGACAACGACCGAGATAGCAGTGCGCTGACAACATGTTCTCCACATTCGGCCAAACGACGCCGTAGGGAGAGGACGACACGGCGGTCGATCGGTCCCGATTGGCCACGTCTGCGCTAGAACGCGGAGCTTTGTTGTTGGCTTTTACTACAGAAAATCAAAAAATAGTCAAACGGAATTTCGATAATATGTCAGAAGATCATATACACAGATTACAAATCTGGATTCAAATACGTATTTCGTAAATTATTTCGCAAATTGCCAAGGCATTTGTATCGATGTTTTAACCAATTAATATTCATTAGACCATCGTCTTTTGCACGAAACAAATTTCCGGTTTCGAGTTATTGAGAGTTCGTTCATCAATTGGTTCAGAATGCTTTTCAAAGAACGTGTTGAAAAGTGTTCAGCAATGTTACGAGTATAATATCAGGCTTTTAACAGACTTTGCGGTTCATGGAAATACTTCCCGACAAAATCTATTTTGTGCCTGATAAAGAGGTGATTCTGACTCCCAACAAATCCAAGTAATGTTGGGGAAAACTTCTTCAAAGCAAGCCGAATGCGACCTATCGAATCACAGGAACAAAGCTGATAAAGTGCTGTAAACATCAGTGAAACGGTTGACGGGTAAGACGGGTTGAAGTAGATGTAGCCGAAAATTTTTGTTATGTTATATCATAACCCACTTTTATTACTTTTATTACTTCTTTCTGCACAAATCGATTAGGTACAATGCGAGTAGTAGCAACCGATCTCTTACTTACGAAAAAAGCGGCGAATTAAATATAATTATATAGCAACCTGCGTATGAGAACAGGGGCACACTTGGAGAGCTGGTGCCCGGTCGTGCAGCGGATATTTACGATACTGCCGTTGGCGGCAGTTTTTAAGGCCATTCTGTGGCAGTGTGGCGGTCGGGTATTGATAAAGAAAGGAACAAGCTCTGTTTCTTCCACAGAGGAAAATTTGCAACCTTGAGCTAATGCGAGGGTTTGACACAAGGCGTCATTAGACTGCACAACATGCAGAAGCAGTTTTTGTCGTCACGTATTGATGCAAGTCATCCAGATAATTCTACGAAACCCAATTTGGTATAATAGAGCAAACGAAGATTAATGAGTAGTAGATTACCCTTTGCATTTCGCGTGCTCTAAGCCGCGTGCATGGTTGGGAGACGTCGATCGTCAATTGAAGAGTGGGAATGGAAAACGGGCAGAGTGCGAAATCTGACATCTGTCAATAAAATGAATAAAAACAATGTATCTCTGTTTGTACATAACTGATTTGTATACAAAAAATTGAGAGGGTATTCTGATATCGCAGAATAACCATATCATCGTAAGTCAGAAAATAAAAACTTTGTTAAGGACGTTCTAAGTGCCGTATCAGGAAACCGACTAGCTCTTAAGTGCAAATAAAACATTTTTTACAAGTTCATTCTTGCAAAGAAGAAAACAGCAACCACCCACTGTTAATAAAGTTGTTTATTTACACAAATAGCGCCGTCACGTTTCGAGTCAACATATTCACCTTCAGAGGGCTCTTCACGTTTATATTACACTAGCAAACCCGATAATGCTACGCAGATGTTAAACATGTAGGCCTACGGTAACTGGACATACGTCCTATTCTTCTTTTCCTTGTCCATCGCCTCACCATATTATATAAATTTAAAAAATATAAAGTGTATTCCATCCGACGTTTATTACAGTCTCGTGTAAAAATTTCAAGTAAATTGGTCAAGAACTTTTCGAGACTTTCGGTAACAACGTTTCCCCTTTACGTATTACATACATATTTATATTTTATATATAGTTGAAAAACATATAGCCTATTTCCGTCCGAATGTTCATTAGAGTATCCTATAAAAATCTGAAGTGAATAGGTCAAGTGCTTTTCAAGATTTTGGTAACAATGTTAAACTACGACTTGTCTTTATATAGTAGTATACTTTGTTGTTGTTTACATTAGTTGTAGGCAGTTTTTTCCAAAAACATGTGTAAACAATAAAAAATGTAATACACACTTGAACAGCCATCTGAAGATGAACCTGTCAGTTCGAAACCGGTAACGGCGCTATTTATGTAAATAAACAGCATTATCGATAGTGGTTGGTTGCTGCTTTCTTCTTTGCAAGAATCAGTTTGTATTTTGGACACAGACATTGTCTCAGTAAATTAACAGGAAGAAAGGATTTGTTCCGAGTGTGTTTAATACTGAGGCACTACGTTCTGTTTGTGGTAATATAAATATAGATACACAGCATCAAAATTTTAAGTAGTGTAACAGTAGTCAACAAAAACCACTTCTCCTATCTCTTAAATTTTGGATCTCTAGAGGGAAGCGCAGCTTGGGACCAAGACGAAGCTCCTTCTGCTAACGCATGTTTGAAAGTTTTTCTTCATAGTTTGGCATTTGCATCAATTCTAGGGACATTCAACAGAACACTGAACGCCTTATGCGAAAAAATGGCACTTCGAAAGTTTTCCATTTCCACTCCTCAGTCATCACTTTAAGGCCTTCACCTAAGGCTACATCACCTCCTTCCCTTTCTCCCTCTCCTTGCTCTTCGTTTCTCCTCCAATTTCCTCTTTAGAAATACACACAGCCAAACCACGAGTTTAAACAACTTTCAAATACTTTCCATACACGACAGTATTCGTCTACTTTTTGTTAATGAAGTATGCAAATTTCTCGAATGAACCAGCGATCATAATGAGTTTTTTTGGCAATAATACCATATACAGGGTGTAAATCTAAAGTTGAAAAACCAGAATAACTCGAAAAATAAACTTCACACGAAAAAATGTGTAGAATCCAAAGTTGATTATTTTCGTGGGGGACATCTGCTGGTGCTAAAATTAGCCCCCACCCCAGCCCCTTGGGGGTGGGACGGGAGGCAACTTTAAATTTTCTGTGTCCGAAGACCACATCGCATCTTCTATTTTTAATGTCTTATACTATAATCTAATTCCTTAGCATCATCTGATATAATTCAACTAGATTCCATTGCCCTTTTTTCACTATCGTTGCTAGTCATCGTATACATTCTTTTCAAGACACTATCCATTTCGTTCACCTGATCTTCCAAATCCTTTCTTGTCTCAGACTGAATTACAATGTCATCAGCAAATCTCATAATTTTTATTTCTTCTCTCTGAACATATGTCCTCTTTCCCAATTTCTCCTTGGTTTCATTTACTGCCTGCTCAATGTACAGATTAAACTACATGGTAAACAGCCTTCAACCCTCTCTCACTCCTTAACTACTGCTTCCTTTTCTTGTCGTGGTATAATTGCAGTATGTATTTGTCTTCTGCTAGCCTCAGAATTTTCAAGACTTTATTCTAGTCAACAGTGTCAAAAGTCTTCTCTAAATTTACAAATGCTGGAAACGTAGGTTTGTCTTTCTTTGACGTATCTTCCAAGATATGTCGTAGGTTCAAAATTGCCTCGCGTGTTGTTGCATTTATTCAAAGACCAAAACACATGCTGCCCGAGGGCTGTACTATCAGTTGTTCCTGTGTCGGTGTATTGTAACGATGACTTATTAAACTGACAGTTCTGTAATACTCTAGATCTGTCTCCACCTGCCATCTTTGGTATTGGATTTATTACATTCTGCTTGAAGTTTGGTGGTATTTCGCATGTCTCATGTTTTAATGTAATAAAGAAAATCGTACATTAAGTCATGCAGACAGTATTGTTCAATACAAAACGACTTTTTGGCTGTACGAAGTGGCGCAGTGTTTAAAAAACTTGATTTGCTTTCGAAAGAAGCAGCAGTCAATCCGCAGAGGAATTCCGTCATTTACATAAACTGACTTCAGGCAGGATGGGTACTGTGAAAAGAGCATAACTGAGTTGTTCCCTGAGCCCCACCAATGCCCTGATGCCTCGCACCCTAATCCTCGCTGAGTCCGAACACGTGCCTCTTCCGTAATAGAATAAAGAAAAAACTAAACTCCTTCAGAACAGGCCACGAAGGCCGAAAGGGACCGACCGGCCGCCGTGTCATCCTCAGACCACAGGCGTCACTGAGTGCGGATATGGAGAAGCATGTGGTCAGCACACCGCTCTCCCGGGCGTATGTCAGTTTCCGAGACCGGAGCCGCTATTTCTCAATCAAGTAGCTCCTCAGTTTGCCTCACAAGGGCTGAGTGCACCCCGCTTGCCAACAGCGCTCGGCAGACCGGATGGTCGCCCATCCAAGTGCCAGTCCAGCCCGACAGCGCCTAACTTCGGTGATCTGACGGGAACCGGTGTTACCACTGCGGCGAGGCCTTTGGTCTAATTTCCGTAATACAACGAGGTGACAGAAGTCATGGGATACCTGCTACTACCGTATCGGAGCTCCTTTCCGCCGATGTAATGCGGCAACCCGGCGTGCCACGGACTCAACTAGTCACTGCAAGTCCCTTGCAGAAATATTGAGCTACACTGCCTCTATAGCCGTCCAAGATTGTGTGTACGTACTGACCTCTCAGTTATGTCCCATAAGCCTCTGATGCGATCATTTCGAGCGATCTGTGTGACAAATCATTCGCTCGAATTGTCCAGAATGTTCTTCAAACGACTTGCGAACAACTTTGGCACGGTGACATGGCGCATTATCATCCACAAAAATTGCATCGTTGTTTGGGAACATGAAGTCCATGAATGGCTGCAAATGGCCTGCAAGTAGCCGAACTTAGTGATTTCCAGTCAGTGACTGGTTCAGATAGATCAGAGGATCCAGTCCATTCCATATAAATATAGCCCACAGCATTATGAAGCCACCACCAGCTTCCACAGTGCCCGGTTGGTAAGTTTGGTTCACAGCTTCGTGGGGGCTGCCCCACACCCGAACCCTACCATCGTCTCTTACGAGTTGAAATCTGGTCTCATCTGACCAGGCCACGATTTTCCAGTCGTCTAGGCTCCAACCAATATGGCCACGAGCCCAGGACAGCAGCTGCAGGAGATATCGTGCTGTTAGCAAAGGCAGTCGCGTCGGTCGTCTGCAGTCATAATCCAATAACGTAAAATTTCGCCATACTGTCGAAACGGATACGTTCGTCGTACGTTCCACATTGATTTCTGCGGTTATTTTCACGCACTGTTGCTTGTATGTTAGCACTGACTACGGTAACGCCGCTGCTGTCGTCGCCGCGTTGTCCTTGGTGGGAAGTAATGGTTGAAATTTGGTATTCTCGACACACTTTTGACACTTGGTCTCGGACTACGGAATTGCCTAACATTTTCCGAAATGGAGTGTCCCAGGCGTCTAGCTCCAACTCAGCATTCCAATTATGTTACAACCGTCGTGCGGCCGTGATCACGTCGGAAACTTTTTCACATGAATCACCCAGAGCACAAATGACAGCTCCGCCAATCCACTGCCCTTTTAAACCTTGTGTTCGCGATACAACCACCAAGTGAGTATGTGCACATCGCCATCCCAAAACTCAGCTCGTTGTAACTCCAATTTGGACAGAATGATAAACCTAAATCTTCTCTTCGTTACAGTCTCTATACTCAATAGTGTCAGCGACTGCTACGGTCGCCGGTTCGAATCCTGCCTCGGGTATGGATGTGTGTCATATCCTTAGGTTAATTAGGTTCTATGGGACTGATGACCTCAGATGTTAAGTCCCATAGTGCTCAGAGCCATTTGAACCATCCGTAGTGTTAGGGCATATGACAATTGAAACAAGAGGGAGATTTATCTGGTCGTGTGACAGAAGTGGATAAGAGGGAGCGGTGCGAAGTACTGGTTGGGAGGAAGGAGGCGGATTTGTTTTTTTATGTGCACAGGCCTGGTTTGAGGTGTCCTAGGTTTTGCCTGTATGACTCATACCAGCTCCGATCAGATCGGGAAAGTAATTACTGCAGCTCCTGATGCTGTACTTCAAACCCGATCGCTGAGGCTTCTCGTCACAGCTGCCCCGGCCTTGTAACTCCGCAAAGCACCGCTGCCCTCGCCGGGCGCTACCGTCGTCCGCACGCCCTTAATGTCAACCATTAGTCCCCAGCCGACGCCGTAATGAGCCCTTCGGCCACGCGGGACGCGGGTCGGTCGCAGTTACAAACTCCTTTTTCCTCTCTTTTCCTTACGTGCCGTGTTACGCAGCCGGGGAAAAAGAAGTTAAGAGCACCGTGCCGCTTCGCGTGATCGGGCTATATTAATTAACTACATTCCACAGTTAATAACTTCAGTAATTTTCTGGAAAAAAGCGAACTGGCGAGCTGCCGACCTGGCCTGTCTCTTCGCTGCGACTCTCTTAAACGAGGTGTCCTCGGCTTTCGTGCCGTCGCCCATTTCAGCGCGTTTCCGTCTCTGTTTCGGATTCCTGGAAAGTCCACAATTTTCGTCAGAGACAGGCGCGACACCAAAAATTCTTATGGTGCGTACACAGAAGAGTTGACAGCTCTCAAAGATGTACTTTAATTTTGAATCTTGTCTTACATTGAAACTAAACTACTCCCGCACAAGCCATGAAGACCCAAAGGTCGCGACTGGCCGCCGTGTCATCCGCAGACCACAGGCGTCACTGGATGTGGATACGGAGGGGCATGTGGTCAGCACACCGCTCTCCCGGGCGTATGTCAGTTTCCGAGAGCGGAGCCGCTACTTCTCAATCAAGTAGCTCCTCAGTTTGCCTCACAAGGGCTGAGTGCTCTGCGGCAAGGCCGTTGGTTTGTCTTGCATTGAGCTACTACAAAATTTACCAAGTGTTGTAGAGCGTCTGTGTGAGACTCTAAATGTACTCAATATACAAAGTTCAGACCGCAATTAGGCTACAAAAGAAGACCACAGACAACACGGTGGAAAGAACAGTGACATTTCTCGAGTAATACCTTCCGTATTCTGTTAAGCTGATTGTTTGACGAAGCAAAAAATACCATTATCAGAGTTATTTCCTGCCAAAATAAATCACCTATAAAGTAGGGGCCCCAAAATTTCCTTAGCTCGTTAGCAGCTGCAGAAGCCCTGAAAGGTTATGAAAAATGCTACAAATTGGTGTATATGTTCTTGAATTTGTCCTCCACTTGTAGGAAACTTACAGTTAAATTGTTATAACATATTAAAGCCAGTATTTGACATAAAGGTTAACAATGCAAAAGCGGAAATACGAAGTGTTCTTAATTTCGTCCCCCCGTAACAATTCCCGGAAACGCAATTATTTTAAATGTATTTCTTCCAGCCTCAAGTTGGCGGATACTTTCCTCATTATAAATCACTTCAAGGCCATAAATCAACAGTGCCTGCAAGCTATTTTCAGTTTTCTAAAGATGTATCACACATGAATTTGCGTATATGTGTAGACGACGAGCACATTTCGTGATAACAAACCAAGCATTTCGTGCGACGAATCCAATTCTCTCCGCTTGTGTATTCCCATATGAATAAAGTAAAGTAACCTTTATCAATAGAAGTAAAATGAACTTTAAATAACAGCTACATATTTCGTCCCTGGGACGAAATTAAGAACGTCCCCAGATTTATTTTAATGGCCTCTACAGCAACATAGGCCAGACCTTTGGTTGTAGCGATTACACACCAGAAACTACAACACACAAGAGAAATATAGCCCAACATCTGAACACTAATAAATCCTTACAGTAGGAATGCTGCTAATCTGACTTGCGCTAACTCACCTCAGTAGAAACAGTTGAATTTTCTCGTACACGGATGCCAAGCGTGTTACACAGAACAAATTCTCTAAACAAAACAATGGACTGAGGTCACGCATTCACGCGCAGCTAAACATTTATGACCAACTGTGGAAACCGGAAATTTCTAGGGGGGTGGGGGGGGGGGCGAAACGAGGAGCAGGGACACCACATCATTTTATGTCATAGCGTTCTGCAACTGAAATTTTCGGGTAACATGTTTTCCTCGATGCTCTATAATACACAATTGTAGTCTTTGCATTTTCAACAAAGTATTCTCCTGAACTATTCTCACCACCGACCAAGCATCTTCATTTCTTTCACCATCATATGTACAGGGTGTCCCCTCCTAAGAGTCATTAGGCGCATTCTCTATGGTGTTTTGGCAGATATTCGTAATTTCGTTATTGCAAGGTGTAGCTGGAGTCTCTAATAACCCTACCCCAAAAAGGTCAAAATTTAATAATGATTGTGGTGTTGCTCACGCTGCTAAATACTGCATTTTCGGCCAACAACAAAGTTATTATGTGGCAGGTGTCATTAGAGCACAGTTAATAAAGTCATTTCATGTAATAATGAATAAAGTAGGCACTCATCATTTCGTGTTTCCCACGCTGGTCTCGTTGTAAAATCATGGCTCAATCGGCGAAAATCTAGGTGGTGATGACTCCAAGCTCGGATGCAAAGAGGCCTAGGTTTTACTCTGCTATATTCAAAAGTTTTGTAGATGCGCTTCACAAACCATTCTTGAAGATTACACTTTTGCAGGACAATGGTGATGTAAAAATGTAATCAGCACTCCAAATTTAAGTTACACTTCTTTTTATTACTTTTGCTGCAATATAACGTAACACACAAAACATCACTTCACCATACAAAACATACTTGAAAACATCTTCCCACTGTTGAAAGTTCACATTTTATAAGCGGACTACGTTATGCGTCTTTCCAACATGACGTCCGAGACTTGACTTTCTCAAGGTCCGACTCTCTAACTAACTAATAACCGCTTACGCGCCCAAAAATCAGAGTTACAAGTACGTCAAAGATCACAGTGACAAAAGAAAGAATACACATAAGAATAATATCATTGCAACATAAACATATCGATGTATCAAAGTATCTCTACATTAATGAAATCAAATCTGAATGCTGTCTCAGAAATATGTCAACTACTTTACAGAAACACAGTAGAATATTACTGTTATCGAGAGGTTCAGGTGAGTTGTCGTAATGGTTACGTAATTCAAGTACCATTACAAGTCGCACCAAACACATACTGCCCACCCTGTCTTTCATGCTACCCCCAGTGTCGACGGAAAGTGTCGGTTATTTCCCGTAACAAACTTTTTATTTTTAAAGCGGAATTTGACGTCTCCATTTGATAGAGTGGTCATACATTAGTCGGAGTGGTTAACTCCAATTTGCCGCCCATACACACTAAACAAATCTCGACCAACCAAATAAGCGGTTGGAGCGGTTGGCCCCAATTTACCACCTGTTCACACTAAACAGATCTTGGCCAACGAACCAGTTTGAGCGTTTGGCTCCAATTTGCCACCATTAAACACTAAACAGATTGCCGCCAACAAATCGTTTGGAGCAGTAGGCTCCAATTTGCAGCCCATATACACTAAACAGATCTCGGCCAACGCAGCGGTTGGAGCGGTTGGTTCCAATTTACCGCCTGCATACACGAAACAGACCTTGGCCAACGAAGCGGGTGGAACCGGTGGCTCCAATTTGCCGCCTGTAGAGGCAAAGGTGGATAAATGGGCCCCCACTTTGCTTTTTTATATAACACCTTTTATTTTTAGTATAAACACCTGAAATTAACATAAAGCATTTCTCTAGTATGTCCTGCAAATAGTTACGACGTGTTTTGGTTCAACTTTTTAATAGTTGAAACAAAATTTTATTTTTCCTGATTGTCTGCATTTTGTTGCGTCAAGAATTTGTGCTGGTAATATGGGCCCCAAGGTAGTTTGAAATAAAAAGAAACAAAAATTTGAAAAAAATAGTTTTATTTAATTTTTGTATACAATGAAAGAAAGATTCACTCTGAACATTGTTAATTAGTCTACTGGTGGGATGATTTTCACAGCCTACGCCTAGTCTATTCACAATAGTCACACACATAAGCATCTTTTTACACGTTACAAGCGATCCTATTTCAGCTGTAGATAATGCACCAACTTGCCTTTTTCCCCTCAGGCCGATGACACGAGAAATTTTTCTATGAACGACACTAAGACCTGACTCGTCTGCCGGCTGGGGTGGTCGAGCGGTTCTAGGCGCTACAGTCTGGAACCGCGCGACCGCTACGGTCGCAGGTTCCATTCCTGCCTCGGGCATGGATGTGTGTGATGTCCTTAGGTTAGTTAGGTTTAAGTAGTTCTAAGTTCTAGGGGACTGATGACCTCAGCAGTTAAGCCCCATAGTACTCAGAGCCATTTTTTGATTCGTCTACATTAAAAACTTTGTCTGCAGGATATTTGTAGTTACTGAACGCAGCTTCAAGTAAACTGAAGAAATTGTCGACAACTTGTTTATTAAACTCATTAGCAGGTGAAATCGAAGTTGCGGATGGCTTCAAAATAGACAGAATATTTTTGTGCCGTGGCATAAAATGGTCAAACCAAGTTCGACCAGAAACTTCGCCCTTTACAAATGGATGAGGGATTTTATTTTTTGTGCAAAGCTGGTAGGCCATGCGCCTGACGTCATTTCTGGTAAGGCTGTAGAATTTGGATTCCATAATGAGAGGATATTTAACCAGTTCGTCCTCAAGTCCCTGTGGTAAAACCGGTGGACGGCCCAGTTTAATATTAACTATTTCTTCGACCGGTTTATCGATTCGTGAAAGCCTTTGGAGCGTAGAACGAGGGACAGAGTACACTTTAACCGCTTTTTTCAACCCCATTTTTTTTCTCTTTAATAGCTACAATAGCATTTGACATATTTTCTTTGTCCCACGATTGCCGTTTCGATTTTTTTGATGGTACAAGATGTCTTCGAGGCATCTGAAACATAAAGAGAAGCAATATTTGTACATGGTCCCATAAAATCTGATTGATTTTAAGGGGCCCATAATACCAGCAGCAAAAGGGGCCCATATATCAACCCTCGACATCTTGGGAAAAACAATTTTGCCTACGGTTAGTTTGGTTCGCAACCGACGTTAATTAATGTAAAACGGGATCCCAACAACAAGCCAAATACGTACATGTTAGAAATTTGAGTTTTATTCAAATAAACACTAACCTTTCAAACTTTTGATGACAGTGAAAAAATTCACAGCACAACTACTGACAAACCTTGACAGTTACTACGTCTGCATACTCTACAGTGAAGTTTGGCAACTAGTTCTAGTAGCTCATGTGCTCTCCGCTAGAATTCATGGTCTGTACTTCCAAATATGTAGGGGGCCCATAATACCAGCAGGGGCCCATTTTTCCACCTTTGCCTCTACACACTAAACAGATATCGGCCAACAAAGCGGTTGGAGAAGAGGGCTCCAATTTTCCGCCCATACAAACGAAAAAGATCTCGGCCAACTAAGTGGTTGGAGCGGTTGGTTCCTACTTGCCTCCCGTGCGCACTAAACAGATTTCGGGCAACAAAGCGATTGGAGCAGTGGGCTCCAATTTACCGCCCATACACATTAAACAGATCTTGGCCAACGAAGCGGTTGGAGCAGGTGGCTCCAACTTTCCGTCCATACACACTGAACAGATCTCAGCCAACTAAGCGGTTGGTGCCTGTTCGTTGCCCTTCGATGGCCTAGTGTGTACCCCCCTTAGTGTGAGCGGTGTTTTGCAGGTTGGCTGTGTACACTGCGCCTCGAATTTTCTTGGCATAGCGGTACACTGTTCACACCACAACACCTGCAAGGCAAAATTTGTAGAGGAAGACAAAGATTGGAATTAGTACAACAAGTAACCGAAGTCACAAAATGCTACAGTTAGATGGAGAGATTGCCACAGGATAGGAAATCGAGGATGACCGTGGTAAATCGGTGAGGACACTAGCGCTCCAAAAGAGAGTCCGTGTCACTGTGCTGGGTTGAAATCACCCAGGAAACCGTCGAGAGAACAGTGGAGGAACCGAAGAGATACGAGAACGCCTCAGTCAGCCGACGCCGTCCTCGGCACGTAGCCAGCCGGGCCCAGGCTGGGCGGGCCGCGTGCCTACGCGTGGCGCTAAACGCCCGTAATGGCCGGCGCGCTGGCTTCGGCCCCGCCGCCGCCAATTGGATTAGCGTAATTGTGGGCGTACGTGCGCCGCGCGACACGTGACGCAGCCGTCACAGGTGCCGGCTGCGGCTGCGGTGCCGACAGGCCGGAATTCCGACGACGCGTCGCATCGCGCCGAGTTGGCCGGAGCGGCCGGCCGTAGAGAGGTGGAGGAGACGCACCGACACCCCCCGACAGGTGTTCGAGACCGCAGCCACGGTTCCGACCCTGCCTGCCTTCTTCCCCAGTCTCCCAACGATCGTTCACGTGTAATGACTCCGCTAGACAAGAATGCTACAGTACAAAATACTGTTGCGACAAAACAGTATGATCACCTGCTTAATACACTACTGGCCATGCAAACTGCTACACCACGAAGATGATGTGCTACAGACGCGAAATTCAACCGACAGGAAGAAGATGCTGTGATATGCACATGATTAGCTTTTCAGAGAATTCACATAAGGTTGGCGCCGGTGGAGAGACCTACAACGTGCTGACATGAGGAAAGTTTCCCACAGATTTCTCATACACAAACGGCAGTTGACCGCCGTTGCCTGGTGAAACGTTGTTGTGATACCTCGTGTAAGGAGGACAAATGCGTACCATCACGTTTCCGACTTTGATAAAGATCGGATTGTAGCCTATCACGACGGTTTATCGTATCGCGACATTGCTGCTCGCGTTGGTCAAGATTCAATGATTCTTAGCAGAATATGGAATCGGTGGGTTCAGCAGGGTAATACGGAACGCCGTGCTGGATCCCAACGGCCTCGTATCACTATCAGTCGAGATGACAGGCATCTTATCCGCATGGCTGTAACGGATCGTGCAGCCACGTCTCGATCCCTGAGTCAACAGATAGGGACGTTTGAAAGACAACAACCATCTGCACAAACAGTTCGACGACGTTGGCAGGAGCATGGCCTATCAGCTCGGAGACAATGGCTGCGGCTACACTTGACGCTGCAGCACAGACAGGAGCGCCTGCGATGGTGTACTCAACGACGAACCTGGGTGCACGAATGGCAAAACGTCATTTTTTCGGATGAATCCAGGTTCTGTTTACAGCATCATGATGGTCGCATTCGTGTTTGGCAACATCACGGTGAACGCACATTAGAAGCGTGTATTCGTCATCGCCGTTCTCGCGTATCACCTGGCGTGATGGTATGGGGTGCCATTGGTTACACGTCTCGGTCACCTCTTGTTCGCATTGACGGCACAGTGAACAGTGGGCGCTACATTTCAGATGTGTTACGAGCCGTGGCTGTACCCTTCATTCGATCCCTGCGAAACGCTACATTTCAGCAGGATAATGCACGACCGCATGTTGCAGGTCCTGTACGGGCCTTTCAGGATACAGAAAATGTTCGACTGTTGCCCTGGCCAACACATTCTCCAGATCTCACACCAATTGGAAACGTCTGGTCAATGGTGGCTGAGCAACTGGCTCGTCACAATACGCTAGTCACTACTCTTGATGAACTGTGGTATCGTGTTGAAGCCGCATGGGCAGCTGCACCCGTACACGCCATCCAAGCTCTGTTTGACTCAATGACAAGGCGTATCAAGGCCGATATTAGGACCAGAGGTGGTTCTTCTCGGTACTTTATTTCTCACGATCTATGCACCCAAATTGCGTGAAAATGTAATCACATGTCGGTTCTAGTATATTTGTCCAAATGAATACCCGTTTATCATCTGCATTTCTTCTTGGTGTAGGAATCTTAATGGTCAATGGTGTAGCTTGGACCAATATACGTCAATGATTCTGCGTATCAGGGATCCGACAGTTTGTTGGTATGTTTGTGGAGGTATGTGGCATTACATGTGCGTAGGCACATGCTATGTAATTCGCGTAAAAAAAACGGGCCGATGATCTGCGTATGCGGTGATGGCGCCCGACAGCGATCCGGAGAGGTTCCACGGGATTTACATTAGGCGAATTTGGTCGGCGAGATATCAACGTAAGTTGGCTACAATCCGCCTCAAACCACAGAAGCGCGGTTCTGGCTCCGACACAAGGACACTTAAAGTTCTGAAAGATGACGTCGCCGTCGGGGAAGACGGGTTCCGTGCAAGCGCCGGAGAATGTCTCCAAAAATGGTTCAAATGACTCTAAGCACTATGGGACTTAACATCTGACGTCATAAATCCCCTAGACCTAGAAATACTTAAACCTAACTAACCTGAGTACATCACACACATCCATGCCGAAGCAGGATTCGAACCTGCGACCGTAGCAGCAGCGCGGTTCCGGACTGAAGCGCCTAGGACCGCTCGGCCACAGAGGGCGGCAAGAATGTCTCCCGGCTGCGCAGAGTGGCCATGCGGTTTGAGGCGCCATGTCACGGATTGCGCGATCCCTACCGCCGGAGTTTCGAGTCCTCCCTCGGGCATGGGTGTGTGTGTTGTTCTTAGCATAAGTTTAAGTAGTGTGTAAGTCTACGGACCGAGGACCATAGCAGTTTGGTCCCTTAGGAATTCACACACATTTGAACATTTGAATGCCTCCCATAGCATAATACTACAGCCATCAACCTGCGTCAGTGGCGCGCTATGACTGCCGAGCCGCCGTTCACCTCGATGACATCGTTTGTGAAGGTGTCCGTCGACGCAATGTAGGAAAAATGTGATTCACCTGAAGAGCCGACACGTTTCCATTTATCGAGGGTCAATGCCGATGGTCCCGTGCCCCTGCAATCGTAATCGTTGGGGCAAAGAAAATAGGCCAACTTAGCCCATGTGTCAAACCAAAGCTTTACACTGAGCGGAAACTTAAGATCGTTCTCTACCAACTGAGAAGCGAGTAGCCCATGGCTTTTGAAAGTCCTTAACGTGAAATACTTGTGGCGGGACCAGTGGGGTGTTAGGGAAACGGGAGCGGTATTAGGGCAGGCCACGAAGGGGAGCGCTTCGCGTATCAGCTGAGTGGGGCAATCTTAAGCGATCGATGTTACGAGGGATTTGGTAAGAAGCACTTTGGCCTCGCTTTCTGTGGTGCAGCGTCTGTCCTCCACTTAGTTAATTTTAAAGTAAGTAATAACTGCTTTCACACTATGGTCACTCTCCCCTCAATAATGCATAAACTTTCGTTGTAGAAAATTGAGAGGTACTAATTACTGTTGCATGGGGGCTTAATTAAAATAAAATGAAAATAATTTTAATTTTTAAATTTTAGTATTTGAATGTTCGTTTACAAGTCTCGTAAACGGTTGGCCCTGACTAGTATTATTACGCTATCTGACTGCATAGAACAATAACAAGGAATGAAATGGAAATTTTCATTAACACAATTAATTAATTAAGTCCCCAGCAACTATAAAACCTACGAAACCAAAGCACAAGTATAACTGTTCTGTGTGTGGAAGTATGACTCAACGTACGCATCTGGCACGGTTCTTCTTCAACAACACAAGAAATTTTAAATATCATTTATACTGAATTAATTAAAGGAAATAAAAATACCATAATTACTCAAGAAAACCAGAATTACACTCTAATCCCAGAACACAAGCCAGATGCTTTGTTGACTGAACCTGTAATGAAGCATTATTTACGACATTAAATAATGAAAAATAAATCAAGTTTCGTTACCTTCATATATTGACCAAAATCACTCTAATCATTACAATATATCTCCACACCGACTCGCTATTACCACATCTCAACAAGAACTTTTCAGTATCACATCTCAGCAAGCACTCTCTACTATCACATCTCAACAAACACTCTCTGCTACGAGTTCTTAACAAGCACTGACTACCACGAGCTCTCCCCAAGCACTGCCCACTACGAGTTCTCAATAATCACTGCCAGTGGAGGCGGCGGAACAATACTCTCTAGCGCGATCTCTGGCGCTGTGGCTCAGTGTAGCCACCTTTCACTGTTTTTATATACGCGTGCACTTTCCTGTCTCTGGCAACGCTAATGTAGTGCAGCTAAAATATCTGAAAAAGAAGGTGACTGATCTTCATTTCGCTTCTCGTTGATAATGTGGTTCGCTGAAAGTAATTATCGATGCCTAGGCAGCACGCCCCAAGTTAAAATTTTAGGTAAGAATATTGTGTTGGTTAAGGTGCTCACATCCGTCGACTTATTGCCTTCATATCACACATAGCAAATTTTCATGTTTGTGCAATGTCTTCAAGATTAGTACCTTTTCTTGTTGACAGTCGCAATAATAATGGGCTGACATAGTTTCACAAATCAAATATTAAACTTCACAAATGTCACATGATTAGACTCGCAGTTTTTTCTAAGTCAGAATCAATTGAAACAGGTTCAAAGTGTAAAATCGTGAAATGTGAACATTTCATAGTGGTAGTATGCGCCAACAACTAACTTTAACTTCCAACTGTTAAAACGAGCGGCTTCTATTACTGTGTCTGCTTTTTGGGGCACTCAATTGACCAAAGACATTGTTACATAACAAATGTGTTACAGGCTGCTCCCACACGCAGAAATTTAGTGTTTACTATCAAAAACAGTCTTGATCAGAATTTATTTATTACGGTGACCGGTTTCGACCACTACTGTAGTCATCTTCAGGCCTATAAGTCGTATACAAAGCTTTAATTAGAAGGCTACATACATTAAACAAAATACATAAAGTTATAAACCTTTAAAACGATGAATTACCAATGAGTAAGAACCTCCTTCTGGTGGTAAATCACTACTGGAGAAACCAGTGCACGTCTTACTATATATAATGGAGGCTCCGCCCACTTCTAACGATCTTCTCAGATGAAATCATCGGCCTGATTCCGACGAGCCTCGTCGGTTGCCGGCCGCTGTGGCCCAGCGGTTCTAGGCGCTTCAGTCCGGAACCGCGCTGCTGCTACGGTCGCAGGTTCGAATCCTACCTCGGGCATGGATGTGTGTGATTTCCTTAGGTTAGTTAGGTTTCAGTAGTTCTAAGTCTAGCGGACTGATGACCTCAGATGTTAAGTCCCATAGTGCTCAGAGCCATTTGAACGATTTGAACCTCGTCGGTTGCTATGCGTCGTCGTCTACTCAGAGTTCCACACACGTTGAGGTTAGCAGAACCGTTTCCTTCATTAAAAGCACGGACAAGCCAGTGTCATCACCGAACACAGCTACCATTCTAATACGGATTTCAATTGGAGGCACGGTTTTTGCGGTTAAAAACTCGATTACAGCACGCTGTTTCTCACGCACCGACGTACTTACGTTACACACGTTCATGACACGCGATATAATTGGGAGTCTTCTAGTGGCAGAAGGTTGCAAGCGGGAAAGTCGACTGAGTAATACGCATGACACTGCGAGGGTTCGCGCCGGCGAAGTGCAACATCTTGCCGTAAGGCCCCGGTGCTGGTCGGGCGACAACTCTGCAAAGTCACCAAGAAACTCTTCTTGCGATGTTTCCAAGCTACTGAAATCAAGTCCGTATACTGGACAACGACTTTCTTGATTATACTCGTATCAGTCTCTAAACATAGACACGGGTTCCCAGGTAGATGCCGTGTTTCTTGACTTCCGCAAGGCGTTCGATACAGTTCCCCACAGTCATTTAATGAACAAAGTAAGAGCATATGGACTATCAGACCAATTGTGTGATTGGATTGAAGAGTTCCTAGATAACAGAACGCAGCATGTCATTCTCAATGGAAAGAAGTCTTCCGAAGTAAGAGTGATTTCAGGTGTGCCGCAGGGGAGTGTCGTAGGACCGTTGCTATTCACAATATACATGAATGACCTTGTGG
Organism: Schistocerca nitens; assembly: GCF_023898315.1. Lineage (NCBI taxonomy): Eukaryota > Metazoa > Arthropoda > Insecta > Orthoptera > Acrididae > Schistocerca > Schistocerca nitens. Next base: position 85,427,949 of record NC_064620.1, on the reverse strand, counting down.
ATGACATCGGAAGTTCACTGAGGCTTTCTGCGGATGATGCTGTGGTATATCGAGAGGTTGTAACAATGGAAATGCAGGAGGATCTGCAGCGAATTGACGCATGGTGCAGGGAATGGCAATTGAATCACAATGTAGACAAATGTAATGTGCTGCGAATACATAGAAAGAAAGATCCCTTATCATTTAGCTACAATATAGCAGGTCAGCAACTGGAAGCAGTTAATTCCGTGAATTATCTGGGAGTAGGTATTAGGAGTGATTTAAAATGGAATGATCATATAAAGTTGATCGTCGGTAAAGCAGATGCCAGACTGAGATTCATTGGAACAATCCTAAGGAAATGCAATCCGAAAATAAAGGAAGTAGGTTACACTACGCTTGTTCGCCCACTGCTAGAATACTGCTCAGCAGTGTGGGATCCGTACCAGATGGGGTTGATAGAAGAGATAGAGAAGATCCAACGGAGAGCAGCGCGCTTCGTTACAGAATCATTTAGTAATCGCGAAAGCGTTACGGAGATGATAAACTCCAGTGGAAGACTCTGCAGGAGAGAAGCTCAGTGGCTCGGTACGGGCTTTTGTTGAAGTTTCGAGAACATACCTTCACCGAGGAGTCAAGCAGTATATTGCTCCCTCCTACGTATATCTCGCGAAGAGACAATGGGGATAAAATCAGAGAGAATAGAGCCCACACAGAGCCATACCGACAATCTTTCTAAAACGAACAATACGAGACTAGAATAGAAGGGAGAACCGATGGAAGAACTCAAAGTACCCTCCGCCACACACCGTCAGGTGGCTTGCGGAGTGTGGATGTAGATGTAGATGTAGATGTAGAACATCAAATTATTCCATTAACAATTGCGAGGTGTTCTCAAGTCGGAAAGCACATCAACTGTGAACTAACGGAGACGTTTTGCATTGAATCTTCCATCTATTCTTTGATTGTTGAGAGTCCCCTTGGCAAAGTACTTCTCCAGGAGGGTTGCATGGCGCGCCGCACGGCGTTGCAGACTTCGAGGAAGTACTTTATATGACGTCAGCACGTCTTAAGGAGACCTCACGTCACCGCACGACGCTGCAAGAGTACCTCAGACATACAAATTTCCACCAAACGAAAACAGCATCACCCTTACATATCGACTAACAAACGCCAATTATATGGTGGCCGAACCTGTTTCAAAATATCCACGCTTGTTCAATCGTACAAGACTGCTAAGGGTACAAATGTTGCGCAATGATTCGTACATGTTGAGCAAAAAAAAAAAAATCGCCTGTACCCTCACAATATGTAATATCTCACCCAACACTGACAATAGAATAAAAAAAATCGGATGGATTACTTTCGTGGAGATACGCAAAAAAATCTTCAGAGTGAATACTACAGTCCATATTCTCCTTCACTTTTTATCGTTGTCCTCAGGTTTTTTTGCTACTACTCATGCTGTGCCTCAAGTTTTTTCTTTTTTTTTTTTCCTCTGGGACGTTGTGAGGATCTTACTACAAACCACTGACGGCGGGATTGAAAGCCGACAATGTGAGCTCACTGTATACGGATGTATCAATGGTGCCAACATTAAACAAGCGTGTCGATGGCGGCAACTTTCACACACGCGCCCGCGCAAGCGTGCTTACGTGAGACGCCATAATCTTGTCCGGCCGACACTTTGCGTCTGGCTGCCGGTTGACAGCACTATCTGCAGCGCCCTCTGTCAAGTCAAGCCAACCCCCGCGATCAGAGCCTCTTAACGCGCGCGGTGCGCCCCATTCACCCTGCCTAGCCGCTAAGCTCTTCTCCATCTTTTGGAAATGACGCCGCCAGGGAAGATAAAGTATCTACGAACCTCGGCGTGACGGCTTCGGAGCGAGCGAGGTGGCAGGGTGACGGGGAGGAGGGGGGGGGGGGAGTATTTGATCGTGACGCAGGGAGAGCCTGAAATATGGGGCACATCGGTTCTGGGCGCGTGCAGTCGGAGTGTCGTGCACGGGGGAACCTAACAACACGAAGCCTGAGAGGATGCGTGGCTCTGCTTTTAAGCCCACTACTAATAACAATCACTTCAGGTCACTCCTGTATGTGTAGCAGGGATATAAAGCAAAGAACTCAGCGATGTCTTTTTGCAGACCATACTAGAGTTCTTCAGCCGGCCGGAGTGGCCGTGCGGTTCTAGGCGGTACAGTCTGGAGCCGAGCGACTGCTACGGTCGCAAGTTCGAATCCTGCCTCTGGCATGGATGTGTGTATCCTTAGGTTAGTTAGGTTTAATTAGTTCTAAGTTCTAGGCGACTGATGGCCTCAGAAGTTAAGTCGCATAGTGCTCACAAGGGAACCTCCCCATCGCACCCCCCTCAGATTTAGTTATAAGTTGGCACAGTGGATAGGCCTTGAAAAACTGAACACAGATCAATCGAGAAAACAGGAAGAAGTTGTGTGGAACTATGAAAAAAATAAGCAAAATATACAAACTGAGTAGTCCATGTGCAAGATAGGCAACATCTAGGAGAGTCCGAATTAAGGAGCGCCGTGGTCCCGTGGTTAGCGTGAGCAACTGCGGAACGAGAGGTTCTTGGTTCAAATCTTCCCTAGAGTGAAAAGTTTGCTTTCTTTATTTTTGCAAAGTTATGATCTGTCCGTTCGTTCATTGACTCTCTGTTCAGTATAATAAGTTTAGTGTCTGTGTTTTGCGACCGCACCGCAAAACCGTGCGATTAGTAGCCGAAAGGACGTGCCTGTCCAATGGAAACCGAAAACATTTGATTGCAAGGTCATAGGTCAACCGATTCCTCCACAGGAAAACACGTCTGATATATTCTATACGACACTGGTGACGGCATGTGCTTCACACGACAGGAATATGTTGTCGACCCACCTAACTTGTACACTTGGCGAATGGGTAAAAAGATTCTTCTACCTTGCCCAATTTAGGTTTTCTTGTGGATGTGATAATCACTCCCAAAAAAGTGTGAAAACATAAGAGTTTGTCACATAATCTGCAACAAATGAATGCAACAGTTTCACAGTCACACAGTTTTGTCTGTGCTCTGTCAAAACATGTTTTTAACGTTTTCAAATTTTTCCGTGTGTAGACCGTCAAGTCCTGCATATGTCTAAGCAAATCTGAACATGTCCTGGAATTTTGGAGAGCGAAGTTCAGTATATGTGAGTGCCTGAACTTTGATAATTGTCTGAAAATAAAAAATTAAAATTTTATTCCGAGGGAAGACTTGAACCAAGGACCTATCGTTTCGCAGCTGCACACGCTAACCACGGGACCACGGCGCTCGTATGTTTACACCTACCTGGATGATGCTTATCTTGCACATGGACTACTCAGTTTGTATATTTTGCTTATTTTTTCGTAGTTCCACACAACTTCTTCCTGTTTTCTCGATTGATCTGTGTTCAGTTTTTCAAGGCCTATCCACTGTACCAACTTATAACTAATTCTGAGGGGGGTGCGATGGGGAGGTTCCCTTGTCAGAGCCATTCAGCCAGAGTTCTTCACTTTCGATGTTGTACAAATTGCGTTAGAACTTTCGAATCATGGCGGCTAAAACGCTACACTGCACACTGATTATCCAAAAACCTATGTCCACTCCGAACTGCGAGAGTGAAAGCATTGTGGGCACATGATGCGGTAACGGAAGTATTAGGTTGTTGCATAAGTTCGTAGCGGTTTTGTTTTGCACGTAGGTATTCTGGTTGCTATGGATTTATTTACCGATTTTCATTTTTTTTTTATTTGTAGTTTACTGTGGCTGTCTGAGTTTAGATGTTGTCATTGTATCATTTGGAGGTAGTGAGTGGAGCTGCAGTGCCAAGTGGAGAAATCCGAACATTTTCGGCATATTCTTCTCTTGAGTTCGAGCGGTGATAGCAGCTGAGACATACAGACACATCTGCAGCTTGTATAGGGATAATGCCGATGGAGAGAGCAGGGCAAGGAACTGATTTTCTCGTTTAAAGTAGGATCGTTGTGACATTACTGACTCTCCACGTTCAGGAAGGCCTTCGGCGTTAGACGAAGATCGTTCAAACGTATTAATCCGCAATGACCCACGTCAGAGTACTTAAGAACTGTCAAATGGGATCAACTGTGATCATTCCAACATCGTGCGACGCAACGGAGTAGGTTCGAAAATCGAGTGTATGCGTACCGCATGCTCTAAGCCAAAATCAGCCATGTCAATATGTGCACCTCTGTTTGTTCCTCGCCAACTGGTTCGTGAACCACACGGACCATTCCTATCCTGTATCGTTACTGGTGACGATAAATGGTACCATTATGCTAACATAAGAAAAACAAAGGAATGGTTGAGCCCTAACAAAGCAATAACTCGCCGTACAAAGATCTGCGCGCGTCCACAAAATACAACGTTATACATCTGGTGGGACAGCGACGGTGTGGTGTGCTACGAATGGCTTCCTGTGGTGTAACCATCACTGCTGCGTGTATTGCCAACAACTAAGACGCCTTACAGACGCAGTCCAAGAACAACGACCAGGAAGACGGAAAGTGATGCTACTCCACGATGATGGCCGTTCGCGTTCTGCTAGACTGACAAAAACTACTGTACGTGAGTTGGACCCTGGAAGTCTTTCCGCACCCACCGTACTCACCTGATTCTCCGCCTCAAAACCACGTGATTTCTGCAGCCGTGGAATCGAAAAGTTACTCCAGCGTTGGCAGACTGTTGAAAATAGTGAAGGACAATACAGGGTTATTCAAAAAGAATACCACAACTTTAAAAATGTGTATTTAATGAAAGAAACATAATATAACCTTATGTTATACATCATTACAAAGAGTATTTAAAACGTTTTTTTTTTCACTCAAAAACAAGTTCAAAGATGTTCAATATGGCCCCCTCCAGACACTCGAGCAATATCAACCCGATACTCCAACTCGTTCCACACTCTCTGTAGCATATCAGGCGTAACAGTTTGGATAGCTGCTGTTATTTCTCGTTTCAAATCATCAATGGTGGCTGGGAGAGGTGGCCGAAACACCATATCCTTAACATACCCCCATAAGAAAAAATCGCAGGGGGTAAGATCAGGGCTTCTTGAAGGCCAGTGATGAAGTGCTCTGTCACGGGCTGGTAGTTCAGGTAGTTACGGACAGATAAGTGCCAATGTGGTGGCGCTCCATCCTGCTGAAATATGAATTGTAGTGCTTCTTGTTCGAGCTGAGGGAACAGCCAATTCTCTAACATCTCCAGATACTGTAGTCCAGTTACAGTAGCACCTTCGAAGAAAAAGGGACCAAAAACTTTATTGGCTGAAATGGCACAGAAAACGTTCACCTTAGGCGAGTCACGTTCATACTGAGTTGTTTCCCGCAGATTCCCAGTGCCCCATATTCACTTCTGCCGTACTCAATAACACAAAAAGCTTTCTGTTGAGCGGTCGCCATCTTAGCATCAACTGACGCTGACGACTAGTCAACAGCGCCTCAAGCGAACAAATGTACAACTAAATGAAACTTTATAGCTCCCTTAATTCGCCGACAGATAGTGCTTAGCTCTGCCTTTTGTCGTTGCAGAGTTTTAAATTCCTAAAGTTGTGGTATTCTTTTTGAATCACCCTGTATATTACTGATGGCTAAAGCTTTGTTGTGTGTATCTGTTGAGTTTATTAAACTTACAGAAAAGCGCTACAGACCTGTGCACCAACTCATTATAACCGAGCGAGGTGGCGCAGTGGTTAGACACTGGACTCGCATTCGGGAGGACGACGGTTCAATCCCGCGTCCGGCCATCCTGATTTAGGTTTTCCGTGATTTCCCTAAACCACTCCAGGCAAATGCCGGGATGGTTCCTCTGAAAGGGCACGGCCGACTTCCTTCCCCATCCTTCCCTAATCCGATGAGACCGATTACCACGCTGTCTGGTCTCCTTCCCCAAGCAACCAACCAACCAACTCATTATCTTGTTTGAGCAATCTCTCACGTTTTCTCGGCGTGAATAATGGTGTGCTTCTGAATGTTCAGCCAAACTGTCGGCTCCATTTTTCTGTGCGATATTTCGCCTACCGACTAGTTCGTCTCCTTCATGTGCTTGATAACTGCGTTTTTACGCATCCTCGGTGCCTGAACCACAACCTGACAGCGAAGCATTGTCGGGGTCTCGCCGCTACTTGTAGCCGGGTTCGACTCCTGGCACCTGCTACGCCATTTGATGCTCATTTGTTGCTATTTTGTTTTTAGCGGCTTGCACTGTTATTCCAAAACTCCTACATTCTAAAACGGCACTGCAGTCAATTACGGCACCTATCGAAACTAAGACCGCAATAATCCGAGACGGAGGTTACAAATTTAAGTTATTAGGGTGTCTCCGATCATATGATCCACCAGAATTAGAAATATCTGACACAATATGCGTGTCACGGAGTAACAGTGCAGACTCCGAAAAACAAACGAGCAACAGATGAGCATGGTAGGGCTTAACGGGACTTCTGTCCCGTTGAAGTCCGCTTAGTGGCTACGCATAATAAGACAGCTCGCCGTACCTGAAGAAGCGGAAATACTGCGCAAAAAAATGGGAACATCTCAGACAGACACCTGAAATCAGACCATTAATCTCTGAATTTTCTCATGTTCAGAAAGAGTTGTACTACATACGCTGTCTTAGGTGGAACATCAGTGAATGGACATTTCATGCTAATGTAAACAGATGTTCTAAATGTGCATTCTATTCCATCTTGTTATTTTTAATCCTTAACAATCATCTGTGAGCGCTATATATACGGACATAGCCAAGTGCATAAGGTGCTTGCTGATTGTAAACGTTTTACGAGGGTTGTTCAGAAAGTAATGCCCGCATTTTGTTTCTCAGCCGAAAACAATGTTACCAATGTGAAACGTTACGTATGTATTGTTTGAAGCCTACTGAGTGAGCGCGCCAAGTTCCCCTCACTTCCGACAGATAGCGTAGCTGAAGGGCAGTTTCAAAATGGCGTCTGCAGGTGATTTACGACACAAGCAACGTGCCGTCATTGAATTTCTCACTGCAGAGAGAGAAACTTTGGGGAATATTCACAAACGCTTGTGCAGAGTTTATGGAGCATCTGCTGTCGGCAGAAGCACAGTTACTCGTTGGACACGGAGGGTGTGGGCATCAGAAGGCGGAGCTCCACAATTTGCAGCGATCGCGGAGACCATCCACGGCTGTCATACCTGACCTGTTGCAGCGATCTTAAAAAAAAAAAAAAAGGTTCAAATGGCTCTGAGCACTATGGGACTTAACATCTGAGGTCATCAGTCCCCTAGAACTTAGAACTACTTAAACCTACCTAACCTAAGGCCATCACACACTTCCATGCCCGAGGCAGGATTCGAAGCTGCGACCGTAGCAGTCGCGCGGTTCCGGACTGATGCAGCGATCTTCCATTTGTTTGGGCCACTGAACGATGCCATTCATGGAAGACGTTTTGAGGACGATGAGGAGGTGATTCACACAGTCTGATGACGATGATGTTTGGTTTGTGGGGCGCTCAACTGCGCGGTTATCTGCGCCCGTACAAATTCCCAACCTTTGCTCAGTCCAAACTCGCCACTTTCATGAATGACGATGAAATGATGAGGACAACACAAACACCCAGTCATCTCGAGGACTCACACAGTGAAGCACTGATTCCGCTACCACGACAATGATTGGTACCCACAGGGTATACATTCCCTTGTTTTGCGATGGAGGAAGGCTATAGAACGGGATGGAGATTACGTGGAAAAATAGGTTGATAAAATATCATTCTTTCGTATGTGTAATTCTCATTGTGTTCAGTAAAGAATTGTTGAAGAAAATAATTCGGTGCATTACTTTCTGGGAAACCCTTGTATTTCTGAGAAACCTTTGTATAATGTCCACCCATATGACAGCTTGGCAGGAGGTTCCAACAACGAACAAGTTTTGTAACAAAAATTTTTGATCAAAAGATGACAGCAAAGTCTGTCGAAACTGGCTCTCGATATTAAAGTATTTATGCGATCTTGGCTATAGAAACTTTTTTTACACCATTGATCAATCACGCCAAGAAAAGGTGAGAAATCTCAGAAACATGATAGTTAGGATACGAGCACTAATGTTTCTGATGATGGTTCCAATCTCACCCCACTCTTACTACATCACCTACTATTTCATCTAAGACTGTCACGCGAAAAGAGTAACTTCTGGTGTGGCTCATGTCACAATCAACACAGGTAAGTCAGCACACTGCCTTGTCAACAATTCCTCTTCTTATTTTTATTGAAGAAAAGTTACAACCTAACAAGGACCTCGCACTGTAATGAAATATGTTTTCTGCGTACCTATTTTTATCTTACTTTTTAAAAATGTAAACTGTTGATTTAACAAAACATGATAAAGAAATATAGGAGGGTTGTATAAGTGTTCATCTCAAGAAAAAGATTGTTGGCGAGAGACAGTGCGAATGACTCATTACGTTTGTAAATGTTAGCAGCCGAAAGTCAGGAATATTACAGGCTGACAATCAGGGAAAGTACCTACGCAGTAAACAGTTCCAGAACAGATTAACACTGCAGATAATTGCGCAATTGGTGAGACGTTTGTTTCTTAAATTCTTCGAAGAAGTACCCCTGAATAGCCTCTAAACAGACTGTTGGCAGAAGGAGAATATCTCTTCACTACAGTCATTCGTTATTTACCGGAAACAAAGATTACAGATAATTATGGCGGTAGTTTTCACTGTCTTACTGTTGTTATATTCCACTTATTTCCTGTATTTATTTCCTGTTGAGAGTTCTTAAATTTTATTGCACTACGTTTCCTTAAGCTGTGAAAAGTAAACGACAAAAAAAAACCGCGAATAAACATGCAACTGTGTTCGAGTACCACCGCCTCCTGCTTAGGAGATTCATGTAGAATGGGGGTAGTCAGCCTTTTATACCTACCGCCCACTTTTGGGCATTTGTTAGTAATATAATTTTAGAACCGCACACCGGTTCCCCAATAACAGTGGTTTATAAGGTAGGTAAGTAATCCCATAAGCCGGCCGGTGTGGCCGAGGGGTTCTAGGCGCTTCAGTCTGGAACCGTGCGATCGCTACGGTCGCAGGTTCGAATCCTGCCTCGGGCATGGATGTGTGTGATGTCCTTAGGTTAGTTAGGTTTAAGTAGTTCTACGTTCTAGGGGACTGATGACCTAAGATGTTAAGTCCCATAGTGCCCAGAGCCATTTTTTTGCTACGTTTTTCACTAGCTTACTTTTTTTAATGCGCTGACCATTGGTAATTCCAGAATAGTAACTTCTGATGAATGACAACTTTAGATAGCATTTTGAGATAAGCTATAAAATGGAAAATCTCGTTGAAAGTAATGCTTTTTTTTATGAAAGCGTTACAGGGTTCTTCAAGGACATCATAGCCTACTGTGACGAATTGTGTGCCGGAGAGATTAAGTATGCTGAGGTTTTGCCTGAGAAATCAAACACTCAAGTTTCTTGACAGCAAAGCGTTTGTTTGCGTCGTAATATGATAATGCCATTGCGTAACATCATTTAAATAGTTCCATGAAATTCATGACGCATAGATACTTTATCCTCTACCAATTATCTAGTCTACTGGAAGCGTCTCATTAAGAAATTGTGTGAAAGTAACAAGCAGCACTGGAACCAGTTTTTCCGCTGACTGGTTTTTTTTTTTCCATTTTACACTAGATATACCGGTATTATCGTCTGTGACGGAAACGTTTCTTATCCTTCTGCAAAGTGAGTGAGCAGGCGAAACAACAAATTAAGAATCTTTCTAAACATTTTTGGAAGGTGACTATCAACAGCCGTCAAGCAATGTATAAAATGCTTATTTGACCATCAGCCGCTTTTATTTTAAACCCAAATGTCGATCGATTTCAGTTATGGACCATCTTCGAGGATAAGGTTTAAAATTTTTTAAGCCACAACATTACGGTTGTTATCACTGAACTAAGATATAGAGCATGTCATGAATATCAATATACGACACGGGGCTTTCAGAAGCAAACATACTAATAACAAGCGTACACAGAGCAGTACTGAAGAGAAGAACAGGACTGTATGTATTGCATTCTACAACTTTATTTTTTTACAGTGTGGTACTTATAGTGCTGTTCTTCTCTTCAGTACCACATTATGTACGCTTGTTAATAGTACGTTTGCTTCTAAAAGCCCCGGGGCGTATATTGATATTCATGACATGCTCTACACATTATTTAAGTAATGACAGATGTAATTTGGCTTAAACCATTTTAACCCTTATCGGCGAAGATGGTCCATGACTGAAACTGGTCGATACATGCATTTTATACATTTTATAAATTAAGAATCACAGATCTGTATATCTGCCCCTGACGGAAACCTACCGGGAACCGAGATGCGAATAAGCAACTCTAATAAGAGGCTATCCTCCTAACCCATGCTTATCTCGTATGGTGAGAAGATTTACCAGTTTGCGGTGTTTGTCGTGTACTAATCCCAAAGTACCAGAATTTCACTAAATGAGTGTTATGTATTGACGAAAAAATATCCGTGAGTTTAACATCTCACCGATCTTCTGTACAAGGTGTCGGAAATCCCGTTACAAACTTCTAGGACATGTAGGGGGGAGTGAGTACGTAACATTTTGAAGAGGAACCCATGACCGGAAACGTGCCGTTCCCGTTCTACGACGGTTTCACTTCAGACGAGTAACGCGTCCACATCTGCTGGGGGAAAGAGAAAAGTCTCAGAGTTGCTTGTCCTGGTGTGCAGTAAGGTAGACAGGATGAGGTGTACTATGTCAGAGGGTCACCAGATGTCTCTTAACGGCTGCATTGTGTCGAGACTCCTGTAGAGACAGTGAAAGATCTGTTGGCACGAGTTCTGGCCACTGCCATAGAAATTGGAAAAGAGACTAGGTGGGATGGAGAACGTGTACCAGCTAACAACTTGGTGGTCGCCACATCGAGCCACTGTTGTAATGCATCAGTACTGTTACGTACGTAAAGTATGCTAGATTATTTTTTGTATGCTAGATTATTTTTTGTTTTGGAATAATGTAAACAAGTAAAAAATGGTTCAAATGGCTCTGAGCACTATGGGACTCAACTGCTGAGGTTATTAGTCCCCTAGAACTTAGAACTAGTTAAACCTAACTAACCTAAGGACATCACAAACATCCATGCCCGAGGCAGGATTCGAACCTGCGACCGTAGCGGTCTTGCGGTTCCAGACTGCAGCGCCTTTAACCGCACGGCCACTTCGGCCGGCGTAAACAAGTAATGTTTAGGAGTTAGCACAAACAAGTGTGGTTAAACTCCAGATGGATGTTTCGTTATATTTTCTTCCTCAAGCACAAGTGGGTAAGTAAAAGAGTTGAACAGAAATTGTCGTAGAACGGAAACGGTACTTTCATGGGTATGACTTTCTATTGCCGGCCGCGGTGGTCTAGCGGTTCTAGGCGCTCAGTCCGGAATCGCGCGACCGCTACGGTCGCAGGTTCGAATCCTGCCTCGGGCATGGATGTGTGTGATGTCCTTAGGTTGGTTAGGTTTAAGTAGTTCTAAGTTGTAGGGGACTTATGACCACAGATGTTGAGTCCCATAGTGCTCAGAGCCATTTGAACCATTTTTTTGACTTTCTATTCAAAATATTATGTACTCACTCACCTCTGCAAGTCCTAGAAGTTTCCGAACACCCTGTATAGAGCGATCGTGAGGTGTGCCCTACAACTTTTTTTTTTTTTTTAGCAATCAGCAGCCACGCTTTTCTGTTTCGGTTTTTTGGCTGTTACTACGTTTGTTACTCTTCCTGCTTTTGGAATATGGAATGTAAATTTTTTCATGTTTTATGCACATTCTCTCTCTCTCTCTCTCTCTCTCTCTCTCTCTCTCTCTCTCTCTCTCTCTCTCTCTCTCCACTGTGCTAACCACTGTGTGCATATACAGGTACAACGTTCTTTTACTTCGTTTCAAATGTCTTTAGCAAAATACTTTACGACAAACTTAAGATCAGATCGTTCAGCAACTGTAAACAATAAACCAACCAACAATTTTTGCCTCAATCGAAATTTTCCATTTTAACCCGTAGGATCTTCAGACGCACGAAAACGAACATCTGTACAAATGCGATCATTGATTAACTCGGGGATCGTCTGTTTCGTGAAAGTCTATTCCATCACTAAATGAGATCAATTGAACCCTTGGCACTGACTAACAGCTGAAAGTTAGATCGTTAATTTCCGCAGGTTTCGTGCAGTCCAGTGTATGCCGTGTAAGTGGCGCGGAGTTGTCTGTAGTTGGCCAGTACACAATAGCGCGGCTTCGCGTGCAAGCTGTAGTGTTGTACTGAAGAGAGCAGATTGCATCGGGACCTGCCTTTTCGCACAGCTGACACCTGGGCGAGAAATGCCGCGATGGTATCGAGTAGGTGGCCAGTTGAACCAGGAACGAGAACGCAGCAGAACTACACGAGCACTCGCGTACATAAGGACGCCCTCTCTCAATCTGTTTCCTCCAGCTCTTTCGTTTTTCACTCGCTACCTGCTTTCGGTAATACCGTTTTGCGACCCCTTATCACTGCCACACCAAGAGCACTCTGTCATTAGGGGCACCGGAAAAACAGACGAACACTCAGTCGTAATATACAGGGTTTATTTCGTGAGTGGTTCAAGATATAGAAACGAAGCTTTCACCAAAACCAATACACCGAGGGCTACGTAATTTTATTGCACGTTTAATATTTTTAACTATCGTATTAAACGAGATTTGTCGCAAGTGTACTGTCTTTCTTTTTAATGGAACAATATACCTTTTATAACGGCCTGAGGGAGTTCTTGAAAATACAGGTGCACCGATGTAACACATTTTTAATATTTCCTTTGAAACTTTTCGCACACGTATCCTAGAAACGTGCTGAAACTGAAAGGCAAGATGACCGGAATCGGTGGGAGCCTTCTTTTCGAATCGATTTAATCATTCCCTTCTCTCGAAATGAGACGTTGTGAGGCATACAGTGTTTTTGGCCGGATCTAACTGATTATTTGTGACATACGGCATCGTTGTTGATTTGGAGGAGTCCAAGATTCAAATATGATTTTTTTTTCTTTTTCAATTATACCTCAAGGCGATGATTGGTTTCAACAGTAGAAGGAACATTGTACCAAGCCTCATTCTTTGTAATGGCGGTATAATTGGCAGTATAATTTAAAATATTTTCCATACATATTACTTTCAGTCAATTTTTGCTGTACAGATCCGGAACTAATGTTCCACTAAGCCAAATATTTCTGAACGACTACTTTATAGTTTCCTTGTCAATCAGTGAGAATTTGATGAACAATGGAGCCACAGCGTTTATAAGGCTTTGATTGGAATACGCCCATGGAGTTCAGTTATAGCATTATCAGTGTGTCTGTAGCAACCATTATGTATGGCCGGCCGCTGTGGCCGAGCAGTTATAGGCGCTTCAGTCCGGAACCACGTTGCTGCTACGGTGTGTGATGTCCTTACGTTAGTTGCGTTTAAGTAGTACTAAGTCTAGGGGACTGATGACCTCAGATGTTACATATGTATGCTTGATAATGGCGGTAAGTCGAAACTACAATTTTCAGCCAATAAAATTTCCCCTCCATCACTTACGAAAATGACCATGTTCAAAAATATGGGAAACAATAGAGTTTTTTGCCAGCAACTGTCGCATCTCTAAACGTTGTCATCTTTTGTTGACTACAGACTCGGTAGACTCAACAACACTTTCCCTACCGGCCCCGAAAGCTTTTGTGCCAGACTTATTTTCTGCTACCGATTCTGTCGAGAGCAATCAGTAACACAGCACACGTCTCCGTTGTTCCACAGTTCTTAACTATAAATGCAGGGAAGGCTCACGAAATGAAACTTCATAGTCGATAAATAAAACTACACTCCTGGAAATTGAAATAAGAACACCGTGAATTCATTGTCCCAGGAAGGGGAAACTTTATTGACACATTCCTGGGGTCAGATACATCACATGATCACACTGACAGAACCACAGGCACATAGACACAGGCAACAGAGCATGCACAATGTCGGCACTAGTACAGTGTATATCCACCTTTCGCAGCAATGCAGGCTGCTATTCTCTCATGGAGACGATCGTAGAGATGCTGGATGTAGTCCTGTGGAACGGCTTGCCATGCCATTTCCACCTGGCGCCTCAGTTGGACCAGCGTTCGTGCTGGACGTGCAGACCGCGTGAGACGACGCTTCATCCAGTCCCAAACATGCTCAATGGGGGACAGATCCGGAGATCTTGCTGGCCAGGGTAGTTGACGTACACCTTCTAGAGCACGTTGGGTGGCACGGGATACATGCGGACGTGCATTGTCCTGTTGGAACAGCAAATTCCCTTGCCGGTCTAGGAATGGTAGAACGATGGGTTCGATGACGGTTTGGATGTACCGTGCACTATTCAGTGTCCCCTCGACGATCACCAGTGGTGTACGGCCAGTGTAGGAGATCGCTCCCCACACCATGATGCCGGGTGTTGGCCCTGTGTGCCTCGGTCGTATGCAGTCCTGATTGTGGCACTCACCTGCACGGCGCCAAACACGCATACGACCATCATTGGCACCAAGGCAGAAGCGACTCTCATCGCTGAAGACGACACGTCTCCATTCGTCCCTCCATTCACGCCTATCGCGACACCACTGGAGGCGGGCTGCACGATGTTGGGGCGTGAGCGGAAGACGGCCTAACGGTGTGCGGGACCGTAGCCCAGCTTCATGGAGACGGTTGCGAATGGTCCTCGCCGATACCCCAGGAGCAACAGTGTCCCTAATTTGCTGGGAAGTGGCGGTGCGGTCCCCTACGGCACTGCGTAGGATCCTACGGTCTTGGCGTGCATCCGTGCGTCGCTGCGGTCCGGTCCCAGGTCGACGGGCACGTGCACCTTCCGCCGACCACTGGCGACAACATCGATGTACTGTGGAGACCTCACGCCCCACGTGTTGAGCAATTCGGCGGTACGTCCTCCCGGCCTCCCGCATGCCCACTATACGCCCTCGCTCAAAGTCCGTCAACTGCACATACGGTTCACGTCCACGCTGTCGCGGCATGCTACCAGTGTTAAAGACTGCGATGGAGCTCCGTATGCCACGGCAAACTGGCTGACACTGACGGCGGCGGTGCACAAATGCTGCGCAGCTAGCGCCATTCGACGGCCAACACCGCGGTTCCTGGTGTGTCCGCTGTGCCGTGCGTGTGATCATTGCTTGTACAGCCCTCTCGCAGTGTCCGGAGCAAGTATGGTGGGTCTGACACACCGGTGTCAATGTGTTCTTTTTTCCATTTCCAGGAGTGTATATAACTACGTTTCTTCGACATCTAGAGAGGACATCTTCAAAGCTGAAACTGCACTTGCCAATGTTTCATCTCTGAAGACGTTACCCGCAGACAGGGACGAAAGGCTAGTGAACAGTTTTTCTCATAGACCACGGAATTTCAGCGCGAGGACTTCAAGTTTAGTTATAAAGTTGTTTATGCGTTGTTCTGTGACACTGACGCCCTACATTCCTTACTTTAAATAGACACCTACTTCAGCTTAATGTTTCAAATGGCATGTGGTGCTTCTAGATCTTTTTGACCACACAGATGTACACATACGTGATACTTGTTGAGACTTTGAGTGTCAGACCGGCTCTCGAATCATGGATTTTTCCCAAGTTCTTTATAGTAGAAATGATCCACAAAACTACCGCCCAATATCCTTGACATCGATTTGTTGTAGAATCTTAGACTCAAACATAATGAGGTATGTTGAACAGAATGACCTACTCAGTGCCAACCAGTATGGTTTTCGAAAACATCGATCATGTGAAACCCAACTCGCACTTTTCTCACGTGTCGTACTGAAACCTTTGAATTAAGGCAACCAGGTAAATGTAGTGTTTATTGATTTAGCAAAATCATTTTACATAGTACCGCAACTAGGCATATTGTCAAAAATACGATCATTTGGGGTATCTAGTGAAATTTATGACTGGATTGAGGACTTTTTGCAAGGACGGACACAACATGTTGTCTTGGATGGAGAGTCATCGTGAGATATAGAAGTAACTTCGAGTGTGCCCCAGGGAAGTGTGTCGGGACAATTCCTGTTTATGATGTGTATTAATGATTTTGCCGATGATGCAATTATCTACACTATGTGATCAAAGGTATCTGCACATTCCAAAAATCATACGTTTTTCATATGAGGTGCATTGTGCTGCTACCTACTGCCAGCTACTCCATATCAGCGACCTCAGTAGCCAATAGACATCGTGAGAGAGCAGAATGGGGCGCTCCGCGGAACTCACGGACTTCGAACGTGGTCAGATGATTGGATGTCACATTTTCATACGTCTGTACGAGAGATTTCCACACTCCTAAACATCCGTAGGTCCACTGGTCCCGATGTGATAGTGAAGTGGAAACGTGAAGGGCATGTACAGCACAAAAGCGTACAGGCCGACCTCGTCTGTTGACTGACAAAGACCGCCGACAGTTGAAGAGGGTCGTACTGTGTAATAGGCAGACATCTATCCAGACCGTCACGCAGGAATTCGAAACTGTATCAGGATCCACTGCAAGTACTATGACAGTTAGACGGGAGGTAAGAAAACTTGGATTTCATGGTCGAGCAGCTGCTCATAAGCCACACATCACGCCGGTAAATTACAAACGACGCCTCCCTTGGTGAAAGGAGCGTAAGCATTGGACGATTCAACAATGGGAGAATGTGTGGAAAGACGAAACACAGTGCACAATGAGGCGATCCGATGGCAGGGTGTGGGTATGTCGAATGCCCGGTGAACATTTACCAGCGTGTGTAGTGCAAACAGTAAAATTCGGAGGCGGTGGTGTTACGGTGTGGTCGTGTTTTTCATGGAGGACACTTGCACCCCTTGTTGTTTTGCGTGGCACTATCACTGCACAGGCCTACATTGATGTTTTAAGCACCTTCTTGCTTTCCACTATTGAAGGGCAATTCGGGATTGGCGATTGCATCTTTCAACACGAGCGAGCACCTGTTCATAATGCACGGCCTCTAACGGGGTGGTTACACGACTATAACATCCCTGTAATGTACTGCCTGCACAAAGTTCTGACCTGAATCTTATAGAAAACGTTTGGGATGTTTTTGAACGCCGAGTTCGTGCCAGGCCTCACCGACCGACATCGATACCTCTCCTCAGCGCAGTACTCAGTGATGAATGGGCTGCCATTCCTCAAAAAACCTTCCAGCACCTGACTGAACGTATGCCTGCGAGAGTGGAAGCGTCATCAAGGGTAAGGGTGGTCCACCACCATACTGAATTCCAGCATTACCGCGCCAGGAACGTGTAAGTCATTTTCATCGAGGTGTCCGGATACTTTTGATCACATAGTGTATAATAAAGTACAGAGATTGGCAACTTGTTCTAAATGTTCAGAAATGTAAAATTTTGCACTTCACTAAACGAAACAACTTAGTACCCTATAACTATAATATCATTGAGTCACTACTGGAATCAGCTAGCTCATACAAATACCTGGGTGTAAGACTTTGTGTGATATGAAATGAAATGATCACATAGGTTCAGTCATGGGTAAAGCAGGTGGTAGACTTCGATTTATTGGTAGGATACTGGGTATGTTCAATCAATCTACAATAGAGATTGCTTACAAATCATTCATGCGACCTATCCTAGAATATTGGTCAAGTGTGTGGGAACGGTACCAGATAGAACTAACAGGGGATATGGAACGTATACGCAGAAGGACGGCACGAATTGTCACAGGTTTGTTTAATCCATGGGAGAGTGTCACATAGATACTGAAGGAACTGAAGCGGCATACTATTGAAGACAGACGTAAACTATCCCGAGAAAGTCTGTTCACAAAGTTTCAAGAGCCGGCTTTAAATGATTAGGGATATACTAAAACATATCGTTCACACAGGGATCGTGAGGATAAGATTAGAATAATTACTGCACGCACAGAGGCATTAAATCGATAATACTTTCTGCGCTCATACGTGAATGGAACAGGAAGGTACCGTAATAACTGGTACAATGGACTTCCCTCTACCATGCACCTTCCGATGATTTGCAGAGTATAGATGTAGCTGTAGATGTAGATGTGCTATATTGATTGACCTGTCCAAGACCGACCCGCCCAGACAGCTTTGCTTCCGCCTGTGCGTCTCTCCCATCTCCCAGATTGTGAGGACGGGTCGTGAGTCGTACTTGAATACCTCAATCGGTACAGCACTTGGCCCCGATAGTCAATAGTCCCGTGTTCGATTGCCGGTCCAGCACGCAGTGTAAATTTGTTAGGTAGTTCCAAATAAGAGCACTCCGTCTCTTTCGTGACCTTTCTCCCGTATCTTCACGGCAGTCGGTATGTTAATTACTGCATTTGGCAGCGTTCCCTCCCCGCCCCCACTTATTTCATACTGTGAGACTGAATTTGTGAACCCCCACTGTCTGGGCCCAGTGACAGCCCATTTGAAAGTGAGCCAACTTCCTCTAGATGTTTTAGAATTGTGAAACTGGGGGGGGGGGGGGGGGGTACCAGCCCCGTATTCACTTAGTCGGATGTGGAAAACCGCCTAAAAGCCACATCCAGGTTGGCCAGCACACCGACCCTCGTCGTTAATCCGCCGGGTGGATTCGAACCGGGACAGACGCGCTTTCCCGTAATTAATCCGCCGGACTGACTTGACCCAGAACTATCGCTTCTCCCCGAATCCTGGAATCGACGTGCTAGAGCGCGCGGCTGTCCTGTCGGCTCCAGGCTCACAGCGCTGTAGAGCGTGAATTCATTCTGAATTACTCTTGCTCCAGAACTAAATGGGCACAAGTGACGAGTAAACATTAGATATCGTTATCTTTTTTTAAATATCAGGGGTAATATTCAGCTCGGCAGTGAGTCCGTCGCGTGGCAACTATCCTGATGACTGGAGCCAAGACTGGTCCGCGGTTCGCAAACAGCGCCGTGCTGCGCGGACGGGACCCGGGAGTAATTGGGAGGCATCGAGGGCCCAGCAATATCGCGACGGCTATTGGGGGCGGAGGAGAGGTCCGGCCTTGCGCGCCCCCTACATATCAATCACGGCCGGAGTATTGCACGCGTGGCTGCTCACAACTGCCTTCACCCCCTCCACACTCTCTCTCTCTCTCTCTCTCTCTCTCTCTCTCTCTCTCTCTCTCTCTCTTCCCCACTACCACTGGTCCACTCCTTCGCCCATAAAGCTAAAGAAAGCCGTAACCCTGAGCGGCGATTTTCTTTAAATGTGGCTGTTTCTCTTTGAAATTTGTGCCATCCGTAGTCCTAAATCATGGGGTGGAGGTACACTAATGCTCCAGTATACCACGAAAGTCATTACTGTAGGAGGGTCTTTCAAAAATTAGTGTCTATTCACGGCCAGTGTCGATTAAAAATGCAAAATTTACTGTGGGACACCATGGAATATTCCCTCTTCAGCCCTTATGATTTCAGAACCTTTCTTTTTTTTTTTTTTTTTTTGCTATGGAGAATTGACAGTGAAAAAAAGCACGGGGAGTCGCTGTGCTAGGCGTCTGGCATCATCTCAGCTACAATGGTCTGTTCTCCCTCATTCATTCTGCAACCCGGATCTCGCACATTCTGACTTCCATCTGTTTGGCCCAATGAGGGATGCACTCCACGGCAGTAGTATGTGGTTGATGGGGATGGCAGTAAGACGTTGGCTCCAACGTCAGTCAGAGAGTGGTACAATGCGGACATACAGGTCCTTCCAGTACGGTGGCGTAACGTCGTCGCATTGAACAGAGATTATGTTCAGAAATAGAGTTTTGCAGCCAAAAGAGTGGGAAATAACACGGTATATGGGACTCATGGTTAAAGCAACCTGTTTCCAGAAAAAAAAGTGTTGCATGACTTATTGAACGCCCTTTGTATAGGGTGGTCCATTGATCGTGACCGGGCCAAATATCTCACGAAATATGCGTCAAACGAAAAAACTACAAGACTAATGTTATATACAACAAGAACTCTTCAACTCCGTATTTCAAGGGCTTCCTAAAACCAGGAGGTATCCATTGCATTTATCCACTTCTAACCTTTCCAGTCGACAATGAGAAGTACAATTGGTGAAAAATACCGCGATTATTTTACCTTCATTTGCGTACGTTGTATGGGCACAACGCTTCCGTATAAGCCCGAATTTCTCTACATTTACTGTCGTGTTATGTTTACGATACGAATTTAAGAGAAAGGGAATACGTTTTATGTTACGTCTTGTTACGTTTATTGTGAAAATTTCAAAAATGCATATTTTTGTGAGCTACAATGCATCTGCTGCAAAAATCTCAACCGCCGACTGAACAAACCCACTGACAAATCACGCAGTTCTTCTTTGTATCTCTCTCTCTCTCTTTCTCTGTACACTCACATTCTTTAACAAGACTTGGTAACCGTAAGACGAACAACGCAAAAAATTCAATCTCAATAATGCTAGAGACGAAGCAGTAGCTTGGAGTGGCTGAAGGTGAGAGTAATAATTTCCTTGCTATTGTTGACCAAATCGACCCGGCAATCGCCTCCAACCTAAATTACGATATTTGGATGGCGGTAATGATTCGTCTGCCTCTGGTACCAAATACTGTCTTAATAAAACTCTGAACCACACATACGAACCGCAAACCACGGATGTTAAGGAATGTCGGACCATATAGAATCGGCTCCCCAGGTGTGTGTGGCTCGTACACTCCTTAAGTACCCAGCACGTTGTCCTGAACAGCGAGATTACATCAGAGACAAAGGTATCATTGTTAGGGCCCCAGCAAAGTGTGACAGGATCCCTCTTGGTCTCTGAATACATATACGACTGACAGGTAAAGAATTAGTATGCGACTCTTTATTGATGACGCTCTAACGTGCGGGAAAGTATCGTCGTTGAGTAATCGTGCAAGGATACAGGATGGCGTAGACAGAATTTCTCTTTGGTGTGATGAATGACAGCTTGCTATAAAGGTTGAAAAACGTAAGATAATGCAGATGAGTAGGAAAAACAGTCCTGTAGCGTTCGAATACAGCGTTAGTAGTGCGCTGCTTGATGCAAGTCACGTCAATTGAATATCTGGGCGTAACGTTTGTAACCTCCCCCTTTCTAATCGGCCTATTGGATTGCGATATAATAGACTGTGATCGCACATGCCTCATGAAATTTTACAGTGAGTAAGGCTATCGTTACCGAAGTAAAATAATACCGATTAGTAGGAGGAAAGTGTGCAACAGACCTTCTGAAGGAAGAATCTATTCTAAATCTAATCATAATATTGATAATAATTTCGAAATGGGTGGCCTGTAGTGCAATCGCTCACTAACCATAAAGGAAGGGGGAGGGGGGGGGGGGTAATGGTACTACGTAATACTGTTAATACAAAAAATACTGATATACAAAAAATACTGATTGGCGAAAAATGAATAATTAAACGGTCGCCAACCCACTAGCGCAAAGAATCTCCATAATCTTAAGAAAGGTAATGACAAAGAAAATTAAGCAAATAATCACTGACGTGGCAACAAAAAGTTGTCACGCTTTTCCACAACACAACAATTCACGAGAAAATAAAAGAATCAGTGTGCACTGAGTTTGCAGTTACTTTATTTGAAACAGTAAATTTTGAAAGCAAAGTTAAATGAAGTTACTGGTTAAATAAATGACTGGCTGCAATTGAAACTCAGCGTAACCTAATGCAAAATTTGCATAATGGCAAGCAATTTGCTTTACATTATTGAAAGACTGAATTGAATTTACTTGAAGCAAATGAGCAACTGAATTTGCATTCAACATAAGAGCAATAACGCACTTACCAAGCTAACAAAAGCCAGCCACTAAGCTAATTACAAAATAAATGAAACCGTGCACTCTTAATTTGTGCTGTATCTTTAATTATTAGTTTCACGAGTGAAATTTTACGTTACTTTAAGTGAGTGAAGTTAATACTCAAAATTGAAGATTCGTTGAGCCTCTGTTACTCAATACAAGAATGAACAGTTACTGAAACTAGTCATCAGCAAACAAACAAAACTGGCAGTAAATTGTGAATCAGTCTTCATGTTTTTACTATATTCGGTGATTCCATGGGAAGGAAAAGGACTCTGCTTCGTAATAATGTCTGTGGACAATGACAACACAGGTGCCCTCTAAGTTTTAACTAATACAGGTTATTATTCAAGAAAATTATTACAGTTTGTCAAAGAAATGCCACTGGGTAACACCTGTACAATATTAGTAATTGTCGGTTAACTGCCTTACGATGTTGTAGCTGTGCGGACGACGGAGAATGTAGCTGCTGTTGTTTGCGAACCACCAGTCGTTTCCAGAGCCACGGATAATTACGAGACAGGCAATGGTTGGAACTGCAGATTCCTCCGCCTGTCTATTCCGAACATTCTCTCAACACTCGCGGGTTAACGAAGTAGGTGCTTGCGCGATAATAGCTGCACACCACGTCCGCGGGAGCGCCCAACAAACACTTCTGCACTCTTTCATGACTCGAGCTGCTCTGCCTGCTTTCTGCTCGCAACGCAACACAGACTCCCCATACGCAAAGAAGATCAACAGAGGCACAGCTACTGCGATTTCGTAACATTTAAAAAAAATTCCCTTGCTATTACCCTGAAATTTACAATGGTTACATAGTAATTACAATCAATTGTGTACAGTCATAAATACATACACTATTACATGCATTGCGTATTGTCTCT
This sequence comes from Schistocerca nitens, assembly GCF_023898315.1. NCBI lineage: Eukaryota > Metazoa > Arthropoda > Insecta > Orthoptera > Acrididae > Schistocerca > Schistocerca nitens. The sequence continues at coordinate 85,405,221 of NC_064620.1, read as the reverse complement.
AGTTTGTGTAATAAGGCTACAGTTCAGAATTAGCAGTACAGTACAAGTTATCAACGGCTATTAAATGGAGAAAATTTTTGGATGGTGCAGAATTTATTTTATATGCTTCTTCGGTGTTGCACAATGCAAAGCGATATGATATGGAACGAATTCGTAAGGTGTCGGTAGCAGGGATGGTGGATGTTCGACTTAGACTTATTGGGAGAATTCTAAGAAAGTGAAGCTCATCTACAACGGAGACCACGTGTAGATAGCTGGTTCGACCCTGTAATCTACTCCTCCCTTCTTTGTCGTTGCCACTGTCCACTACAGTAAAGTCTTTTCAGACGATTCGAGAGGAGTTAAGATTTACTATAAACTTTTTACTTATCTTTTGTCGCACAGTTGGCTCGAGTTCTTTATGTCTAGGGGTCTCATTCCTGAAGGTGAAATTCTCACATTTTAGGTTCTCATGGTTCAGTTGATCTAAATAATTCTGCGAATGCCGTTGCAGAATTTTTGTTTTTACGATAATTTACTCTCTCAAATTTTACTATATCGCCCTGTCTTTTGAATTTTCACATTAAAAAGCCGAAATTACATTGTTCGTCCAAAACACAAAAATACATCCGATCACATCAGCGGCATGCCTACTGCAACTTCTCTCTGCGGTAATAACAATATTCCAAAGGGTTTAGTTTTTCTTGATCAATGAATTTCTATTAGTTTAGATTATTATTTTATAAAGGAATCTAGAAATAAACATAATAAAGTGTACTAGATTGCGTATTTAATAATAGAAATTTTAAGTACGCAAAAAATTTCGTAATTTCAAATGTTTCTAAAAAAAAAAAAAAAAAAAGTTTTAACTGTACATTCAGAGTTAGTACATGTCGATTATAACAATGAAAAGAAAGTAATTCCTTTTCATAAATTTTAGCTTGAAATATAACGTATTGTGTATAAAATTATATGAACTTTTTAAGAAAAACAGCTGAGATAATATTGGCCTGTTCAAAATTCGAAAATATTCCTGGTATCGATTATTACTGTTGAGGAAAAGTAATTCTAGAAGAGGATGTCCCTTTACAACCCATTCTTGAGTATTACTGGAGTGTTTACGATCCCTACCAGCCCATATTAAAGACATCGTAGCAAGTCAGAGGGGTGCTGTTGGATTCGTTGCCAGTAGGTTCGATCAACATGTGAGTATTACGGAAATGCTCCAAGAACTCAAATGGGAATCCCTGAAAGCAGGACAGCGTTACTTTCACAAAACGCTATTGAGAAAATTTAGCGAACTGACATTTGTGGATGATTAAAAAACGATTCTACTGCCGTCAAAGCATATTTCGCGTAAATAGCATGAGGACAACATTAGAAAAATTAGGGTTCGTTCCGAGGCATTCCCCTCGCTCTAGTTGCAAGTGGAATAGGAAAGATAATGACTAGTGATGGTAGGAGGTGCTGTCTGCCTTGCAATGTGTGGCGGCTTGAGGAGTATGTATGGAGATGTAGACGTGGAAAAACGTTTCTAGATCCGTTAAAAACCCATACTTGTATAAATATATTAGTTCCTAAATAAAACGACAACTTAGTAACTATGTCACTAAACAATCGCCACTCTAAAGCGTACTACCTCTTCGCCGAAACAACGTTTAAATATCTTGAGCCCTTAATGAAATATTGGAGATGGCGGCACTTCATACAGCATATTAAACTGACGTCTACATTATTGGTCCAAGAATCGGTAGGCCACGCATTGAATGGTCGCTCGTCCACAGCTCGTGGTCGTGCGGTAGCGTTATCGCTTCCCGCGCCCGGGTTCCTGGGTTCGATTCCCGGCGGGGTCAGGGATTCCCTGCCTCGTGATGACTGGGTGTTGTGTGCTGTCCTTAGGTTAGTTAGGTTTAAGTAGTTCTAAGTTCTAGGGGACTGATGACCATAGATGTTAAGTCCCATAGTGCTCAGGGCCATTTGAACCATTTTGAATGGTCGCTCAGTATATTGCATCCGTGCAATAGACACTTGTAATGCCGCATCTAAAGGTGGGCGAAGGAAGAATCTCACCAACCGGAATTCGTACAGGAAATGCCCGGGAAGCGCTGGCTGGCGACGAGTGGCCTAGCGGGTCCTGGGTCGGTCGCCACTCGACTGCTGACGCAGCGGTGCAGTCAGCAGTCAGCACAAGAGGGCAGCAGCGCTCTTCTTTTTGTGCATAAGTAATGCGCGCCGTGGGAGAAGTGAAGGCGCGGAGCGTGGGTGGATCGCCAGCGAATTCACAGCCAAGTGGCGGCTACCATTCCATGTCTCTTACCGTTACGGTGCAATATCGCGCTCGTAGAGACGTCATTAGAGTCGGATAACGAAGGTGAGGGAGGGTGACGGCAGCGAGAATACCTTAGGAACCAGCCCAGCATTCGCCTATTGTGAAAATCAAAATGATAATACTGGACTACTTATTCGAAGTACTGTTCAGTACCACGTTTAGTCTTTTACAGTCTTAATAGAGTATGCACAGTGCAGATAACATCGGATAAACTCTTGGGATTCGAATCCAGATAGATTCTTATATTAAAACGTTATCTCACATTACTGCCCACTGAAATTGCAACAAAATGCTCAAATGTGTGTGGAATCTTATGGGACTTAACTGCTAAGGTCATCAGTCCCTAAGCTTACACAATACTTAACCTAAATTATCCTAAGGACAAACACACACACCCATGCCCAATGGAGGACTCGAACCTCCGCCGAGACCAGCCGCACAAGTCCATGACAGCAGCACCTTAGATTGCTCGGGAAATTGCAACGCCAAGAATAATAGCGACAATGAAATTTTATGTTATTTGTTGTGCGTGTAACGTCTACTACCCTGTTTTACGAACTAGAAGACGCTATGGACTGTAAGACCCACCTTAATTTTTAAGAATTTTTTTTAAATGACATTTTTCCATTTTTATTGTTAGATTGCAAAATGGTTCAAATGGCTCTGAGCGCTGTGGGACTTATCTGAGGTCATCAGTCCCCTAGAACGTAGAGCTACTTAAACCTAACAAACCTAAGGACATCACACACATCCATGCCCGGTCGCGCGGTTCCAGACTGAAGTGCCTAGAACCGCTCGGCCAATACTTTGGTAGTGGTAGGCGGGAAACACGTAGCTAACGACAGGAGGCTGCACAGTGGACAGGGCGGGGAAGCTCAGGCAGCGGGCTGCGGCCTTTGTGGGCGGCTGTCCGGGCGTCTTTGGCGCGCGATATTAAGGACGGGCGGTGTGCTCTCGATATTGGCGGCGTCCTCCACGGGACGCTGGGCCACTTGCTTGACGTCAAATTAAAGGCGGGCGGGACGCGCGGTGGGAGAGGCTAGCGATGGGAAAAACTGACCGGTTAAAACCGATACCGGTATTTTAGTTCTGAATAACCACTACTTTTAGTTATTTGTTTGGTCTCGGTTGTAACAAGTGATTTTTTATACACTGCTGGCCATTAAAATTGTTACACCAAGAAGATATGCAGATGATAAACGGGTATTCATTGGACAAATATATTATACTAGAACTGACATGTGATTACATTTTCACGCAATTTGGGTGCATAGATCCTGAGAAACCACCTCTGGCCGTAATACGCCTGGGCATTGACTCAAACAGAGCTTGGATGCCGTGCAGAGGTACAGCTGCCTTTTTTTTTTTTTTTTTTTTTTTTTTTTTTTTTTTTTTTTTTTTGCTTGACGTATTACAATCTCTGTCTTCCTCTACAGTTTTTGCCCTCTACGGCTCCCTCTAGTACCATGGAAGTCATTCCCTCATGTCTTAGCAGATGTCCGATCATCCTGTCCCTTCTCCTTATCAGTGTTATCCACATATTCCTTTCCTCTCCGTTTCTGCGTAGAACCTCCTCATTCCTTACCTCATCAGTCCACCTAATTTTCAACATTCGTCTATAGCACCACATCTCAAATGCTTCGATTCTCTTCTGTTCCGGTTTTCCCACAGTCCATGTTTCACTACCATACAATGCTGTACTCCACACGTACATCCTCAGAAATTTCTTCCTCAAATTAAGGCCGGTATTTGATATTAGTAGACTTCTCTTGGCCAGAAATGCCTTTTTTGCCATAGCGAGTCTGCTTTTGATGTCCTCCTTGCTCCGTCCGTCATTGGTTATTTTACTGCCTAGGTAGCAGAATTCCTTAACTTCACTGACTTCGTGACCATCAATCCTGATATTAAGTTTCTCGCTGTTCTCATTTCTACTACTTCTCATTACCTCCGTCTTTCTCCGATTTACTCTCAAACCATACTGTGTCCTCATTAGACTGTTCATTCCGTTCAGCAGATCATTTAATTCTTCTTCACTTTCACTCAGGATAGCAATGTCATCAGCGAATCGTATCATTGATATCCTTCCACCTTGTATTTTATTTCCACTCCTGAACCTTTCTTTTATTTCCTTCATTGCTTCCTCGATGTACAGATTGAAGAGTAGGGGCGAAAGGCTACAGCCTTGTCTTACACCCTTCTTAATACGAGCACTTCGTTCTTGATCGTCCACTCTTATTATTCCCTCTTGGTTGTTGTACATATTGTATATGACCCGTCTCTCCCTATAGCTTACCCCTACTTTTTTCAGAATCTCGAACAGCTTGCACCATTTTATATTGTCGAACGCTTTTTCCAGGTCGACAAATCCTATGAAAGTGTCTTGATTTTTCTTTAGCCTTGCTTCCATTATTAGCCGTAACGTCAGAATTGCCTCTCTCGTCCCTTTACTTTTCCTAAAGCCAAACTGATCGTCACCTAGCGCATTCTCAATTTTCTTTTCCATTCTTCTGTATATTATTCTTGTAAGCAGCTTCGATGCATGAGCTGTTAAGCTGATTGTGCGATAATTCTCGCACTTGTCAGCTCTTGCCGACTTCGGAATTGTGTGGATGATGCTTTTCCGAAAGTCAGATGGTATGTCGCCAGACTCATATATTCTACACACCAACGTGAATAGTCGTTTTGTTGCCACTTCCCCCAATTATTTTAGAAATTCTGATGGAATGTTATCTATCCCTTCTGCCTTATTTGACCGTAAGTCCTCCAAAGCTCTTTTAAATTCCGATTCTAATACTGGATCCCCTATCTCTTCTAAATCGACTCCTGTTTCTTCTTCTATCACATCAGACAAATCTTCACCCTCATAAAGGCTTTCAATGTATTCTTTCCACCTATCTGCTCTCTCCTCTGCATTTAACAGTGGAATTCCCGTTGCACTCTTAATGTTACCACCGTTGCTTTTAATGTATGCTGAGTCTGTCCTTCCGACAATCATATTTTTTTCGATGTCTTCATATTTTTCCTGCAGCCATTTCGTCTTAGCTTCCCTGCACTTCCTATTTATTTCATTCCTCAGCGACTTGCATTTCTGTGTTCCTGATTTTCCCGGAACATGTTTGTACTTCCTCCTTTCATCAATCAACTGAAGTATTTCTTCTGTTACCCATGGTTTCTTCGCAGCTACCTTCTTTGTACCTATGTTTTCCTTCCCAACTTCTATGATGGCCCTTTTTAGAGATGTCCATTCCTCTGCAACTGCACTGCCTACTGCGCTATTCCTTATTGCTGTATCTATAGCGTTACAGAACTTCAAACGTATCTCGTCATTCCTTAGTACTTCAGTATCCCACTTCTTTGCATATTGATTCTTCCTGACTAATGTCTTGAACTTCAGCCTACTCTTCATCACTACTATATTGTGATCTGAGTCTATATCTGCTCCTGGGTACGCCTTACAATCCAGTATCTGATTTCGGAATCTCTGTCTGACCATGATGTAATCTAATTGAAATCTTCCCGTATCTCCCGGCCTTTTCCAAGTATACCTCCTCCTCTTGTGATTCTTGAACAGGGTATTCGCTATTACTAGCTGAAACTTGTTACAGAACTCAATTAGTCTTTCTCCTCTTTCATTCCTTGTCCCAAGCCCATATTCTCCTGCAACCTTTTCTTCTACTCCTACCCCTACAACTGCATTCCAGTCGCCCATGACTATTAGATTTTCGTTCCCCTTTACATACTGCATTACCCTTTCAATATCCTCATACACTTTCTCTATCTGTCCATCTTCAGCTTGCGACGTCGGCATGTATACCTGAACTATCGTTGTCGGTGTTGGTCTGCAGTCGATTCTGATTAGAACAACCCGGTCACTGAACTGGTCACAGTAACACACCCTCTGCCCTACCTTCCTATTCATAACGAATCCTACACCTGTTATACCATTTTCTGCTGCTGTTGATATTACTTCACTGACCCCTACTATATCTAGATTGAGCCTTTGAAATTTCCCTTTTAAGATTTTCTAGTTTCCCTACCACGTTCAAGCTTCTGACATTCCTTTCGTTGATTATTCAATCTTTTTCTCATGGTAACCTCCCCCTTGGCAGTCCCCTCCCGGAGATCCGAATGGGGGACTATTCCGGAATCTGCCTATGCAGCTTCAAGACGATACCACAGTTCATCAAGAGTAGTGACTGGCTTATTGTGACGAGCCAGTTGCTCGGCCACCATTGACCAGACGTTTTCAGTTGGTGAGAGATCTGGAGAATGTGCTGGCCAGGGCACTAGTCGAACATTTTCTGTATCCAGAAGGGCCCGTACAGGACCTGCAATATGCGGTCATGCATTATCCTGCTGAAATGTAGGGTTTCACAGGGATCGAATGAAGGATTGAGCCACGGCTCGTAACACATCTGAAATGTAACGTCCACTGTTAAAAGTGCCGTCAATGCGAACAAGAGGTGACTGTGACGTGTAACCAGTGGTACCCCATACTATCACGCCGGGTGATACGCCAGTATGGCGATGACGAATACAGCCGGCCGAAGTGGCCGTGCGGTTCTAGGCGCTGCAGTCTGGGACCGCGAGACCACTACGGTCGCAGGTTCGAATCCTGCCTCGGGCATGGATGTGTGTGATGTCCTTAGGTTAGTTAGGTTTAACTAGTTCTAAGTTCTAGGGGACTAATGACCTCAGAAGTTGGGTCCCATAGTGCTCAGAGCCATTTGAACCATTTTTGATGACGAATACACGCTTCCAATGTGCGTTCACCGCGATGTCACTGAACACGGATGCGACCATCGTGATGCTGTAAACAGAAACTGGATTCATCCCAAAAAACGACGTTTTGCCATTCGTGCACCCAGGTTCGTCGTTGAGTACACCATGGCAGGCGCTCCTGTCTGTGATGCAGCGTCAAGGGTAACCGCAGCCATGGTTTCTGAGCTGATAGTCCATGCTACTGCAAACTTCGTCAAACTGTTCGTGCAGATGGTTGTCTTGCTAACGTCCCCATCTGTTGACGCAGGGATCGAGACGTGGCTGTAAGATGCGTTACAGCCATGCGGATAAGATGCCTGTCATCTCGACTGCTAGTGATACGAGGCCGTTGGGATCCAGCACTGCGTTCCGTTTTACCCTCCTGAACCCACCGATTCCATATTCTGCTAACAGTCATTGGATCTCGACCAACGCGAACAGCAATGTCGCGATACGATAAACCGCAATCGCGATAGGCTACAATCCGACCTTTAACAAAGTCGGAAACGTGATGGTACGCATTTCTTCTCCTTACACGAGGTATCACAACAATGTTTCACCAGGCGACGCCGGTCAACTGCTGTTTGTGTATGAGAAATCAGTATGAAACTTACCTCATGTCAGCACGTTGTAGGTGTCGCCACCGGCGCCAACCTTGTGTGAATGCTCTGAAAAGCTAATTATTTGCATATCACAACATCTTCTTACTGTCGGTTAAATTTCGCGTCTGTAACACGTCATCTTCGTGGTCTAGCAATTTTAATGGCCAGTAGCGTATTTTAGCAATATCTGAGAAAAAAATATCAATTAGCCATAGCAGCAGTGCTAAAATCTTTCGTTTTTTAATGAAGCTTTTTTAAAAAAGGTGTAATTTTTATCTGTAAAATTTTGCATTGGTTTGAAATAATGCGTTGTTATAGGGACAAGGAAAAGCGGTCAGTGCTGTTTCGATAAGAACGCCGACAGAAACGAGCAACAAACACATGGCATAAGAATTGATACAACAATGCAGAGACAATAATGTACGCGTTGCTGTGTGTGTCGTTGCTTAAAGTATACGTGTACGTGCAAGGATTGGCCGCACCTGGTTGATATGGTAGTTTCTAGCTGTCGTCACCGGATATACCTTGCATTGCGGAATGGAACCAACGCTAGTCTGGAAACATCTTTATGAAGTGACGTTGCAAAGAAGTAAAATGCTTCATTTGTTTTACAAGATTCAATATTTGTCTGCCATTTCTATGAAGTAAAACAAAAATAAGGAAACGATTGCAACAGTGATAAATTAAAAACTCAACAACAGTTCATTCACAGTATAGAAAAAAAAAAAAACAGAAAGCAGCTAATCTGCTGCCTGTGTCTACATAACACACCTTTATCTGCTTGTAGCTCTTGAAAACGGGCAAATTAACACGAAAAACAGAGTTCCTCAACTTCAGTTTTCTCTCTTCAGCACTGACCGCATTTTTTCAACAAGTCTTTATTGAACACAATGAATAAGAATGGTGTTTTATCCACACATCCTGTTTTTCCACGTTATCTCCATCGCGTTCTATGGCCCTCCTCCAGCGCGAAACAAGGGCGTGTACCAATCCTTGTCCTTGTAGCGGAGCCAGTGCTTCACTGTGTGAACTTCCTTTGCTGATTGACAGGTGCAGCGCCAACTGCCGAGTCGCAATGCGTCTGTCCTCGCGAATGACATCATCAACTCGCTGCAACATGTCACGTGGGACAGCCGTGGATGGTCTCCCCGAACGCTGCAAATCGTGGAGCTCCGCCGAACCGCCTTCTGATGACCTCACCCTCCGTGCCCAGCGACTAACTGTACTTCTGTCGACAGCAGATGCTCCATAGACTTTGCACAAGCGTTTGTGAATATTCCCCACAGTTTCTTTCTCTGCAGTGTGAAATTCAATTACGGCACGTTGCTTGTAACGTACATCACCTACAGACGCCATTTTGAAACTCTCCTGCAGCTACGTTATCTGCTGAAAGTGACGGAAACTTGCGCGCTCATTCAGGAGACTTCAAACGATACATACGTAACGTTCCACATTCGTAGTATTCTTTTTGGCTGAGAAAAAAAATGCGTTGCATTACTATCTGGGCAATTCTCGTAGAATCAGTAGGAGAATATTGGTGTTTTTTTTTTGTGAAATTCAATCACTTACCACTTTTCGAGAAAAGTAGCGAACGGTAGGTGGACTACTGTTTAATTTAATACTTTGATTCTATGTATCTTGAAACTGAGGGAGTCAAAAGTTTCCAATATATGTTCGATTTCTATGTTTATTACGGAAAATAATAGTAATAATAAACGGAAAATCGGTTATTTCAGAAACCGGTTATTTTGAGCGGTTGTAACAGGTAAAAAATGGTTCAAATGGCTCTGAGCACTATGGGACTTAACATCTGAGATCACCAGTCACCTAGACTTATAACTACTTAAACCTAACTAACCGCCGGCCGTGGTGGTCTCGCGGTTCTAGGCGCTTCAGTCTGGGACCGTGCGACTGCTACGGTCGCAGGTTCGAATCCTGCCTCGGGCATGGATGTGTGTGATGTCCTTATGTTAGTTAGGTTTAAGTAGTTCTAAGTTCTAGGGGACTGATGACCACAGCAGTTGAGTCCCATAGTGCTCAGAGCCATTTGAACCATTTGAACCTAACTAACCTAAGGACATCACATACATCCATGCCCGAGGCAGGATTCGAACCTGCGACCGTAGCGGTCGCCCGGTTCCAGACTGAAGCGCCTAGAACCGCTCTGCCACTCTGCCAGGCGGGGTGACACCAGAATGGAGACGTGCTGATCAACTGATTCGAGAGAGAGAGAGAGACAAAGAGAGAGAGAGAGAGAGAGAGAGACAGACAGACGTCATGGTTTACATCTTTTAAATCATTCTCAGAAATATCTGTCAAGAAGCTAAAAACTGTATTTTCTGAAACTGCTTTTGATGCCTAGTTCAACGATGGCGCAAATACTTACAATACATGCTGACTGTGTATGATATGCAAATCGTAGATAAAAAGATGGAAAGTAAACAAATATTTATTTTATTCCTATTACAGAGAACCCCTGACTAACAGTTTCTGTCATATACTGACAATGACGTTACTTTTCCTACGTGAGTTGCCGCAGAGTGGAGCACTGGAGGTCGTTCAAAGGTCATTAAGATTTATGGTGACGCTAGCTGCGCAGAGATCAAATAATGGAAAAAATCCTATGCGGAAATGAGAGTAACAGTCATTTTACCAGTTCCAACAACATAAAATGAGTCGCCGTCGCCGTCGTGAAAAACAGAATGAGCGACTGCCGTAATTCAGTTAAACAGCTTCTGTATTTCCGCTGCTTGCGCGGAGCGGACGTCATGCAAACTGTCGGCTTCCTCGCAGTGTTTAACCTTGTATGTCACCCCCCGCCATTAGACGCCTGCCTACTGTGCCCGTAATGTGTTTTACACACTGCAGTTACTCATTTAGCTGCCGCCTTTTCTTTTTAGATGAGCGCAGCGATTGTGGGGGACAAGTTAAGTATAGTTCCGGCGGGATCGCCGGAAAATATTAATCAGGCGAGTAATAACTGGTTCAGCACAAGGAACTGGACTGATAATAAACAACCACTCTTTTTTCCCTGGTAGCGGTGCGGTCGGCAAACAGGAAAATTTGAGGAGACTACTGCTGAGCCATCTGTTGGCCACGGTGTAAGAAACGATCGGACAAGTGTTCTCGGTTTTTATTTCGGTAGCCGCGTAACAGAACGGCGCGTGATTTTTGGGGTTTTTCGTCGAACCCTTGCCTCTGTCGACGACCTCGTTGTTGGCATAATGCGAGACGAAGTGCTACTCGTGTTGTCTGGATTCAGAATCTGTGACGATCTGGGTAATTCGCCTATTAATGGAATGATAGCTAATGCGGTATTCAGAGTTAGAGACCCTGACGCTCTCGCACTGGGGAGGCAAATTTCCTCATCTGCTATGAATCTTTATCTTTCTGCAAACTAGTGTTCCATCCGTAATGACCTAAAAAAAAATCAGACTGGACGTGTAACTCTACAATTTTCTGCTCACCACCGTCCTGACTGACATATGTCATAGTCACATCACGTACTACTTGTACGAAGGGTTTCTAGGGAGCAGGGCAGTAAGTACATTTAACTCAGACGACTAAAGTAACCGATGTTGATAAGCCACAGGAAAAACTGCTGTATATTGCTTGCAAGTCCCAGACGCTTGATAACTTCTCGATTTAGGAGCAACTTACCCGGTTTGCGTTTTAATTTTGCTGCTTATTTACTTGAAAACCTTTTCATTTGACACCACAGATGAGGATAGTCCTCTTTCAAAAACTTATTATTTCAGAAAAAAATCGAATTTTGTAACCACCACTCGAACACCGTACCCCCACATCAGCACCCAACGACTCTATACACTGTATCACAAAGACAAGGCGCTCAGCCGGAGATCTCATTTAGTTGCTTTTTACTCTGTATACGTATGTCACTGTAAGTCCAAACTTTCAAGAACGTCATGGTTTACTGACAAGGGCATCTACCAAAATTTGTTTATTGAACAGTCAGTTTGAGTCCATATACCATCATTAGGTTCATTAACTATGGCGTCAAATAATAAAATACATGAATTCGTCACTGTTGACAAGTAATAAAATATTACATCAGTCATAAAAATGCGAACAACATTCATTTTATATGTCACATGTTTTGCACTTTTTTGTATCTGGCGATGTACTTATTTTACTGTTTCAGAACAATGACGAATTCGTGGGTTCTGTTATTGGAGGCCACTGATTTTATCGCTTGGTATGAAGCTATAAATGTTTTCGTGACCCTGACGATGGTCTGTGGACCAAAACTGATTGTTCAATAAAGAAATTTTATCAGCAGCTTCTGGCGGTATATCATGCCGTACTTCAAATATTTTGCGAGCCGTGGGGCATCCCCTTATTAAAGCATAACTACATACCGTTCAATAGTCTTCACTGTCCATTTCCACATCAGATCCGTATGCAAATATCCGTCTGGTTTGATTGATGAGCAAAATTACGGACATAAATCGCTCATCAAAAACCAAAATGCATAAATTACGTTCTGTAACAATAATTATAGTTATTCTTATTGGATATAGATATCGCCTTTTATGCAAAACAAGCTTCTTTCTTGTTACACAAACATGTTTCGGTACGTCTGTGCCATCAGCAGTGGGTTTTGTCTGTTGAACAACTGTAAAAAGTAAACATATTTTAGTTGTAACTGATCTTACAAAATAAGGCTCACAGGCAGTTTTTGTTCTTTTTTCCGTACTGTGATTTTACATTATATGGTTTTGCAGGATTATCTGTATGGTGTCCTGCACCGATAGCTTGCCATCTTCAAACTAAACGATGTAAATGCGAATTTTATCAGCAAGTTACCACCTCCCTTCATTCTTTGAAAAACGTGATTTTGGTGCAGCAAGATGTTTTGTGTATATGTTAGCCATTACGTTTCGTTGTGACTGATCCTCCTTCTTCTGCGGTGTATACGATGTTGTTGTGGGTCCTAACCCCATCGGCGTTCATTTGTTCCCAAGTGAGTTTGACGCGGATTTTGTATTCTGTTTACTTTTATTTCTCTTTTTCTGTGCGCTTGCGTGCGTGCGTGCGCGCGTGTGTGTGTGTGTGTGTGTGTGTGTGTGTGTGTGTGTGTGTGTGTGTGTAAGCGCTCCTTCAGCTGTTTGCGCTGCGTTTTCTGTGAAGTTCCTTTAATGCTTCAATCAATAGGCCTTTACGGAGTATAGCGTATTCATAAAAACTTGTTTGCCTTCTGTTATTGGAAGTTTTCTTCTTTTGTTAGTTTGTGGTATAGGCTGTGGCTGGATTTCAGTATTTTTAAGTCTGTTGCTATTGTAGTTGGATGGTGGTTTTGGGCTATTAGCTAACTAGCAAATGTGCTATGGGTGCTGTTACTTTTTTAGAGCTCTGAGTACCTTGTTCTGAAGTTCCTGCTTGTTTGCCCTATGTGTACTGACTGGCAAGTGTTGCTTCTGAAATAAAATGTGGGTGAAATCTTGTGGGACTTAACTGCTAAGGTCATCAGTCTCTAAGCTTACACAACACACTACTTAACCTAAATTATCCTAAGGACAAACATACACAACCATGCCCGAGGGAGGACTCGGACCTTCACCGGGACCAGCCGCTCAGTTCATGACTGCAGCCCCTTAGACCTCTCGGCTAATACTGCGCGGCCCGTTGCTTCTGAGTTCTTATATTCCTGGTCTGTTGAATTTATTTGTGGGGTGTCTCCCGTCTTCTGGCCGGCCGCGGTGGCCGAGCGGTTCTAGGCGCTTCAGTCCGGAACCGCGCGACTGCTACGGTCACAGGTTCGAATCCTGCGTCGGGAATGGATGTGTGTGATGTCCTTAGGTTAGTTAGGTTTAAGTAGTTCTAAGTTCTAGGGGACTGATGACCATAGATGTTAAGTCCCATAGTGCTCAGAGCCATTTGAACCATTTTTTGTCTCCTGTCTTCTAAATTTTTTCTGTGTTGTGTTGTCTGTTCTTAATACTATTTGAAGTCCGTGTTTCTTCAATATGTTGCCTATTCTGTGGACAATTTTGTTATTGTAGGTGAGTATGTGCCATAAAAGACGGAACCTATATCCAACTGCGAACACGGAAGAAATAAGAGAGCTGCAAAACCAAAAGATGAATGTAGTTATTCTGTTGATATAGCTTTCGTTGGTTTTGCCAACTCTCAGCCCCACAGCTAATTTCAGCCTCAACCTAGTCTTAAATCTACACTGCAAATCAGCATGTCACACACTCACCTTTATCGGTTTTATTGACTCACGACCTAATTTCTGCCATGGAAGCTGTATTAGATCTCGGGCTGCGCTACAGATCGGCTTGTTATCGTGACCTACATTCCAAAAATTGCCACGATATCATTACGACAACAGTAACACGTGATTTTCGGTCTCAGTGAGCTTCCACCTATCTCTGTCCTGCCCCCCCCCCCCCCGCCCCCGCTCCACACCTCCCGTCCACCAGCCAATACACACAAGCTCGCGTGGGAGTGTGTATGTGTGTGCGTGAGAGAGAGAGAGAGAGAGAGAGAGAGAGAGAGAGAGAGAGGGAGAGAGAGGAAAGGAGGGAGATAAGCTTTTTACAGAAACTGGGTTTTCACAAAAAAAAAGTCCTCTGCGATCCCGCGGCCGGGTCTTGGGGAGGCACTGGCGGACAACTCCTCGCCATATCGAGATTAATCACATTAGCGCTGGGCGGCCTCCTCTTTGTTGTCGGCGCACAATGCGGCCTCCAGCTGCTATTGTGAGGCCGCAGACGCGCCCGCGGCACAGCAGTGCACTGAGGTCTGAGCGGCGAGCGCACCGCGCCTCGCATGGCTGTAATTAACCGCCGATGCGGCCGCTGGCCCGGCCGCGGCCATCTCGGCCGGCTACTCTGGAGCGTGTCCTACAGCTCTGCAGGGCTGTTTCACGGAAACCCAGCGTGAAGAGACAGTGTACGAGGCAAGGAACGCATTCGAACCCAAAACTCGTTTGGAATGACCAAAATGGCCACTTTGGTTCAGCGCACAGGTAGTCGACACGCAAGTCTGCAGGCTTTCGTGGCCGTTGTCACTAATGTTAAAAATCTTCTGGATTATTAGACTCCAGACTGGACAGCTCTATTACAAAGAAAACTAACAGCTCGAATACCTGTCTCACCTAGAATGTGCCGACTACCAAAAATACATAAAGAATCGGTTCCTTTGAGGCCTATAGTCAGTGGGATTAACTCGCCGACTCATTTTTTAGCACGTCATTTATCTGGCAAACTAAATCCGCAGCTCGTGGTCGTGCGGTAGCGTTCTCGCTTCCCACGCCCGGGTTCCCGGGTTCGATTCCCGGCGGGGTCAGGGATTTTCTCTGCCTCGTGATGACTGGGTGTTGTGTGATGTCCTTAGGTTAGTTAGGTTTAAGTAGTTCTAAGTTCTAGGGGACTGATGACCATGTTAAGTCCTATAGTGCTCAGAGCCATCTGGCAAACTGAGACATCTAGTTGGTAAAACAAATACTTTTATAAAAGATTCGAAACATTTTTTAGAAATTATACGCACACTGAGGATATCTGCTGGTGACATTCTTGTTAGCTTCGATGTGACACCGTTATTTACTAACGTCCCAGTATCAGATACAATGGAGATCATAACAGAAAATGTTGCTCCAGATGTTTGTGACTTAATTGAACTATGTCTTCGTTCGAGCTATTTTAAATACAATGGTGAATTCTGTGAACAGGCTGACGGCCTTGCTATGGGCTCACCCATTTCGCCAGTTGCAGTTGACGTTTTTATGGAACATTTTGAGCAACAGACGTTAAGTAGTGCTCCTTTGAAACCTTCTTGCTCGTTCCGCTATGTGGACGATACCTTTGTTATATGGCCACACGGCGAAGAACAACTTCATGCGTTCCACAATTTCTTAAATGGAATTCACCACAAAATAAAATTCCGTTCCTAGATGTGTTGGTGTACAGAAGATCTGATAAAACTCTAGGTCACAGAGTGTACAGAAAGCAGACTAACACAAACAGGTATTTAGATGCCACTTCGCACCACCACCCAGCCCAGAAGCAAGCAGTACGACGACAACTTGGAATCGGAGTTGATTTTTTTAAAGAGGACATTGAAGGCAAATGGGTATGATAGTTATTCAACCGACAAGGCTTCTAGGCGGAATATTTATACTGCTAATAAGAATGACGAGGAACCGCCTTCTCACTCCGTCAGGTTACCGTTCGTTTCTGGGGTCACTGGCCGCGTAAACAGAATTTTAAAGAAAACTGGTATTCAGACATCTTTCTTTAGTCAAAACAAAATAAAAGACTTTTTCCGACGGAAAACGGATGCACCTGATTACCTCCACAATGCAGGCGTCTATCAAGTGTCATGGGGCTGCGGCAAAGTGTATATAGGCGAAACGGGAAGAACTGTTAAAGAACGCATTAAGGAACACGAACGGCACATGAGGCTAAAACAAAGTGCAAAATCGGCAGTAGCAGAACATCATGAGAACTGTGGCTCTGACATCGATTTTAATAACGTACGCGTACTGGCTAAAGAAACAAACATTTATAGAAAAAAGGTCCGAGAAGCGGTTGAAATTTCTAAGAATGCATCTAATTTCAATAGAGAAGACGGCTATAGGCTTCCGTCATCGTGATTCCCCGCCATCAAGGAAGTAAATACGCGGCCGCGGTGTAAACAACGCGCTGCAAGTCACCTCGGCGGACAATAATATTTTGCGTAACCATTCGCCCTCTCTTGCTCTGACCGTTTCGAATCTAGCCACTCATGACGACCAACCAATAGCGGTAGCAGGCATTCCAACCAATAACCCTCCTCCAGCATAAGTGTGGAATAGCGCCTTTCTGTCCAATGACGATGTTCTAGCAGTAGTGGACACCAAAAGATCCTGAGGAAGGTCCCAGCAGAGGGGTCGAAACGTCGAACATTTCAGAAGAAACATGACGCCGCCTAATAACCCAGAAGATTTTAAACATCAGTCGATACACAGTTTGTCTAAATCCTGAAAACAACAGAGTACACACAATGGTGTGGGAATCTAGCAATGAGGTCACTCTCCTTTGGCCATCAATGCTGAAGGCTTTGGCGAGACGAGCAGCATCATGATTCCCGAGAGCCTCCCAACATGATTCAGTTCCGGGTATCTAGAGGCTCGCTCTGTGTACTGACTTTTTTGCTGTTGATATTTGGTTGGTTGGTTCACTTGGGGGAGGGGACCAAACAGCGAGATCGTCAAGTCCCGTCCAACTGAGGAAGGCTGGGAAGGAAGTCGGTCGTGCCCTGTCAAAGGAACCATCCCGGCATTTGCCTCAGGCTATTTAGAGACATCACGGAAAACCTGAATCAGGATGGCCGGACTCGGGTTTGAACCGTCCTCCTCCCGAATGCGAGTCTGGTATGATAAGGACTACGCCGCCTCGCTCAGTGTTGATATTTGAATACTAGATAAGCCCCCGTATGGTGCGGTCTCGTCATCTTGAAAGTGATGTTACCAGCTACACATATCCAGATCTGCGAAACCAGTCCCACTTGGAACACAGAGAGTACAGTTTGAGCAGTAGAATGCCACACCTCACATAAATACTGGTTCGTCCAAAGGTACCAAAATGGCTTTCGGCTCCTTGCCAATCCAAAATTCGTTTACCACCACAATACAATGTAGCATAAGCATAGATTCCTCCTTCAATGTCTGGTGTGGTTGTATAGTGATAAAGGGCGTGCCTGGAAACCGAGAGGTAGCGGGATCTAACCCCGGATCGACCACAGAACTTTCCAATCTACCTTCAACCTAGCCTTCTCCTCTCAACGATGTGGAGAGTGGCCAGAAACAAGACGTAGTTCGGATTAGGCCTGTTGATGATATATATGTGTACCCATATATCGATGTTTATTCTGGAAAATATCGATGTATATCGGCGATGTGGAAAAAAAAGGAAAACTGATGGGGAAACAAGCTAGAAGAGGACTTAAAAGAAATGCGACTGAACAGGGGACCTTATTCAGTAGTGACAAACTCAGACTAGAAGTCAAGTAACTCGATTTTACAGGGAGATAAAACAAACTGAAGAACAACTGGTCTCAAATGGCCGGATAAGAGGAAAGTAGCTCTTTCTGAGAAAGCGAAAGAGTAGTAAATAGGAGGAGGAGGAGGTGGAGGAGGAGGAGGGGGAGGAGGAGGAGGAGGAGGAGGAGGAGGAGGAGGAGGATGGCGAAGGAAAAGAGTAATAAATAGTACCTTGACGTGATCCTTAGCTGGTCTGGAACGAAGTAAAAAAAATTAAAGAGGAAAAGACGTTGATTAATATGATACAGAGAAGAAAACCTGAACTGATGGTAAAATCTTGTGAGTCTTTGGCCTTTTCAAGTTTCTTCTGTGCTCGACGTTTCGATACGTATGCTGGAATCTTTTTCGAGATTGCACTAGTGCCACTGTTGTTCAGTCATCTAGGGACGCCAGTGCAGTCCTGAAGAAGGACCCAACAGAGAGATCCGGAAATCGAGCACTGAAGAATGTGGCAGGAAATACGACGCTTCCTAACGACTCAGAGAGAGCAGGCATTCGTGTAGGGGAAACAGCGACTGCCGGAATTAAGTAGGGACAGCTACAAGTCACCCTCAATATGTTTTATTGACAGGTTTAGCTCTTTAATTTAACAAGAGTTCCACCAAAAAGTTCTGGAATTTATAGTTTAAAGTACAGCCAGCTACAGTACGTGAGACTGTAAATTCAGGAGTTTCTGATGGTGTTCTTGTT
The DNA here is from genome assembly GCF_023898315.1 of Schistocerca nitens. Taxonomy (NCBI): domain Eukaryota; kingdom Metazoa; phylum Arthropoda; class Insecta; order Orthoptera; family Acrididae; genus Schistocerca; species Schistocerca nitens. The sequence goes on along the minus strand of NC_064620.1, from coordinate 85,386,812 downwards.
AAATGAAAGAGCGAAAGCGGTGAATAAAAGGTACTGATTCGATTTGTGGCTGTACTGAAAAATTTAGAAGACTTTTACCATCGTTAACAAAGGTCACGAAGATATGTAGACTACAAAAAAGGAGTAATAGGACACGTGATTCAACGTAACAGCTTCGTAAACATTTCATAAGGACAGAGCCCGGGGAAAAGATCTTTAGGCAGGGCCAGACCATCCCTGTTACAATATGTAATCAAGGGCTACAGATGGGGAGAGACAGAGAAGGACGGGTACGTCAGCAAGACATCGCCTTTACTGTCTGCTGGTGTATAACATGGCCAGTGAGACGCGTTCCCATGGCTCAACGTACAGGGGCGGCATGCCCCTCTCTGGCGGCGTGTGGTGGCGCCCGCAAAGTTGCCAGCCCCAGAAGTTGGCGGCTCGGCCACCACCCTAGTTCGGCCAGCGGCTGACCCGCGCTAGGGCGCGCTGACTGTCGCGGCTTCGCCTCGGCTACACTGCCCGCCCTTCCGCCAAGTAAATTCCGATAGCTCCTGACCGCAGCCTGCAGTCTCAGACTCCGGCTCAAGCTTAATGAAAAAATTACCTCCGACAAAAAAAGGCAGCCTCGTTATTCCTGAGGGACGCGAAAAATGTAATACGCGCATTATGAAATTTTGGAATCCCCTCTCAGGTTTTTGCCTTCCGTTATACACCTTCGACCCCTTCAACGTCCGCTCTCCACACCCACGCCTCTCCCCTGGCCACTTGTCGACGCTTAAGAGTAGTCCGTGTAACGCCACGGTGATGGTTGTCTGAGATGTGCACTGTCTGATGGAAAGCATCCTCGCATCCACGTTGTTATCATTGTGGTCTTCAGTCCGAAGACTGGTTTGATGCAGCCCTCCACGCTGCTCTACCCTTTGGAAGCCTCTTCATCTCTGTATAACTACTGCAACCTGTATTCTTCTGAATGTGCTTCCTGTATCCACCTCTTGGTCTCCCTCTACGACTTTTACCCACCAAACTTCCCTTCAATGCTAAACCTGTGGTCCCTTGGTGTCTCAGAATGTGTCCCATCACCCGATCCCTTTTTTTAGTCAAGTTGTTTCACAAATTTCTTGTCTCTCCGTTTCTTTTCAGTACCTCCTCATTAGCTACGTGATCTAGCCATCTAATCTTCAACATTCTTCTGTAGCACCACATTTCAAAACCTTCTATTCTCTTCTTGTCTAAACTGTTTATCGTCCATGTTTCACTTCCATACTTGGCTACACTCCACACAGATACCTTCAGAAAAGACTTTCTACCTCGAAAGTCTATATCTGATGTTAACAAATTTCTCTTCTTCATAAATGCGTTTCTTGCCATTCCAAGTCTACATTTTATATCCTCATACTTCAGCTATCATCAGTTATTTTACTGCCCAAATAGTAAAACTCATCTACTACTTCAAGTGTCTCGTTTTCTAATCTAATTCCCTCAGCATCACCTAGTTTAATTCGACTACATTCCATTATCCTTGTTTTGCTTTCGTTAATATCCATCTCATATCCTCCTTTCAAGCCACTGTTCATTCCCCTTTGCTGTCACTGAGATAATTACAATTTCATCTGAAGACCTCAAGGTTTTTATTGCTTCTCGTTGAACTTTAATTCCTACCCCATATTTTTGTTTCGTTTCCTTTACTGCTTGCTTAATGCAGAAACTGGATAACATCTGGATAGGCTACAACCCTGTCTCACTCCCTTCTCAACTAGCGCCTACCTTTCATGCCCGTTGACTCTTATAAATGCCGTATCGTTTCTGTACAAGTTGTAAATAGCCTTCCGCTCCCTGTATTTTCCTCCTGTTACATTCATAGTTTCAAGTCAACATTGTCATAAGCTTTCTCTAAATCAACAAAAGCCATAAACTTAGGTTTGTCTTTCCTTAACCTGTTTTCTAAGACAAGTCGTACGGTCAGTATTGCCCTGCTTGTTGCTACATTTTCTCCGGAGTTAAACTGATCTCCATAGAGGTCACTTTCTGCACTTTTTCCATTCTTCTTTAAACGATTCGTGTTGGTATTTCGTAACCATCACTTATTAAATTGATAGTTTAATAAAATTCACACCCGTCAGCACTTGCTTCTTTTGGAATTGGAATTCTTCTTGAAGTCTGATGGTGTGTATAATGCGGAATTCGCCACCAGATGTCATGAAACGCGGACCCGCAAGTATAAAATGAGGCAGGAAGTGTCGTGTTGTCAGTCGAAAGGAAGTAACACGGGGCTTTCGGAAGCAACTTCGAATGTGGACTAGTCACTGGATGTCAATTGAGTAACAGATCCATCAGTGATGTTTCAACCAAACCAGGCAGCCCTCCTGTATTGGCGGACAGGGATCGTGGAGCATTGTGGAGGGTGGTTTTAAAAAATCGCATGAAATAAGCAGAAGGAATCACTCATCAGTTCCAGAGTGCTACTAGCAATCCTGCTAGCGCGATGACTCTGTGTAGAGAGTTAAAAATAATGGGGTACAATATCGAGCAGCTTCTCATACTCCGCACATTTCTGTAGTGATAGTGACAAGGGAACCTCCCCATCGCACCCCCCTCAGATTTAGTTATAAGTTGGCAGAGTGGATAGACCTTGAAAAACTGAACACAGATCAATCGAGAAAACAGGAAGAAGTTGTGTGGGACTATGAAAAAAATTAGCAAAATATACGAACTGAGTAGTCCACGTGCAACATATGCAACTTCAAGGGTAACATGCAGCCAGGAGCGCCGTGGTCTTGTGGTTAGCGTGAGTAGCTGTGGAATAAGAGGTCCACGGTCTCAAGTCCTCCCCCGAGTGAAAAATTTACATTCTTTATTTTCGCAAAGTTATGATCTGTCCGTTCGTTCATTGACGTCTCTGTTCACTGTAATAAGTTTAGTGTCTGTGTTTTGCGACCGCACCGCAAAACCGTGCGATTAGTAGACGAAAGGACGTGCCTCTCCAATGGGAACTGAAAACATTTCATCGCAAGGTCATAGATCAACCGATTCCTCCACAGGAAAACACGTCTGATATATTCTATAAGATACTGTTGACGGCATGTGCGTCACATGACAGTAATATGTTGTCGACCCACCTAACTTGCACACTTGGCGAATGGGTAAAAAGATTCTTCTACCTTGCCCGATTTAGGGTTTCTTGTGGATGTGATTATCACTCCCAAAAAAGTGATCGCATCGGACAGACAGATAATAATTGTCTGAAAACAAAAAATTAAAATTTTCAGCCGCTTGAAGAGTGGACCTCTTATTCCGCAGCTACTCACGCTCACCACAAGACCACGGCGCTCCTGGCTGTATGTCACCCTTGAAGTTGCATATGTTGCACGTGGACTACTCAGTTCGTATATTTTGCTAATTTTTTTCATAGTTCCACACAACTTCTTCCTGTTTTCTCGATTGATCTGTGTTCAGTTTTTCAAGGCCTATCCACTCTGCCAACTTATAACTAAATCTGAGGGGGGTGCGATGGGGAGGTTCCCTTGTGAGCAACACTTCAGTAAGGAACGACGACACTGGCCAGTGGTTGACGGGAAACGAATGATTTGGAGCGATGAATCACGCTACTCGCTGTGACAATCACATGCATGGGTCTGGATATGGTGATTGCCTAGGGAACGTTACCTGTCATTATGTACATTGCCTTGGGTTTGATCCCCTTATTAGTCATAAGAAAACAGTAAATGCGAAAAATTGTGGATGCATTTTGCAGCAATTTGTACTGCGTTTATTAGCTGAATAGTTCGGAAACTATGATTATCTGTATCAGCATGGCAAAGCTTCTTACCGCAAAGGTGATCACAGAGGCAATGATTTGTGGGCAGTAACATTCGTGATAAGAAGGCACCTGCCCAGACTCACGACCTCAACCCAATGTAACACCCTTGGGATCAGTCAGAATGTCGAATTCACTCCAGACCCAGCATCCAGCATCAGTACCTTCACTGGTTACGAATCTTGAGCAAGAACAGAGGTCACTTCTCGACAGACTTTCACAACTCGCTGAAATTATCCCCAGCACAGTTCGAACAGTCTTAAAACCGAAGATTGGACACACCTCATATTAATGCCCACTAATAGGTGTCCCGGTACATACGATCAGATAATGTACTTGGCTCGGCCTGATATTTTCCAACATGTAATAGATGCCCCGCAAAAAGGATCGCTTGAGCCAGGAAATATCGCAAAACATAAAAAAAATACTGCATCTGAAACGTCCCCTTAAAAAAATTTATGGCCGGCCGCGGTGGTCTAGCGGTTCTAGGCGCTCAGTACGAATCCTGCCTCGGGCATGGATGTGTGTGATGTCCTTAGGTTAGTTAGGTTTAAGTAGTTCTAAGTTCTAGGGGACTGATGACCTCAGATGTTAAGTCCCATAGTGCTCAGAGCCATTTTTTTATCCTATCCTCTCTTACAAAACAAAATTCATCTTTTAAATTTTCTTACATCTCATCATGCAGTACTTTCAATTTTGTAGTGCATTTTCTTGGCAGACATTTTGTCTTTTCACAGTTCCATTGCAGACTCATTTTCTGCTACTAAACTAATATTCCCCATACAGTAATCCATAGGTCTCAGAACATGCTGTTCTTCTAGTATATTCTGAATTCTGTTCGTTTTTAAAGCAGCGGAGCATATCATACTCGTAGAGAGAAATGAATTATCTATATCGGAAATATACCATTTCACGTTGTCTTTTTTTTTCATAGTCTCTACATCGAACTAGAGAAAGCCGGCCGCGGTGGTCTCGCGGTTCTAGGCGCTCAGTCCGGAACCGCGCGACTGCTACGGTCGCAGGTTCGAATCCTGCCTCGGGCATGGATGTATGTGATGTCCTTAGGTTAGTTAGGTTTAAGTAGTTCTAAGTTCTAGGGGACTGATGACCACAGATGTTAAGTCCCATAGTGCTCAGAGCCATTTTTTTGAACTAGAGAAAACCCTGACTTATTAAGTCTCTCCTATTCAGGCTTGATCGTGCAACGCATTGTCTCTACAGAAATAGTTTATCGTTCCAGTCATTAGCCTTTGCTGTACTTTACAAGGTTTGTCAGATCATAAGAAGTATATCTACGAGACTTGGTGTGAATATCAGCCGCTGGCTATAGAGAGCAAAAAACGTAATTTCTTCCACGTCGATGAAGGAAAGAGAAAGATTGGTAAAAACGAGTTTCATGTTACCTTGCTAACCAGACTTGTTAAAGTCGTTGATTTAAACGAGATCCTCGGAAAGTAAGCCGTATTAATTGCCGTGCACAGAATTAACAGACGTTCAATTCATTACAGTCTCCAGTTAAATAGGAAAGCTGCACGAGCAGGCACCGCCGCAATTATTCGAAGCAGAAAAGTCAAACATGGGTAAGAGAGATAAACGTGGGGACATATACATGAAGCGGAAACCACTTGTTAACAGACGGATGGTTTCAACGTCCCGTCGACAATTATGTTGTCAGAGACAGAGCATAAGCTAGGGCAGGACAAGGATTGCGAATAACATGGACTACGTCGGTTTCAAAGGGATCTGCCTTAATCGATGGTATTGAAGGAAAACATGGAAAAGTTACACCTGGATGGCTGGAGGCGATTTGAACTCCTACATTCCCGAATTAGAATTCAGTGCTTTAAGCACTGGATTATCTAGTTCGGCACATTGTACTAGAAGTATTAGACATTGTAACTGAACTCTTCGCAATGCAACAAGGACCATAGCTGGAGTTGTGCACAGTGGACGAAACCTTCAACCCGACGTGTCAGCAATGTGGAATAGTATTAGCAGCTGCACTGCAGAAAAAAAAATAATGCAATACTCTCAAGGACTGTTTTCATTGGCACCAGGACTTAACAGGTGCCTACTGAAGGGTTGCAGTCTTAGTCATTCATTTGTCACCGTCATCGGCGATCAGATGTTACTCAGGAAGCCTGTCTGTGCACCCTGTGGTTTCACTCTGCAGGCATCAACTGTGCTGCGTTTTGAGGTGAACAGAGTTTGCAAAATTCTTGCTAGGGTACGACCATGCGTTGCCGACGAGTACCTCAAGGCATTTACAGGGTGTTTCAAAAATGACCGGTATATTTGAAACGGCAATAAAAACTAAACGAGCAGCGATAGAAATACACCGTTTGTTGCAATATGCTTGGGACAACAGTACATTTTCAGGCAGACAAACTTTCGAAATTACAGTAGCTACAATTTTCAACAACAGATGGCGCTGCGGTCTGGGGAAACTCTATAGTACGATATTTTCCACATATCCACCATGCGTAGCAATAATATGGCGTAGTCTCTGAATGAAATTACCCGAAACCTTTGACAACGTGTCTGGCGGAATGGCTTCACATGCAGATGAGATGTACTGCTTCAGCTGTTCAATTATATCTGGATTCTGGCGGTACACCTGGTCTTTCAAGTGTCCCCACAGAAAGAAGTCACAGGGGTTCATGTCTGGCGAATAGGGAGGCCAATCCACGCCGCCTCCTGTATGTTTCGGATAGCCCAAAGCAATCACACGATCATCGAAATATTCATTCAGGAAATTAAAGACGTCGGCCGTGCGATGTGGCCGGGCACCATCTTGCATAAACCACGAGGTGTTCGCAGTGTCGTCTAAGGCAGTTTGTACCGCCACATATTCACGAAGAATGTCCAGATAGCGTGATGCAGTAATCGTTTCGGATCTGAAAAATGGGCCAATGATTCCTTTGGAAGAAATGGCGGCCCAGACCAGTACTTTTTAAGGATGCAGGGACGATGGGACTGCAACATGGGGCTTTTCGGTTCCCCATATGCGCCAGTTCTGTTTATTGACGAAGCCGTCCAGGTAAAAATAAGCTTCGTCAGTAAACCAAATGCTGTCCACATGCATATCGCCGTCATCAATCCTGTGCACTATATCGTTAGCGAATGTCTCTCGTGCAGCAATGGTAGCGGCGCTGAGGGGTTGCCGCGTTTGAATTTTGTATGGATAGAGGTGTAAACTCTGGCGCATGAGACGATACGTGGACGTTGGCGTCATTTGGACCGCAGCTGCAACACGGCGAACGGAAACCCGAGGCCGCTGTTGGATCACCTGCTGCACTAGCTGCGCGTTGCCCTCTGTGGTTGCCGTACGCGGTCGCCCTACCTTTCCAGCACGTTCATCCGTCACGTTCCCAGTCCGTTGAAATTTTTCAAACAGATCCTGTATTGTATCGCTTTTCGGTCCTTTGGTTACATTAAACCTCCGTTGAAAACTTCGTCTTGTTGCAACAACACTGTGTTCTAGGCGGTGGAATTCCAACACCAGAAAAATCCTCTGTTCTAAGGAATAAACCATGTTGTCTACAGCACACTTGCACGTTGTGAACAGCACACGCTTACAGCAGAAAGACGACGTACAGAATGGCGCACCCACAGACTGCGTTGTCTTCTATATCTTTCACATCACTTGCAGCGCCATCTGTTGTTGAAAATTGTAACTACTGTAATTTCGAAAGTTTGTCCGCCTGAAAATGTACTGTTGTCCCAAGCATATTGCAACAAACGGTGTATTTCTATCGCTGCTCGTTTAGTTTTTATTGCCGTTTCAAATCTACCGGTCATTTTTGAAACACCCTGTAAATGGCTAATCATTGTGGTCCTGTGGGAAGCTGGTTGAATGTATCGACGGGTTGTTGCACGTGTTGGGCACAGTGCATCGGTGGTGGTTTGCTGCTTTCAGCGGTGATCTTTGTAACATTCCCACACCTGTAGACCAGCTTCTGGACGTCCGCGTAGTACAGATGCCGTGAAGGTCTAAGCATTGTGCGAGAAGCGGTGGTCGACCAACGTCATCACGGACGAAGTATGGGCACATGTTGCACCTATTAGTCATCAGGAACCATTGGGAACCGTCTGCCTGAAACAGGATTAGGATCTCTTGTTGGAGCTGCCCGCCACAAATTCCTCTTCTGTGCCAATCTCTTCATCTCAGAGTAGCTTTTTCAACCAACATCCTCGATTATTTGCTGGATGTGTTTCAATCTCTTTCTCTACAGCTTTTGCCCTCTACAACTTCCTCTATGACCATGGAAGGTAGTGTATGTTGCCCTAGCAGATGTCCTACCATCCTGTCCGTTTTTCCTGTCAGTGTTTCTCATATATCTGGGATTATAAAACAGTTAAGATCCATAGACGCCAGGAAGGCATCTGGCCCAGACAGTATCCCCATAACATTATATGTTGACTATGCTACAAATATAGCACCATTCTTATCCATCATCTGTCAGAGATCATTGGAACAGCGGAAAGTTCAAAGGGACTGGAAGAACGCCCAGGTCACGGCAATCTATAAAAAGGGTAGAAAATCGGATGTACATAATTATCAGCCAATTTCACTGACGTCGATTTGTTGCAGAACCATGGAACTTATTTTGTGTTGAGACATAAGGACCTTTCTATACTCTGAGAAGCTCATCTGCAGAAACCAGCACGGTTTTAGGAAACAGCGGTCAAAAACTGGTTCAAATGGCTCTGAGCACTATGGGACTCAACATCTGTGGTCATCAGTCCCCTAGAACTTAGAACTACTTAAAACTAACTAACCTAAGGATATCACACACATCCATGCCCGAGGCAGGATTCGAACCTGCGACCGTAGCAGTCGCGCGGTTCCGGACTGAGCGCCTAGACCACCGCGGCCGGCTAAACAGCGATCATTGTGCATGATATACAGGGTGAGTCACCTAACATTACCGCTGGATATATTACGTAAACCACATCAAATACTGACGAATCGATTCCACAGATCGAACGTGAGGAGAGGGGCTAGTGTAATTGGTTAATACAAACCATAAAAAATGCACGGAAGTATGTTTTTTAACACAAACCTACGTTTTTTTAAATGGAACCCCGTTAGTTTTGTTAGCACATCTGAACATATAAGCAAATACGTAATCAGTGCCGTTTGTTGCATTGAAAAATGTTAATTACATCCGGAGATATTGTAACCTAAAGTTGACGTTTGAGTAACACTCCTCCGCTGTTCGATCGTGTGTATCAGAGAGCACCGAATTACGTAGGGATCCAAAGGGAACGGTGATGGACCTTAGGTACAGAAGAGACTGGAACAGCACATTACGTCCACATGCTAACACCTTTTTATTGGTCTTTTTCACTGACGCACATGTACATTACCATGAGGGATGAGGTACACGTACACACGTGGTTTCCGTTTTCAATTACGGAGTGGAATAGAGCGTGTCCCGACATGTCAGGCCAATAGATGTTCAATGTGGTGCCCATTATTTGCTGCACACAATTGCAATCTCTGGCGTAATGAATGTCTTACACGCCGCAGTACATCTGGTGTAATGTCGCCGCAGGCTGCCACAATACGTTGTTTCATATCCTCTGGGGTTATAGGCACATCACGGTACACATTCTCCTTTAACGTACCCCACAGAAAGAAGTCCAGAGGTGTAAGATCAGGAGAACGGGCTGGCCAATTTATGCGTCCTCCACGTCCTACGAAACGCCCGTCGAACATCCTGTCAAGGGTCAGCCTAGTGTTAATTGCGGAATGTGCAGGTGCACATATCATGCTGATACCACATACGTCGACGCGTTTCCAGTGGGACATTTTCGAGCAACGTTGGCAGATCATTCTGTAGAAACGCGATGTATGTTGCAGCTGTTTGGGCCCCTGCAATGAAGTGAGGACCAATGAGGTGGTCGCCAATGATTCCGCACCATACATTTACAGTCCACGGTCGCTGTCGCTCTACCTGTCTGAGCCAGCGAGGATTGTCCACTGTCCAGTAATGCATGTTCCGTAGATTCACTGCCCCGTGGTTTGTGAAACCCGCTTCATCGGTAAACAGGTAGAACTGCAACGCATTCTCTGTTAATGCCCATTGACAGAATTGCAAAAAAATGGTTCAAATGGCTCTGAGCACTATGGGACTTAACATCTATGGTCATCAGTCCCCTAGAACTTAGAACTACTTAAACCTAACGAACCTAAGGACAGCACACAACACCCAGCCATCACGAGGCAGAGAAAATCCCTGACCCCGCCGGGAATCGAACCCGGGAACCCGGGCGTGGGAAGCGAGAACGCTACCGCACGACCACGAGATGCGGGCCGACAGAATTGCACTCGATGATTAAAGTCATCACCATGTAATTGCTGATGTAGCGACTCATGAAACGGGTGAAAGCGGTGACGATGCAGTATGCGCATGACATTACTTTGACTCAGTCCACCGGCTCTCGCAATGTCCCGTGTACTCATGTGTGGGTTCATGGCAACAGCAGCTAACACACCAACTGCACCCGCTTCTCCTGTGACGGGCCTGTTACAGACCCGTTTGCGTGCTACGACCATACCTGTTGCATACAGGGTTGGTTGGTTGGTTGGGTTGTTTGGGGGAAGAGACCAAACAGCGAATTCATCGGTCTCATCGGATTAGGGAAGGATGGGGAAGGAAATCGGCCGTGCCCTTTCAAAGGAACCATCCCAGCATTTGCCTGGAGCGATTTAGGGAAATCACGGAAAACCTAAATCAGGATGGCCGGACGCGGGATTGAACCGTCGTCCTCCCGAATGCGAGTCCAGTGTGCTACCACTGCGCCACCTCGCTCGGTTGTTGCATACAGTTGGCGGTAGATGTTTTGCAATGTGCGGCACGTTGGATGCTCTCTGTCCGAGTACCGTTCTGCATACACCCTGCAGGCTTCAGCTGCATTTCGTCGACACTCGCCATAGATGAGTATCATCTCCGTCTTTTCAGAGGTCGAATACACCATGGTCACAGTTCCTACAACACTACACTATCACAGATGTCTGGTAACACGGTGTACTACAGTTGGTCTGCGTGCAGAGACGAATGCAGAATAACAATAGCAGCAAGCGCTACATGCGGACACTGCGACAGCTAGACCAAACCACAACAGTGCACTACACCCACACTCGTAAACATGGTCGTCATCGTAAACATGTCCCTGCAGATGCTGCTCGCCGACCGTGGCCCGTGTCTGTTACAACACGCAACTGAACGTCGGAGATTTCAAGCGTCAACTGTAGGTTACAATATCTCCGGATGTAATTAACATTTTACAATGCAACAAACGGCACTGATTACGTAGTTGTTTATATGTTCAGATGTGCTACCAAAACTAACGTGGTTCCATTTAAAAAAAACGTAGGTTTGTGTTAAAAAACATACTTCCGTGCATTTTTGTATGGTTCGTATTAAACAATTACACTAGCCCCTCTCCTCACGTTCGGTCTGTGGAATCGGTTCGTCAGTATTTGATGTGGTTTACGAAATATATCCAGCGGTAACGTTAGGTGACTCACCCTGTATAACAGGCTCTAGATACCGGCTCCCAGGTTGATGGCATATTTCTCGACTTTCGAAAGGCGTTCAACTCAGTTCCGCACTGTCGCTTGCTACAAAAAGTGCGCGCTTACGGTCTCTTCGATGGCATATGCGGTTAGATAGAAAGTTTTCTAACATACAGAGAGCAGTATGTCGTCCTGAATGGGGTGACTTCAACAGAGACAAGCGTAACATCGGGTGAACCCCAGGGCAGCGCAACAGGTCCGCTGCTTTTTACGATTTACATAAACGATCTGGTTGAAGGTATTGACAGCGGCATTAGATTGTTTGTCGATGATGCTGTAGTCTACAGGGAAGTAGTATTACACGAAAGTTGTGAACAAATCAATTAGGATTTGCAGAAAATAAATGAGTGGTGTAATGACTGGCAGTTATTTCTGAATGTTAGTAACTGTAGCCTACTGCGTATAACAAGGCGAAAATCCCCATTAATGTACGAGTACAAAATAAATGCCCAGTCTTTGGAAGCGGTAACATCCGTAAAGTACCTGGATGTGACTATTCTAAATGATCTCAAATGGAATGATCAGATTACACAAGTAACGGGCAAGGCGAACTGTATATTGCGGTTTATTGGTAGAATCCTGAAGCGATGCAGTCCTTCAACAAAGGAAATTGCTTAAAAAACGTTAGTTCATCGAGTCTTAGAGTATTGCTCGTCTGTATGGAACCCTTACCAGCTGGGCCTGATTCAAGAGATTGAGAAGGTCCAAAGAAGAACGGCAAGATTCGTGACTGATACATTTAGCCATCGCGAGAGCGTTAGAAAAACGTTTAAAGTGGGACACACTTGCAGATAGACGACGCGCTAAACGGAACGGGCTGCTCACTAAATTCCGAAATCCGATCTTCGCCGTGGACGTAGAGCGTATATTATTACCAACAACTTTAAAATCGCGCAATGATCACCATTCAGAGATAAGGGAAATTAGATCTCGTACTGAGGCGTTCAGACAGTCGATTTTCCCTCGTGCGATCCGCGAGTGGAACAGTGGTGGTGGTGGTGGTGGTTGCGGCGGTGTGTGTGTGGGGGGGGGGGGGGGGGGAATATGACTGGCGCGAATTGTGCTTGTTGTGTCTAGCTCATAAAGCCTAGACACAATGAGGTAGCTAGGTGCACGCTAAACTAACGCAGACGGGCTTGAAGTTCTGGAACATGAGACTTATTAATGAATAAGAAGAAAAGTACGTAGATGTTACTTAACTTTTATTCTCTTGTTGGAATACATCTCTTGAATAGTAGTAAGCTATAAGCACTGATACAAATGGCGCCTTGCTAGGTAGTAGATATGGACTAAGCTGAAGGCTATTCTATCAGTCTCTCGGCAAATGAGAGGAAGACTTGGTAGGTCTGGTCGCAAGCTATGTCGTCCGTACAACTGGGGCGAGGTCTAGTCCGTGTCTTGTGACCTGCCATGTGGTGGCGCTAGGTTTGCGATTACACAGTGGCGACACGCGGGTCCGACATGTACTACAGGACCGCGGCCGATTTAAGTTACCACCTAGCAAGTGTGGTGTCTGGCGGTGACACCACAGTGCTCTGCGCCATACACCGCTTGGAAGTTAGCGGAGTATATATGTAGATGTAGATGTAAATATTTCTTTCCTCGGCGATTCTCCAGAGAACCTTCTCATAGCTTAACTTATCAGCCCAATTTCAATTTTCAACATTCTTCTGTAACACCACATCTCAGATGCTTCTATTCTTTTCTGATCCGGTAATCCCGCAGTCCATATCTCAGTACCATACGTGCTCCAAAAGTACATTCTTAGATATTTCCTTCTGAAATTAGGACCAATGTTTGATAGTAGTAAACTTCTCTTGGTCAGGAATGCCCCTTTTTGTCGGTGCTAGTCTCCTTTCTATGTCCTCCTTACTCCTCCGTCATTGGTTATTTTGCCGCGTAGGCACTGCCTAGGTAGCAGAGTTCCTTACTTCCATCTGCTTCGTGGTCACCAGTCCTGATTTTAAGTTTCTCGCTGTTCTCATTTCTGCTCATTCTCATTACTTTCGTCTTTCTTGGATTTACTCTCAATCCATATTCTTTACTCATTATACTGTTCATTGCATGCAGCAGATCCTGTAATTCTTCTTCACTTTCACTGAGGGTAGCAATGTCATCAGCGAATCTCATCATTTACATCCTTTCACCTAGCATTTTGATTCCACTCTTGAAACTTTCACTTGTTTGCATCATTGCTTCTTCGGTGTATAGACTGAATAGTAGAGGCGAAAGACCACATTCCTGTCTTACACTCCTTTTAATCCGTGCACTTCGTTCTTGGTCGTCCACTTTTATTGCTCCCTCTTGGCTCTTGTACATACTGCACATTACCAGTCCTTCTCTATAGCACACCCCTATTTTTTTCAGAATTTCGAATATCGTGCACAATTTGACGTTGTCGAACACTTTTTCCAGGTCGACAAATCCTCTGAACGTGTCCTAAGTTTTCTTTAGTCTTGCTTCCGCTATCAGCCGCAACGTCAGAACTGCTGTTATTTCCTACTGGGAAGAGTTCAGATCTCCAAGAGAGCCCTTGGGGAACAACTTCCTGGAACGGCATCTGTTGTCTGCTTACAGAAGTGATCAGTTTTCCCTGTGACAAGAGATTTTTGTTAACTGAGTTGCCTTTGAAATGACTGTCGTTGTCATGCACAGGCTGTCTCGCTGGCTCAGTTGTCTTCCCGTTTTTCTTGCGGTTGCCGATCACATCGCGAACAGCGACACGGCACAGTCGCGGAATCTCGAGTGGTACCCGAGCTAAGAGCGCTAACGGTTTTTCTTTCACGCGGCGTATCAACTGAGACGAGCGGACAAGTTCGCTCTTGCCATGTAACACGACCACCCTGCCCGCTGAATTTGCCGTAATTACAGGTCTCTGGTACAGTTAGCCGGTGTAGTTGGTTGGCCAGGGGGGGGGGGGAGAGCAAGGGGAGGGGGAGCGGGGCATAGTCCACTTCCTGCGGACGGTCGGTCATCCATCTAGACAGCCTCTGGTCACACGAGCAGGCGTGTAGCGTAAAGTAAATTCACCAATGATTCGGCTAACTATTTCCGCCGGGTGGTGTCGCAGCTCTACACCCAACGATGGAAGCTCATAAACATAATTTTAGAAAATATAATACTAACTCAAAATTTGGAAAGAGCTAGAGTCAATTCCTTAGCCTATTTTCCGATTTGCTTCTTCTGGTATTTTCGTAAATCACTCCAGCGAAAGCCGAAATGGTTACCAAGATTCGCGTCATTTGAATGCTCCCACGGGATTGACTCCTGTGTACAGCGGACTTGGAGGGAATACGAAATGACCCTGCACGAAGTTTTTATTTTTCGTATTTGTTATACGTTTGCCCGAGCCTGTAACACGTGTAGCTGAAAGTGTATTCTAAAGGAAAGTATACTAAAACATCAAAAGTATTCGGACACCAAGTAGCGGACGTTAATACTGAGTGTGTCCTCCCTTCTCCAGCAGAATGACAAACTTGAGATCGTGCGTGTTCTATTTTTATTTCTGTTTTTGCGAGTCAACTTACGAAACTGCTTTTGAACAGTTATATACTAGAGTCTCATTTTCGTTCGGTCTCGTAAAACGTTAATTTTTGTGTGATACTGTCATTGTTTATATCATAGAGCGTAGAATAATTGGAAAACAGAGATTCTGATAAGTGGTTGAGTGCCAAGATAAGAAATGAGGAGGTTCTCCACATAATGCTGTTAATGAACAGACTGGCGCAAGATAGGAAATCGTGGTGCACCGCATCAAACCGGTCAGTAAAGTAATGTCCCTCTCTTCCCCCTTACATATCCCCTCCGCAGTCGTGCGAGCTTACACACACACACACACACACACACACACACACACACACACCAGCGCACGCGTACGCATCGTGTCTCAAAAAACGCAGTGGTTCAACATGTTGAATAAAGCTTCAAGTAATTCTATCCAGACATTGACTTACCGATAGATATACGAGGTGTGGCTAGAAAAAAACCGGACTAGTACTGGTGAAACAATAAAACGAATGCAATAAGGCTGAAAGTCGCGTGGCCTGTCACGTGACTCTCGCTCCGCCTACTGCTAGAGTTTCATCTGCCTCCTGCACTCAGTCTGCCCGTGGCGTCTGTTTTAAGTAGTTGACGTTTTGTCTGTGCGTCGGAAAATGTTGAGTGTACAGAAAGAACAGCGTGTTAACATCAAATTTTGTTTCAAACTAGGAAAATCTGCAAGTGAAACGTTTGTAATGTTACAACAAGTGTACGGCGATGATTGTTTATCGCGAACACAAGTGTTTGAGTGGTTTAAACGATTTAAAGATGGCCGCGAAGACACCAGTGATGACACTCGCACTGGCAGACCATTGTCAGCAAAAACTGATGCAAACATTGAAAAAATCGGTAAACTTCTTCTACAAGATCGCCGTTTAACAATCGGAGCAGTGTCATAGTTAACAGGAGTTGACAAGGAAAGTGTTAGGCAGATTCTTCATGAAAGTTTCAACATGAACAAAGTGTGTTCAAAAATGGTTCCAAAGTGTCTCACAATTGAACAGAAGGAACGCCGAAGAATGATTTGTTCTGACATCCTGGAAAACATTGAAAGTGATCCCACCTTCTTACAAAATGTTATTACTTGCGATGAATCGTGGTTCTTTACTTACGATCCCGAAACTAAACGCCAATCGATGCATTGGAAAACTCCTGGTTCTCCACGACAAAAAAAGCACGAATGTCAAAATCGAAATTCAAGGCAATGATGATCGTTTTTTTTTTTTGACATCAAAGGGATTGTGCACATTGATTGGGTACCAGAGGGACAAACAGTGAATCAGCATTACTACATTAGCGTCCTGGCTACCCTACATGAGCGAGTACGGAGAAAACGGAACGATTTGTGGAGAAAAAAGTCACGGATCCTTCACCAAGACAATGCCCCAGCTCACAGTGCGTTGTCAGTGAAGACGTTTTTGGCAAAACACAACATTCCCATCTTAGATCATCCACCCTACTCACCTGATTTGGCCCCCTGTGACTTTTTTCTTTTCCCTAAAGTCAAGTCAGCTTTGAAAGGAACTAGATTTGAGACTGTTGATGCAGTAAAAGAAAAAGCGACGGAAGTAATGTATGGACTTACCGAAAATGATCTGCAGCATTGCTATGAACAGTGGAAAATTCGTATGGAGCGGTGTAGAGACCGAGGAGGAGAGTACATTGAAGGAGATAACATGAAATTGTAAATAATTGTAAATAAATGTTTTTTCCAGCATCAGTCCGGTTTTTTTCTAGCCGCACCTCGTACATGGCGACTTTGCTAAATGGGTATCAGTGATCCCGAAGCCAGCACCAGGCCGATGGACCACCACCATGGGTTAATTCAGACGACCGTGTTGAACTGTCTCCATGACAACTGCCACTGTTTGTATCGCTGACAACGCGTACAGACCTGAATACACGGTCACGGTAACGGTTTTGTCGCTGGTTCGCCCCAAAGGCCACTACAGTTCTGAAATTTCTGGCACTCACTCTATTAATAGATCAGGCTATCTTTGCGAGAGGCAGTATCATGAACCATCACAGCACCCACCTGTGGGCTACGAATAATCCCCACGGTGTGGTGGCAGCGAACCATCAGCACCGGTTGAACCGCAGTGTGTGGGCGGGGATTGTTGACGGTCGCCTCTAGGGATCCTTCTACAACTGCTCACAGGCGACGGACATCTCCACATTCTGCAGGTGGCCCTGCCTCTCAGGCTGGAGGACGTGCCTTTCGTGGTGCGGAGGGAAATGTGGCTACTACATGATGATGCTCCGTCTCACAGCCCCCTGAAATATGGAACTAACACACTAGTACAGATAGAAAATTCCCATTTACTTCGTATATTCATACATGTGCTTTCAATCATTGAGGCATACACTATTAAAGACCTCACATCTCCTGCCGGCCGCGGTGACCGTGCGGTTCTAGGCTCTTCAGTCCGGAACCGCGGGACTGCTACGGTCGCAGGTTCGAATCCTGCCTCGGGCGTGGATGTGTGTGATGTCCTTAGGTTAGTTAGGTTTAAGTAGTTCTAAGTTCTAGGGGACTGATGACCTAATATGTTAAGCCCGATAGTGCTCAGAGCCATTTTTGAACCTCACATCTCCACCTACAAATGGAGGCACCTCCTTTATAAAGGACTTCCGAACAAGTGGGCATATGGCCTTTTTTGCGCCTTATTCGTTCAGGGATCCTGTAGTGAGTCCCCTGTTCAGCAAAATCACTCTGTATAGTAGACTTCTATGGCATTTATATGACAGTCCTCAGTATGTGTCACGCGGATAAACAAGGTATTGGTCATGTGCGGGGACAGCTGAAATTTGGGAAAACGATAATGCTACTAATAACGCGAAATGGGCGATTTTTGAGAGATATCGCGAAATTTATATTTGGCCGAATAAAAATGCTTTAAGTCCGAGGACGGCAGTTTACTAATATCCGTAACCGACAATTATTTGCCGTCTGGAGCCGCGCGACGCTACGGTCGCAGGTTCGAATCCTGCCTCGGGCATGGATGTGTGTGATGTCCTTAGGTTAGTTAGGTTTAAGTAGTTCCAAGTTCTAGGGGACTGATGACCTCAGAAGTTAAGTCCCATAGCGCTCAGAGTCATTTGAACCATTTGACAGTTATTAAATGTTGAAAGTGAAATGTTACTTCTTCTCCCCTCAAAGCTAAAGTTCGCTTACAATCTTAAAACAACAGTTCACTTCCCACACAGCGAAATTTGACGTGACGTCTAAAATATCACCGTAATTGGCTATAAAAACACTGAATATAGCAAAACAACATTCAATTTAGCAAAAAACACTTATTTGACGAAGAAAACGGATTTGGCAAAAGACAACACTAAATATGGCCGAAAAACCAACACTCAGTTTGTCAAAAACAATACCAAATTTGCAAAAAATTTTAGCAAAAACTTGGCAAGAGCACCACCAAATTTGGCAAAAGTAATCTGACAAAAACATCCTCGAATTTGGCAAAAACAACACCGAATTTGGAAAAACAGTAAGAGCGTAGTGACTAAAAAATTGACAAAAAATAATAGTGAATTGGGCCACAAAATAAAACAATTTTTCCTGTCCGTGGTCTTGTACAATGTGTTTTTAGAAATAATTCGTCACTTTTTAATAAGATACAGAGCGCACCGACGCGCACCTATCCGGCCTTTAATGCGTGCCAATCCCAACGACGATTTCAATGAAACAGTCGCCAGTGTAGGAGCAGCTCCTGTTTCTCTGCTGAGTGTAACACAACGCTCTGCGGAAGCACTCACAAAAGAAAGGGGCTGCCGAATTTTCCATCTGTTCGGGAGGCAGCAGCTAAGTAGCCATCTCAAAACACGCGGCAGCCGCAGACGTCACCGTTAAGCCGTCACTCCTGGGTAGGTGGGTAGGTAGGTAGCACTGTAGCAGCGCGGCCGCCCAGCTGCCCCGCCAGAAGGGGGAAGTCCCGGGGAGCGGCCTGTTTCTTTTCCCTTCTGTCGAGTGTCGCGTGCATTGTGGCCGGGTCGCCTCCCCCTGCCGCTAATAACAAACCGCGATAATAAACGGAGCTGTCATCACACCCCTGGAGTGGCGCGGCCCTTTGTAAGGCGACGTCACACCCTCCCCACTAATGCCGGTCGCGCCGTGTCCCACATTCACCGCTACGGCCAATATTATATTCATCACATCCCGCGAGCTCCATTGAAATGTAATACGAGTTTGTCAGGATGGCAGCGCACCGAATCGCTTTTTGAGAATGTTTGTCGGCCCTATTATACACTCCTCCCCCTGTTCTTCGCAGTTCGCGCTTCCCGCCGTGAACAGCACGCCCCGCAAGTGGAGTAGTCTCCACGTTAGCTTTCGTATAAGCAGATTAAAAAAAATAATAAAAAACAGTTAATTTTGTGTGGCAGCATAGTCTTTATCTGTCAACAGTGCTCCATCAATTTACAAGAATTAACGGATTAAAGATTTAATATTAAAAAAGAATTTCTTTATGTCTCCAGATGAAGCTGCTCAGCGTGGAGTCCCGCCAAAAATTATGTTCCCAATTTTGCTTTGCCCTCTGATCCCGTCTAGAGATACTACAAGTTCTTTCTTAACGATGCAGGATAGTGAAGAACCGCGATTCGTGGGTGAACACGGCGCGACGCCATTCATCGGCACTCTGTGCTCCTCGGTCGTAGCACCAAAGAAAACTGTTTATGTTGTGGAGTTCACGGTAGCGTACGCATAGCAACGCTGCAGAAGGAGACAGAATGTTGAGGGAGTCCACTGCTTGTTCTCGGGTGACAGGAATAGACGTGAAGGGCTACGAGGTGCTTGATGAACGACACAGTGGGTCTCCTTTGTGGTGATCGGAGTTGGTCGACAAAAACTTTGACGAGGATGCCTTCCTGGTGCTTGTGCCAGCCGTACAATACGGAGATGCTGCTTTGCGGCGATCAGGCGTATTCGAGCATATCTTCGACGAGTATGCCTGCTGTCATTTACATAGATACTCCGCAAGCTACAGTACTGTGTGTGGTGGAGAGTGCCGTGTTTCACTGCAAGTCATTCCCTCCCCCGTCCGCCACGATAGCTGAGTGGTCAGTGTGACGGATTGCCGTCTTACGGGCCCGGGTTCGCTTCCCGGCTTGGTCGGGGATTTCCTCCGCTCAGTGACTGGGTGTTGTGTTGTCTTCATCATCATTTCATCCCCATCCGGCGCGCAGGTCGCCCAATGTGGCGTCGAATGTAATAATACCTGCACCAAGGCGGCCGGACCTGCCACGCGGGGGCCTCCCGGCTAATGACGCCAAACGCTCATTTCCATTTTCCATTCCTTCCCCTGTTCCACTCGCAAATACAGCGAGGGAAATAAGACTGTCTGTATGGCTCTGTGTAAGCCCTAATTTCTCCTATATCTTCGTTGTTCTTACGCTCACAAGGGGAGGTCGCCAATTGTGAAATTCAGATTCGATTCATACTGCGCGTAATAAAAGCTCATGGCCAGAGGTGTAATGTGGCAAAACACCAAGATGCACTTCTCAGCCGTTGTCGAGAAAATCGACAGTTAAAAGAAACCGTTGCGGTGAAATACTCTCTACGATTAACAGTTTTCCACAGCGTCGTGGCGTAGCGGTAAGCGCTCGGGTTCGTAATCCGAAGGTCGCCGGTTCGAATCTCGCGCCATGCAATTTTTTTTAGTATTTGTTTTTTTGTATTTCAAACACACACACACACACACACACACACACACACATATATATATATATATATATATATATATATATATATATATATATATATATAAAATTCCCGGCAATCAGTTGCAACAATTATGCATGTAGTAAGTTGTTGAAAGTCGTTTGTCGTGGAAAAACTGGCGACTTCGAACATCATTATATTTTCCGCAAACAAAGTTGTATTTCACTAATGTTATTGTCTTCATAATGTCAACCACGTATAGTTACCTGAAGATGTAGAAACGATATTCCGAAACGAATACGTATAGCGTAAGTCAAACGTTCGAATTAGAATAGAGACACCACAAATTTGCTGTGGCAGGTATGAAATATAAACTCCGTTACTCGCTCGATACACTTGAAGGACAGATGTTGAATGGGTCGAAACGAGCCGCCGCATAACAGCGTAGTTGCCTGCTAACTTCGAAAGAAGGTAGATGCGGTCCCTAGCGCAACTTATAACATCGTCGAACATCAGTGAGGACGGGAGAGCTTTGGTACACCCTGTTAAAAAAACGGACAAATGGAGGCGGTACAATTGGAGAGCGATCCGCCTTCACCAACATGCATAAGCAATTCATTAATAGTTTATATATATATATATATATATATATATATATATATATATATATATATATATATATATATATATATTTGAATTACAAAAAACTAATAATAAAAGAAAATTGCATGGCGTGAGATTCGAGCCGGCGACCTTCGAATTACGAACCCGAGCGCTTACCGCTGCGCCACGACGCTGTAGAAAATTATTAATCGTAGAGAGTATTTCACCGCAACGGTTTCTTTTAACTGTCGATTTTCTCGACAACGGCTGAGAAGTGCATCTTAATGCTTTGCCACATTACACCTCTGGCCATGAGCTTTTATTATGCTCAGTATGAATCGAATCTGAATTTCACAATTGGCGGCCTCCCCTTGTCAGTGTATGCCGTCAGCAATAGAATCGTACGCCAGTCAGCTTCAAATGCCGGTTCTCTAAATTTTCTGAATAGTGTTCCTCGATAAGAACATAGTCTACCCTCCATTCCCATTTGAGTTCCGGAAACATCTCCGTAACGCTTCCCTGTTGTTCGAACCTGCAGGTAACAAATCTAGCAACCCGCCTCTGAATTTCCTCGATGTCCTCCCTCAATCCCACCTGGTACGGACCCCAAACTGTAGAGCAGTACTCAAGAATAGGTCGCACCAGCGTCCTATACGCGGTCTCCATTACATGTGAACCACACTTTCCTAAAATTCTCCCAATAAACCAAAGTCGACCATTCGTCTTCCCTACCACAGTTCTCACATGTTCGTTCCATTCCATTACACTAACCAGATACTTAAACGACTTCACTGTGTTAAGCAGGACACTACTAATACTGAATCCGAAAGGTGAGCGCCATTCACCGGGAGTCTATGCTTCCCATTCGTAGCACCAGTCCAAAGAAAGTTGTTTACGTTGTGGTGTTAATGGCCTGCCTATCCGCATTAACTTACATGTCTCCACGTTAAGAGATAGCTGTCATTCATCATACCTAGTACAAATTTTGTCTAAGTCGTCGTACACTCCTGGAAATTGAAATAAGGACACCGTGAATTCATTGTCCCAGGAAGGTGAAACTTTATTGACACATTCCTGGGGTCAGATACATCACATGATCACACTGACAGAACCACAGGCACATAGACACAGGCAACAGAGCATGCACAATGTCGGCACTAGTACAGTGTATATCCACCTTTCGCAGCAATGCAGGCTGCTATTCTCCCATGGAGACGATCGTAGAGATGCTGGATGTAGTCCTGTGGAACGGCTTGCCATGCCATTTCCACCTGGCGCCTCAGTTGGACCAGCGTTCGTGCTGGACGTGCAGACCGCGTGAGACGACGCTTCATCCAGTCCCAAACATGCTCAATGGGGGACAGATCCGGAGATCTTGCTGGCCAGGGTAGTTGACTTACACCTTCTAGAGCACTTTGGGTGGCACGGGATACATGCGGACGTGCATTGTCCTGTTGGAACAGCAAGTTCCCTTGCCGGTCTAGGAATGGTAGAACGATGGGTTCGATGACGGTTTGGATGTACCGTGCACTATTCAGTGTCCCCTCGACGATCACCAGTGGTGTACGGCCAGTGTAGGAGATCGCTCCCCACACCATGATGCCGGGTGTTGGCCCTGTGTGCCTCGGTCCTATGCAGTCCTGATTGTGGCGCTCACCTGCACGGCGCCAAACACGCATACGACCATCATTGGCACCAAGGCAACAGCGACTCTCATCGATGAAGACGACACGTCTCCATTCGTCCCTCCATTCACGCCTGTCGGTACACCACTGGAGGCGGGCTGCACGATGTTGGGGCGTGAGCGGAAGACGGCCTAACGGTGTGCGGGACCGTAGCCCAGCTTCATGGAGACGGTTGCGAATGGTCCTCGCCGATACCCCAGGAGCAACAGTGTCCCTAATTTGCTGGGAAGTGGCGGTGCGGTCCCCTACGGCACTGCGTAGGATCCTACGGTCTTGGCGTGCATCCGTGCGTCGCTGCGGTCCGGTCCCAGGTCGACGGGCACGTGCACCTTCCGCCGACCACTGGCGACAACATCGATGTACTGTGGAGACCTCACGCCCCACGTGTTGAGCAATTCGGCGGTACGTCCACCCGGCCTCCCGCATGCCCACTATACGCCCTCGCTCAAAGTCCGTCAACTGCACATACGGTTCACGTCCACGCTGTCGCGGCATGCTACCAGTGTTAAAGACTGCGATGGAGCTCCGTATGCCACGGCAAACTGGCTGACACTGACGGCGGCGGTGCACAAATGCTGCGCAGCTAGCGCCATTCGACGGCCAACACCGCGGTTCCTGGTGTGTCCGCTGTGCCGTGCGTGTGATCATTGCTTGTACAGCCCTCTCGCAGTGTCCGGAGCAAGTATGGTGGGTCTGACACACCAGTGCCAATGTGTTCTTTTTTCCATTTCCAGGAGTGTATATATATATCAGTTCATGATATCCAGTATTACAAATTTACTCTTTCTGGCGGACACAAGTTCAGATCGTCCGCTCCTAAAATTCTGCCATCTCTCTCCCCACATCCACTACTGCTGGTGGCTCACCTCCAATTCACATCCTACTGCCAACACTACAATGGCAAATATTCCAGCAATGCCAACCTACCGCAGACTGCACACAGCACAGTCGGTGATTTTCATACAAAGCGGTATGTGACGTTACCAACATAAAAAACCTAAACAGCCTTTTTTTTTGGTCATCAGTCTACTGACTGGTTTGATGCGGCTCGCCACGAATTCCTTTCCTGTGCTAACCTCTTCATCTCAGAGTAGCACTTGCAACTTACGTCCTCGATTATTTGCTTGACGTATTCCAATCTCTGTCTTCCTCTACAGTTTTTGCCCTCTACAGCTCCCTCTAGTACCATGGAAGTCATTCCCTCATGTCATAGCAGATGTCCTATCATCCTGTCCCTTCTCCTTATCAGTGTTTTCCACATATTCCTTTCCTCTCCGATTCTGCGTAGAACCTCCTCACTCCTTACCTTATCAGTCCACCTAATTTTCAACATTCGTGTATAGCACCACATCTCAAATGCTTCGATTCTCTTCTGTTCCGGTTTTCCCACAGTCCATGTTTCACTACCATACAATGCTGTACTCCAGACGTACTTCCTCAGAAATTTCTTCCTCAAATTAAGGCCGGTATTTGATATTAGTAGACTTCTCTTGGCCAGAAATGCCTTTTTTGCCATAGCGAGTCTGCTTTTGATGTCCTCCTTGCTCCGTCCGTCATTGGTTATTTTACTGCCTAGGTAGCAGAATTCCTTAACTTCATTGACTTCGTGACCATCAATCCTGATGTTAAGTTTCTCGCTGTTCTCATTTCTACTACTTCTCATTACCTACGTCTTTCTCCGATTTACTCTCAAACCATACTGTGTACTCATTAGACTGTTCATTCCGTGCAGCAGATCATTTAATTCTTCTTCACTTTCACTCAGGATAGCAATGTCATCGGCGAATAGTATCATTGATATCCTTTCACCTTGTATTATAATTCCACTCCTGAATCTTTCTTTTATTTCCATCATTGCTTCCTCGATGTACAGATTGAAGAGTAGGGGCGAAAGGCTACAGCCTTGTCTTACACCCTTCTTAATACGAGCACTTCGTTCTTGATCGTCCACTCTTATTATTCCCTCTTGGTTGTTGTACATATTGTGTATGACCCGTCTCTCCCTATAGCTTACCCCTACTTTTTTCAGAATCTCAAACAGCTTGCACCATTTTATATTGTCGAACACTTTTTCCAGGTCGACAAATCATATGAAAGTGTCTTGATTTTTCTTTAGCCTTGCTTCCATTATTTACTTTTCCTAAAGCCAAGCTGATCGTCAACTAGCGCATTCTCAATTTTATTTTCCATTCTTCTGTATATTATTCTTGTAAGCAGCTTCAATGCATGAGCTGTTAAGTTGATTGTGCGATAATTCTCGCACATGTCAGCTCTTGCCGTCTTCGGAATTGTGTGGATGATGCTTTTCCGAAAGTCAGATGGTATGTCGCCAGAGTCATATATTCTACACACCAACGTGAATAGTCGTTTTGTTGCCACTTCCCCCAATGATTTTAGAAATTCTGATGGAATGTTATCTATCCCTTCTGCCTTATTTGACCGTAAGTTCAAAATGGTTCAAATGGGTTCAAATGGCTCTGAGCACTATGCGACTTAACTTCTGAGGTCATCAGTCGCCTAGAACTTAGAACTAATTAAACCTAATTAACCTAAGAACGTCACACACATCCATGCCCGAAGCAGGATTCGAACCTGCGACCGGAGCGGTCGCTCGGCTCCAAACAGTAGCGCCTAGAACTGCACGGCCACTCCAGCCGGCTGACCGTAAGTCCTCCAAAGCTCTTTTAAATTCCGATTCTAATACTGGATCCCTATCTGTTCTAAATCGACTCCTGTTTCTTCTTCTATCACATCAGACAAATCTTCACCCTCATAGAGGCTTTCAATTTATTCTTTCCACCTACCTGCTCTCTCCTCTGCATTTAACAGTGGAATTCCCGTTGCACTCTTAATGTTACCACCGTTGCTTTTAATGTCACCAAAGATTGTTTTGACTTTCCTGTATGCTGAGTCGGTTCTTCCGACAATCATATATTTTTCGATGTCTTCACATTTTCCCTGCAGCCATTTCGTCTTAGCTTCCCTGCACTTCCTATTTATTTCATTCCTCAGCGACTTGTATTTCTGTATTCCTGATTTTCCCGGAACATGTTTGTACTTCCTCCTTTCATCAGATGGTTCAAATGGCTCTGAGCACTATGGGACTTAACATCTGTGGTCATCAGTCCCCTAGAACTTAGAACTACTTAAAACTAACTAACCTAAGGACATCTCACACATCCATGCCCGAGGCAGGATTCGAACCTGCGACCGTAGCAGTCGCGCGGTTCCGGACTCAGCGCCTAGAACCGCTAGACCACCGCGGCCGGCCTCCTTTCATCAATCAACTGAAGTATTTCTTCTGTTACCCATGGTTTCTTCGCAGCTACCTTCTTTGTACCTATGTTTTCCTTCCCAACTTCTGTGATGGCCCTTTTTAGAGATGTCCATTCCTCTTCAACTGTACTGCCTACTGCGCTATTCCTTATTGCTGTGTCTATAGCGTTAGAGAACTTCAAACGTATCTCGTCATTCCTTAGTACTTCAGTATCCCACTTCTTTGCGTACTGATTCTTCCTGACTAATGTCTTGAACTTCAGCCTACTCTTCATCACTACTATATTGTTATCTGAGTCTATATCTGCTCCTGGGTACGCCTTACAGTCCAGTATCTGATTTCGGAATCTCTGTCTGACCATGATGTAATCTAATTGAAATCTTCCCGTATCTCCCGGCCTTTTCCAAGTATACCTCCTCCTCTTGTGATTCTTGAACAGGGTATTCGCTATTACTAGCTGAAACTTGTTAGAAAACTCAATTAGTCTTTCTCCTCTTTCATTCCTTGTCCCAGACCCATATTCTCCTGCAACCTTTTCTTCTACTCCTTCCCCTACAACTGCATTCCAGTCGCCCATGACTTACACCTAAACAGCCTACTTACAATCTGACTCGTTCAGGCTTCTAATATACCCTAACAGACCCGGCAACACGAATAACACAAACGCGCTCTGGCAGTCGTTCTGTCTGACACATAGAATTGCAAGTATAATAATTTAACCACCAATGATGTGTACATATAGGAAGTTGTGCTGACATCCGATCACGTCTTCTGGATGCTTCACTCGAACAGGCAGTGTATTTCACATCCGTTTCTCTCTAAGGCTGAACGAAATGCTCGTTGGGAACTCTGAACCTGGGTGCGAACCTGTGCTAGGGAAGGCTCCCTGCTCACAGACCCTTAAGCTCCGGAAAGGCTCAAAATCATGAAAAGTTCAATTTTTACTTTTTTGCGTTTTCTGAATCGGCAGACTATTACCTTTTAATAGATATATAATTTATTCAATTCCGAAGACTACAACTTTTTTAAATTTTTTTTGAAATGTGTTCTACATGGGCGTGACCCACTGTGGCGCTGTTAAACTGCTGTCAAATGGTGTTATTATGCAATATTATGCAATATTATGCAATAATGGAGGTGATAAAACCTGTTTTCAGAGACTTAGCAGCACCTGAACTGTTGAAAAAGTGTGTTCACGGAAAAACTCAAAACCCCAATGAAAGTGTAAATATTGTTATATGGTCGAGAATCCCCAAGACTGTATTTGTTGGAATAGAAACACTTCACTTTGGTGTGTATGATGCTGTTGCGACTTTCAATGATGGCAACATTGTAAGGTGCAAGGTATTTAGAAATATGGGAATGAAGATAGGTTCTAACATGGTACGAGCGAAGCTTGCTTTAGACAAAGAACGCCTTCGGGCTGCAGACAGGGCTGTAAAGAGTCTAGAAATACAAGCAAGAGTAAACAGGAGGAGGAACAAGAGGAAGCTGGAGGAGGAGTTTGCAGAGGATGAAGATAATCCATCCTATGGACCTGGAATGCGCTAAAAAGTTAATCCAATATTTGTCGCTCGATTCCCAAAACTTTTATTTTCTCATACTAATTACATGTTTTCTAAGGATCTTCCAAACATATTTGTTTCAGACTTTCAGTAAATGTTACACAGTACCTTCTGCATAATTTAACACAGCCTTTTTCCAAAAAACTGTATATTTTTGAATATATAAATAAAAAATTGCAAAAAAATGTTGTGAATTTTCATTACAATCGAAAAAAATCATCTTTAATAACTGAACTAAAATTTTGTAAAATCCCTGTGTTAACTTGTAGCCCATATTCCAATAAATAATCTGTAAAGAGTTCAACTTCCTACCTCGAATACTTTGTGAGGAAAGATGTAATTTATAAGCGTTATTTTAACATTGCAAGTATAGGGCGTTCCGGAGCCCCTTAAGTGATACACAAGCTCTTCCCTGCAGCGTGTCCGTTTGTAGATCGCTCACCGCATCAGTGACGCCTGTTGCAGACGAACTGGAGTATGGGCCCTCACGTCGAAGCTACCGACATTCGCTTCATTTACGAGTCAGCCTACGCTGCTTCGGCAGCAGGAGGTGGGAGTTTTTCCCGCGCTGCGGCAGTCCCATGGCGCCCGCCATAGCCCGGTGGTCCTCGGGCAGCGCGCGCTTGCGGTCGGCAGCTCGTCACGTCACGTGCGGCACAAACCGCAAGGTGGCGAGTTATCCGGCCGTCAGCCGCTGTCGGCCGAAATCCGCGCCCGTCTCCCAATCCCAGTCCGATCGTTAAACCCCGTTTTATTTTTCGTCTTTTTGAGCCCGTCCGCCTCTGCCGCGAGAGTCACCGCACGGCGTTTCGCCGCCGGAACTCGGTGAATTTTCGGTTTTTTTGTTTCTGCGACGGCCGCCTCAATGAGAGATAATGACACAGTCGCGAGCAGCGATTCTGGTCCGCAGCGCGGTTCGGCCGCTTGGTAGAGGTGTATTTATTTAAATGATCTCCCCCCACTCCGCTCTCTGCGGAAGGCTTCGGATCTGGTCCAAATCAGTCAGTGCCTTTCGGAACGTAATGCCGTCGAAATCCTTTTCGCAACCGCCTATGATCTCAAAAGTGCGGTATATTTTCTCTCTGGTTGGGTTTCAGCTCTCCCTCGTCCAGCTGACTCTTGCTACTTCTTGCCTTCACCTATAAAGGCGGTATTTTATCCACTTACTGTGCCTGTTCATGTTTAGCAAAAACGCTTTCCTGTGGTATCTCATTTTGACAAACCCACTCCTCCGGCTTTTCACTTTCAGTAGTCTCCATCCTTACCTATCCGGACAGTTGCCGGCCAGTGTGGCCGAGCGGTTCTTGGCGCTTCAGTCTGGAGCCGCGCAACCGCTACGGTCGCAGGTTCGAATCCTGCCTCGGGCATGGATGTGTGTGATGTCCCATAGTGCTCAGAGCCATTTGAACCATTTTTGAGCCGGACAGTTATTTTTGCGTATGTTTCTAGCCTTTGTTTAATCTCTTAATTCGTACTCTGTCGAAAACTGAACACTCCGTCATGAGCACTCTCTTGCCGTTTATCGAATTAATAAGGGAGTTAGGGATAATTGCAATAGCAGTTGCAAAAACTTTTGATTTACGTGCAAGAGTTCTATATGTAGATTACAAATAACCACACAGTATTCGCCATTGTGAATGACACAGCGTTTTACAATCATGCGCATTTGAACAAAGTTCGAAAAAGTGTTTTGTTAGCAGCTATTGGCAAAAAGTTATGAGGATGAACATGTCCACAGAGTATAGAGTGTCGGAACCATAGTTCATTATGACATTAGGCACGCTCCATGAACTCCAAAATAAGTTCGAGTGATGTTTTGAACTTCTCTGATCTGAAGTCGTTATACCAGGAATATCAAACGAAGACCGAGAAGACCGGAGAAGAAGACTAATTCTGTAGAATATACATAACTCTATCACCAATGGAAAATGAATCGCTAGACGATTCAGTAAGCTTACATTCGTAAAGGGAAATGGAAATTAGCGTATGGTGTTATTGGCGGGAAACTCTGACAGGGCAAGTCCGGCCGCGTTGGTGCAGGTCCTATTACATTCGACGCCACATTGGGCGACCTGCGCGCTGGATGGGGATGAAATGATTATGAAGACAACAGAACACCCAGTCCCTGAGCGGAGGAAATCCCCGACAGAGCCGGGAATCGAGCCCGGGCGCCTTAGGACGGCAGTCTTCCACGATGACCATTCAGGTATCGGGGGCGGACATTCGTAAAGGATAATGACCTTCAATCTGCTATAACTCCTTCTTGAACTGTCGAAGAATACCATGTAATGTGGCTGAAATTAAAGTTCCATCCAGCAGGGTTGGCCTTGACTGCATATATCATGTCTTGAGGTCGGGTAGCATCGATATGAATTCTACCACGATGTGTGTCGAACGAATCAACTAGAAGAAGAGACTCCTTCACTGTACATGAGATTTGTTCGGTAATTCGGCGGGACTTTGGGGTTACTTCAACAAGATTTTGTGGTTTCAGCATGTGAATTCCAAACCGAAAAGTCGGCTCCTGGTAAATTACTAGCTTCTTCTGACAATGTCTGTCCTCTTGCAGGCGTAACGCGTTGGATGGTGCGTGAGTGAACTGTTTCACGGTCACTCCGCATCACACATTCTGATTATGCCGACCTCTCTCTTTATCTCTCTCCCTCTCTCTCTCGAAATGCAGAGTTCACTAAGAGTGAAGCTCTTTCCGGATCTCGCTTTGATCAGTACTATAATTTTACGTACGTCCCAAGGTGTTCATGAAGGGCATTTCTTCATTGCGGAACGCGCCACAGCTTTCATTCAAGTCACCATTTTTGCATCAGGTTTCAGTGGTTACATATTTTGTTACTGCTCTTTGACGTAGATGATGTCACTATTTAAGCATTATGTAGTCCGTCGACGTTGTGTGTGAGTGCAAAGTTACGCTGACATCCTACCGTGTCTTCGGTCTGCTTCGCTATTTTTGAGTAGTTGTCTAACTTTACATGTAAATTGAAGGAAGATCATTGCTGTCAGCTACAGCGGGACATTAAGCGGAATCAGCGGCAACGAGTGAAAATGTGTACCGGTTCGGGACTCGAACCCAGGATCTCCTGCTTACTAGGCAAGTGCGATAACCACTGCGCCATCCGTACACATCGTTATTGCAACTGTATGGACTATCTGGCACGCCACACGGCCTATATAAGCTAGAGAGCCTATATAGAGGGAGAGAGTGGCCAATGGTGATAGCGTCGCTGACCGGCTGAGAGCCGAGGACGCGATGTTTATACCAAAATGACGCTGGCTTGGTACGAGTATAAATAGATACTGTGTGTGATTCTGTACCACTGGAGGTCGGACGTAGGCGATCTGTGAATTTGCACGGAAGAAGCTGGGTCCATTGCCCAGCTAGGGTTATAATACAGGGTGATTCAAAAAGAATACCACAACTTTAAAAATGTGTATTTACTGAAAGAAACATAATATAACCTTCTGTTATACATCATTACAAAGAGTATTTAAAAAGTTTTTTTTCACTCAAAAACAAGTTCAGAGATGTTCAATATGGCCCCCTCCAGACACTCGAGCAATATCAACCCGATACTCCAACTCGTTCCACACTCTCTGTAGCATATCAGGCGTAACAGTTTGGATAGCTGCTGTTATTTCTCGTTTAAAATCATCAATGGTGGCTGGGAGAGGTGGCCGAAACACCATATCCTTAACATACCCCCATAAGAAAAAATCGCAGGGGGTAAGATCAGGGCTTCTTGGAGGCCAGTGATGAAGTGCTCTGTCACGGGCTGCCTGGCGGCCGATCCATCGCCTCGGGTAGTTGACGTTCAGGCAGTTACGGACAGATAAGTGCCAATGTGGTGGCGCTCCATCCTGCTGAAATATGAATTGTTGTGCTTCTTGTTCGAGCTGAGGGAACAGCCAATTCTCTAACATCTCCAGATACTGTAGTCCAGTTACAGTAGCACCTTCGAAGGAAAAGGGACCAAAAACTTTATTGGCTGAAGTGGCACAGAAAACGTTCACCTTAGGCGAGTCACGTTCATACTGAGTTGTTTCCCGCGGATTCTCAGTGCCCCATATACAGACATTGTGACGGATGACTTTCCCGTTAGTGTGGAAAGTTGCTTCATCACTAAACACAATCTTTGAAACGAAAGATTCATCTGTTTCCATTTGAGCGAGGATAAAATCACAGAAATCGATTCTTTTAATCTTATCGGCTGCAGACAGTGCTTGAACCAATTTCAGACGATAAGGTTTCATAACTAACCTTTTTCGTAGGACTCTCCATACAGTTGATTGTGGAATTTGCAGCTCTCTGCGAGTCGATTTTCCTGGGCTGCGAACAAATGCTTACTGGATGCGTGCTACATTTTCATCACTCGTTCTCGGCCGTCCAGAACTTTTCCCTTTGCACAAACACCCATTCTCTGTAAACTGTTTATACCAACGTTTAATACACCACCTATCAGGAGGTTTAACACCATACTTCGTTCGAAATGCACGCTGAACAACTGTCGTCGATTCACTTCTGCCGTACTCAATAACACAAAAAGCTTTCTGTTGAGCGGTCGCCATCTTAGAATCAACTGACGCTGACGCCTAGTCAACAGCGCCTCAAGCGAACAAATGTACAACTAAATGAAACTTTATAGCTCCCTTAATTCGCCGACAGATAGTGCTTAGCTCTGCCTTTTGTCGTTGCAGAGTTTTAAATTCCTAAAGTTGTGGTATTCTTTTTGAATCACCCTGTACAATTCACAAGCCTAGCTGGGCAATGGAGTCACCTTCTTCAGTGCGAATGCACAGATACGGCCGACCTCGTGTGGGAATCTCTGGGTAGCGAATGGGAGTGTAATGGACAGGGACTGCGGATAGATGGCCCTCGGTGGGAGTCTGGATTAGAGAGCCTGTATAGGGAGAGAGTGGCCAATCGGCCCGTGGCCGCCATGTTTTTACCAGATTTCGCGCGGGACGTGCAATTAGGTAGCAACGCAAGCAGAAAGCTAGCCACTTCACGAGTTAATTAAGGCATGTGTTTGACGCTTGAGACCAAAGCATATCTTCTAGCTTAATACTCGGTACATTATTAAAACAAATGCCATTCGTCTATGTTTATATAGACCTAATAAATTTGTGAGCAAATGGAAGTATCGTTAAGCAGTGTGTATGTCTGCCGAATTTCAACAGCTGTATTGTACGATGCTATATAAACATTGACAACTGATTAATAAGAAAAAGAAGATTCATTTAATGTATCTCAGTGTACATGACGGTATTTCAGATTTTTCCGTGCCGATATTCATCGCTGAAATTGGTAAACTCGTGTCTCTTTCCGCCCCAACATAATACATATTAAGTGCGTGTCGATCTTATAACATTTTCTTATGCTGGCAAAACACGTCATTCTGTACCCACTTTTAGGGACTCTGTACCACAGAAAATGGGAAAAATATCAATACTAGGGTACTCTACTGAAACAGCAGAAAGTTATTCAAAATAAGTAACTGAATATCCACACGATAATTACAATTTACAGGAATGTGAATAGCCAAGACTACAGAGCCAAGTGCGAGTCGCCAGTCGGAAGTACGTAGACTTAGGGTTCCGTATACATGTTAAAACACATCGTGTCACTCAAGAACCATTAAAAGTCTAGAAAATAACGTTTAGAGAAAACCTGGATTGAGCAGGATTCTAACTCACGACCTTCGGATTACAACGAGCATCATACATCCATCTTCACTTCGGTTTTTGCACCCAACAGCGGAGCAACAAGGCATTCCTCTTGACTGTCCTTAATGATTTTGTAATTCATATTATTAGTGACACTCAGTAAATCACTTTAAATAAAAATTTTGCCTTTATAATTGATGTTAAGTTCTAAAAGTATCGTCGTAGATCCGAGCAACAGAGTGACTGTAAGGTAATTTATGTGAATAGAATAGACAGATAACATGCAAATGTCCTTCAATACCTACCGTATTACAACCTGTACATGATTGTACAATGTAATTGGCGTTCAAAGTGTTGAAGAGAACCAGTAGAACAGAATCACACACAGTATCTGTTTATACTCGTACCAAGCCAGCGTCAGTTTGGTAAAAGCATGGCGTCCTCGGCTCTCAGCGAATCAGCGACGCTATCACCATTGGCCTCTATATAGGCTCTCTAGCCTGGATCGGCCGTG
Organism: Schistocerca nitens; assembly: GCF_023898315.1. NCBI lineage: Eukaryota > Metazoa > Arthropoda > Insecta > Orthoptera > Acrididae > Schistocerca > Schistocerca nitens. The sequence goes on along the minus strand of NC_064620.1, from coordinate 85,352,900 downwards.
TGGCGTGCCAGATAGTCCGTACAGTTACAATAACGCTATGTCCGGATGACGCAGTGGTTACGCACTTGCCTTGTAAGCACGAGATCCCGGGTTCGAGTCCCGGTCCGGTATACATTTTCGCTCGTCGCCGCAGATTCCGCTTAATGTTCCGCAGCAGCAGACAGCAGTGATCCAGGTCCAATGTACATATAACGTTTCACAGCTGCGGATTCTGCTTGGTGCCTATTCCTTCGGACATGTCCGAAACAACAGCCACCACGCATTGATATATTTCTCTAGCTTTCTCGGTGTTATTGCGTGCCGACACGGTAGCTCAGCGTGTTCGGTCAGAGGGGTAGCTGCCCTCTGTAATAAAAAAACTGAGTTAATCGATAAACAACGAACTTAAACAGATGTCTTACGACGTCCGCACCGAGCAGATGCAACGAACAAAAGCGAACAAGCCGGCACGGTAGCTCAGCGTGTTCGGTCAGAGGGTTACGTGCCCTCTCTAATAAAAAAAAAACTGAGTTAATCGATCATCAACGAACTTAAAACGGATGTCTTACGACGTCCGCCTCGAGTAGACGCAACGAAAAAAAGCGAACAAAATGGTAAAAAAAAAAAAAATGCCGGCACGGTAGCTCAGCGTGTTCGGTCAGAGAGCTGGCTGGCCTCTATAATAAAAAAACTGAGTGAAACGATCAACAACGAGCTTCGACGGGTGACATGTGACGTCCGCTACGACGAAATACAACGAACCATAACGAACAAACTGTAGAGGCGGGAAAAAAGATGGCGCAGTGGTTACGGACTTGCCTAGTAAGCAGAAGTTCCCGGGTTCGAGTCCCGGTCCGGTACACATTTTTACTCGTCGCCGCAAATTCCTCTTAATGTTCCGCTGCAGCAGACAGCAGTGATCCAGGTTCAATGTACATATAACGTTTCACAGCTGCGGATTCGGACATGTCCGAAACAACAGCCACCACGCATTCATATATTTCTCTAGCTTTCTCGGTGTTATTGCGTGCGAGAAACAGCAGTCCGGTACGAACTATTAAAGATGAAAAATGCAGTAGGTACACAGAGATCAGGCAAAGGATAGAGGAAGCACCAAAGGAGAGGCAAGATGGCGGAATACAAACAGAAAGAAAGTTTCAATGGGAACCGACGCTATGCGCTCCACGGGGTAGGCGGTTGGCAGGTGGGCCGATTCTGGGTGGGGGGAGTAGCGTGACCCTGCGGGTGCGAGCTTCGCCTGGCGCCGGCTAATGAGTGCCACCGGTCACGGGCTGGCGCCGCTCCCGCCGCCCCCACCGCCACGCTCGGCGGACCGTGAGATGGGCGGCACGCGACCGCACGCCTCGCTGCCGCCCCCGCCGCCGCCGTCGCCCCCGCCGCCACCGCCACCGCCTCCGCCGCCTCTGGTTTCCCTTCTTGCGCCTCTCTCACTCGTTGCGGACAATTACCGAGCATAAGCGCCCGTGACTGATACCGATGTCCGCCGAGCCACTCCGTTCCCCTCCGCATAACTCCGAAAGCGCGCGTTTCTTCTGTCACAGGCACCGGGAAGCTCCCTAGTGGAAAAAGAATCGTAATCAGACTGAAGGAGCCTTTTCTTTTTTGCTGTCTTGCTTTCGTTCTTTAATACTCACTATGGTCGTCCAGTGTAGTCGTCCGGCTAGAAGCCGCTTTGCTTTAATTCTGTAGTGTGTGTAAGTTATTTCAGAACTGAACGAGATGTAAAAAGCGGGCTGCCACCTATACACGGTCTCAAAAGAGAACTGTGAATCTTTGGATTATTGACGGTAGCCTTTTTTAGTGTACTGCGCCTCAGTCTGTAATAATGGAACCATTATACACTGAAGCGACAAATAAACTGGTATAGGCATGTGTTTTCAAATACGGAGATACGTAAACAAGCAGAATACGGCGCTGCGGTCGGAACCGCCTACATAGTCAGTGTCTGGCACAGTTGTTAGGTCGGTTACTACTGCTACGATGGCAGGTTATCAACATTTAAGTGAGTTTTAACGTTGAGTTATAGTCGGCGCAGAAGCGATAGGACACAGAATCTCTGAGTTAGCGATGAAGTGGTGATTTTCCCCTACGACCTCTACACGAGTGTACTGTGAATACCAGGAATCTGGTAAAAAGTCAAGTGTCCCACATCTCTGGGGCCGAAAAAAGTTTCTACAAGAACGGGACCAACGACGACTGAAGAGAATCGTTCGATGTGACAGAAGTACAATCCTTCCGCAAATTGCTGCAGGTTTAAATGCTGGGCCATCAACAAGTGTCAGTGTGCGAACCATTCAACGAAACAAAACAATGGTTCAAATGGGTCTGAGCACTATGGGACTTAACATCTGAGATCATCACTCTCCTAGAACTTAGGACTACTTAAACCTTGCTAACCTAAGGACATCACACACATCCATGCCCGAGGCAGGGTTCGAACCTGCGATCGTAGCAGTCGCGCGGTTCCAGACTGAAGTGCCTAGAACCGCTCAGCCACACCAGCAGGCTCAACGAAACATCATCGATATGGGCTTTCGGAGCCGAAGGCCCACTCGTGTGGACTGCACGACTCAAAGCTGTACGCCCCGTCTGGGCGCGTCAACACCGACTTTGGGCTGTTGATAACTGGAAATATGTTGCCTGGTCGGACGAGTCTCGTTTGAAATTGTGTTGAACGGATGGACGTGGACGAGTATGGAGACAATCTGATGAACCCCTGGACCCTGTATGTCACCAGGGGACTGTTCTAGCTGGTGTAGGCCTTGTAATGGTGTGGGGCGTGTGCAGTTGGAGTGATATGGGACTCGTGATACGTCTGGAAATGACTCTGACACGTGACACATACGTAAGCATCCTGTCTGATCACGTGCATCCATTCATGTCCACTGTGCTTTCCGACGGCCTTGGGCAATTCCAGTAGGACAATGTGACACCCCACACGTCCAGAATTGCTACAGAGTGGCTCCAGGAACACTCTTCTAAGTTTAAACACTTCCGCTGGTCACCAAACTCCCTCTGCATGAACATTATTGAGAATTTCTGGGATGCCTTGCAACGTGCTGTTAGAAGAGATCTCCAATCCCTCGTACTCTTACGGATTTATGGACAGCTCTGCAGGATTCATAGTATCAGTTCCCTCCAGCACCGCTGCAGACATTAGTCGTGTTGCAGTACTTCTGCGTACTCGCGGGGGCCCTAAACGATATCAGGCAGGTGTACCGGATTCTTTGCATCTTCAGTGTAGAATTGGAATGTCAAATCAAACATCTTTCAACCCTCTAATTTACAAACTGTTGTTTTATTGGGCTACCGGTTTCGGCGATATATTACGCCATCTTCACTCCACCTGACCGACGTTTAGGAACATTCCAACCCAAGTTCCGGTCAAAATAGGGGCCAGTATTCAAAGACTGGTGTCTGTAGATTTGTGTTTGATACAGTGATCACTTCAAACATCATCTGCCGGTCGGTTTGACCGGAGCTGAGGTTGGAATGTTCTTACACGTCGGTCAGGGGGCCTGAAGATGGCGTAGTGTATCGCCGAAACCGGTAGCCTAATAAAGTAACAGTTTGGAAATGTAGACGGCTGAAAGGTATTTGATCTTACTTTCTGTACTAAACTGCCGAGTCCTGCGACCATCTGTGAAAAGATGGACATACGGAGATCGTACAATCGCTCTGTTGCCCGTCTGTCTGTCCAACTGTTAATAACCCTTTTTCTCAGGAACGGGTAGACGCACCAAGTTCAAATTCATGTCGCATATTAAAGGCTAATGTCTGATTGTAATGCAATAATTATAAGTTTCTAAGCCAATTGAATCAAGAGATATGGCCATTTATGTCACATATGACGATACTCACAAGCCCGCTTATCAAAACCTACAGCATACTTCCCTTTGACGTGGAATCACGAAATTAGGAAAGAAGCAAGGTTTCTCATTGGAATTAAAGTATAATAAGCAGAGAATTCTTAAACCGTAATTATATCGTATAAAAAATATATTTTTGCCTTTAGAACGTACATTGCATTCATTATCCATCAAAAGCTTGACAGACAAACATTACTGCATGCAGACATAAAATGTAAATTATAGTGGTGTTTTAATAGGTAAATGAAATGTCTTTTATTAAATCGTCTATATCTATATATACAGAATAGACTGAAGTTCCGTGCTCGCTTCTTTTTCTAGTCCAGGGCAGTCTGAGGAACTACCGTAGAGATTTTGATACGGTATTGGATTCCCATGACCAAGATCTTGCCAGTATATGTACCGAAGACCGGCAAAAATCTTAGAGATTCTCGATTCTCAGGATTTATGAACTGTAAACCTATTACACACACACACACACACACACACACACACACACACACACACAATGAAGTATGCACGAAAGAGTTAGTGCAGGAGTCCTTCTCGCGCTTGGCCAATTTTGTATTTTACGTATGGGCTTAAAAACTATTATGCCCTCCGCAACTACACCCATACTCGGCAAGCTACCCCTGTCACTTTCCACCCTTTCGTGTTCCAGTCACGAATGGTTCGCGGTAAGAACGATTGCTGGTAAACGTGCAAGTAATCTCAAAACTCTCCTAGTTAACGCGAGATATACGTAGAAGGAAAGAATGCATTGGTTGACTCTTCTAGGAATGTAACGCTTTCGGAACTATAACACTAAAGCTCACTGTCATGCAGGACGCCTCTCTTGCAATGTCTGCCGCTGGAGTTGGCTGAGCATGTCCATGACACTTCCGCGCTTACCAAATGAGCCTGTAGTTACTGTTACTGAAGCCGGTATTGGTCGGAGTTTGAGCGTAGGCTACGCTTCGCGCGTGCCTTGTTTGCACCAGTGGCGAAGGGAGCGAAAGTAGCTAATTGCTAATACTGAAATAAAGTGGTTATTTCAAAGTAAAAGTCCAGCCAAAGACTTCTTTGAAGACACAGTAAGAGGCGAAACCACACAGTTGTATAAAATTAGAGAGAGCTATCGACAACTATATTTTTAAAGAAGCAAGTCCGGTATTAGGATAGAGTCATATAGGGCAACAAAGGTAAATGACAATTGTGTAATTAACTTAGGATACAGTCGTTAATGTTAGCAATGTAAGCAACAACAATAATTCTCAATAACGCTCCCATCATCTGACTGATTGTGCTGTAAGCTAACTGTAGTAACCTCGCTTGGCATAAATGACACATTCATTACAAAGATTGTCTTCACAATGATACCTCTAGGTCTTAAGATGGATAATGTTCTGAGTAACGGATTAGCATCATAGTTCTCTCGAATGCAAGTACACTTAATTTTATTGATTCTGTACTAAAGGTATGTTTTGGCTCTCAAGTTTAAGTATTTCACACTTGTTTTAACAAATCTGTTTCACTTCTGCTTTATATCTTTGTGCATTTTTTTTAGATACTTGCTTTATGTAAGTATTTTGTGCCAGTCCTTTGTAGGACACTAACCTCAGATTCTTATTTTGACGTTAGCTTACCGATGATTGCAGCCTATTTCAGTTCTGAAGATGACAACCGTAGCAGCCGGTGAAGCGAACCAAATAAAGGTTGAAACGTCCCCTTTGAACCATTTATACTCGACTGTGCTTAACCTGACACACAATATTTATAGCGCAACGCAATCTGACTTTCAAAATTCCCTACAAAAGAATGGCCCTGACTAACATTAAACTATACCTTTCACAAATCACTTACCTCACAAAAATCTTCGCTGCTCAAAGCTACTGCAATACAGCGAGCGCCACTACTGCCAGCTAAATAAAAGATTCAAACTATGGAAGGCACTAACTACTGATAGGGATAGTTAGCAAATGAAAGATATTAATAGAGAAAAAACAATGTATTTACCTTGATATCATCATATATAAATATAGCAGTTCATGACAAATTTCAAAACTCCGCCATCTCTCTCCCCACATCCACCACTGCTGGCGGCTCACCTCCAACTGCCCAACGGTACGCGCTGTTCACAGCCAGCTGCCTAACACTACAATGGCGAGTATTACAACAATGCAAAGCAGCCACAGACTGCACACAGCACAGCCAGTGATTTTCATACAGAGGTGGCGTTACTAATAAAAAAACCTAAACAGCCTACTTACAAGGTTTTCTTGTGCAGCTGACGACTGACTTTTTTTTTTCCTTTTTGAAACATTCTGCAGCTGCTGAAATACGGCTATGAACAAAATCAAACAATTTATTCTGAAGCTTTTCAGACCTTGAAAGTTTCCTGTACAAATTACTTTCGTTTGAACTCGTACTGGCTTTGTAGGTTGGTTGTAACTTTGCTGCTGTTTAGCTTTGGGTAACTGTGCAATCCCAGCTGCGAGAGAATTTAAATACATCTGCCTGTGAGAACACAACATGAATTTGGCTCTGTTTTATAATCTTTCTAAAAATGTGCAAGATGTGAAAACCTAAACTTTTGTATTAATGTCTTTAATGAAACAAAGTGGTTGCTCTGCGTCAGTCATCTGCCTAATAATGCAGTTCATGAAATGGCTCCTGGGCGTTGATAATTTTCGTAGCAAACTGATGAAATGAAAATATCTTATAACGTTATTACTTCGAAACGCGGTGCTCGCTGATCTCTTTGCGCCAGCTGCAAATTTCTAACTACAATTGCTGAGAGCTTAGTGCAATGCTCTACACAAGATACAAACTATTTTATACACATCATTGAATGAGACACTCTTTGAATGAAAATGACTTGGATCGAGGATGTGGACAATGCTATTAGGTGGAACATTTATGTAACAAACTGTTTCTAAATTATCTGGTACATTATTACTTGCATGAAATTCATGTTACAATGTTACATTGACAAAAGGCAACATGTATATCAAACTCTTACTCTCACAAATGTTAGACCAAAATTAATAAATAACATGAAAGATATCATACAGTGAAAATTATTCAATATTTAGCGAAAAACCTAAAGTTTCCTGATATGGGTGCCTCATTCAATAATGTTTCCAAACTACGCGCGACTGCAATGCAACTAAATAAAAATTATTACCTTCGTTCCTCTTCATATCTTTTTCTAATCTCATTACCTCTCTTTTCATTCTAAATCACTAATCGAATCTTTCTCTTCTGTTTTACAATATTCAAACATAAATAATTTTACTTAAACGCAGATGAACTTTACTTGTAAATTGCCACGAGTCTTCTGCTCGGCGTCTAACTGCTCTAACGATAGAACTCCCGCGCTCTCATTGCCAAGCAGCGATAACAAAACAGGCACATGTTCCAGCGACACAGTTACTCTGACCGAAGCCTGCGCGCGAATAATAAGCGATTCAAAAGTGTCGCTTAGCGTTTGAGGCATCCGAAGCATGTAGAATTTCCAGAAATGGAATTAACAAACTTTCAATAGACCTGTTTCAGCCTTAACGTACTACAAACAGGCTGGCCTGTAGAGCATTTGCGCATTTTTTTTTACGTCATGAAAAGGATTCACAGAGTTGGACTACTAAGGGACAATCTGACTAGCAAAGCGGCTAGTGTTATGGTTACTGCGACTCCTCGCAAACCATGTCCTGTTCTCCAGCTGGCTTCTAGCTCTATCCCGCAGCGAAGCACGTATAGTGATACAGATGTGGTCGCGATTACTGCTTTCTCTGCCGCGAAATTTAATAACTGGCCACCAAATTGGGGAGGTGTGTGCACGTAGACTACCTGTAATGGTCACCGGAAGTGGAGTAGCCCCTGTAAATAACAATGATTACGGTAATGGAGGGCCTACTTGTCTGGCACGAAGCGTGCGTAATTTATGTTGCGCGGCCGGCGTTTCTCTAAGGAGAGGAGAGAAGACGATTACGATTAATTTGGACGGCAGCGCGGGGTCTGGCTATTACAGGACCCTGTAAGACGTGAAAAGTCTTCCCTCGGCCCCCGCTCTCTGCGTGTCAGAGGGCGCCTGCTCTGGGAATTAAGCCGTTAGCAGCCGCACAGCGGGATTAATGGTTTTTCTTTCTGTTCCAGAACACCAGCGTGGACGATGGTGCCGTCTTCATCAACGACCTGCCCCTGCTCAAGAGTGAGTACACTGTATCTCTCTCTCTCTCCACTTTCACTAACTCCCTGCAGAGCGATTCAGTTGCAAAAGAAAACCTTTTCATTTACAAAAAGCATATTTCTGCCATCAGCTGTACAATTTTATGTTTATTCTGTACCGGTTTCGATTGTCATAAGCCCACATCTCGTGGTCGTGCGGTAGCGTTCTCGCTTCCCGCGCCCGGGTTCCCGGGTTCGATTCCCGGCGGGGTCAGGGATTTTCTCTGCCTCGTGATGGCTGGGTGTTGTGTGCTGTCCTTAGGTTAGTTAGGTTTAAGTAGTTCTAAGTTCTAGGGGACTGATGACCATAGATGTTAAGTCCCATAGTGCTCAGAGCCATTTGAACCATCTTTTTTTTTTTATTGTCATAATAATCTTCAAGAATTTTATGTTTATTCTGTACCGGTTTCGATTGTCATAATAATCTTCAAGGAGAAAAACATTGTACTTCAGTGGATAAACCATACATTTCCGTCATATGTGAGTCATACAAATGTAGAACATACATAATTGGCGTAACAGTCTGCCTTAACACAGTCCATATAAACAAGCTGTGCCTTGGCACAGTTACAGTAATGCATATTTGCTGATAACACCATACTTAATAGTCCAGTTATTAAATTGGATGTATTACCAAATGTACACTACTGTAATTGTGCAAAGGCACAGCTTGTTTTTATGGACTGTGTTAAGGCAGACTATTATGCCAATTATGTATGTTCTACATTTGTGTGCCTCATATACACTGACGAGCTAAAACATTATGTCCACCTCCTTAATAGCTTGTTTATCCGTTTCTGCAACGAAATACGTCACTGATGCTGTGTATCAGAAATCCGAGAGTTTTTTGGTAGGTTTGTGGCGGTATGTGGCATCAGATGTCTACGCAAAGGTCATGTGATTTGCGTAAATAACGGGAAGCTGATTTGCGTACAAGGTAACAGTGCCCGATAGCGACCCAGATTGGTTCTTTAGGATTTACGTCAGGCGAGTTTGGTCGCCGAGACGTCAACGTGAGTTCACTATAATGCTTCTCAAATGACTGTAGCACGGTTCTGGCTTCGAAAATGGTTCAAATGGCTCTGAGGTCTATGGGAGTTAACTGCTGAGGTCAACAGTCCCCTAGAACTTAGAACTTCTTAAACCTAACTAACCTAAGTACATCACAGACATCCATGCCCGAGGCAGGATTCGAACCTGCGACCGCTCGGCCACTCCGGCCGGCAATTGTCATAACAGCTTGTCTTAACACTGTCCATATAAACACTCTGTCCTTAATACAATTACACAAGCGCACATTTGCCGATAACTCCACACTTAGCCTCAGCAGTTTGGTCCCTTAGGAATTCATACAAACACTTTTTCTTTTTGTGCAAGCCAGTAACGCGTTGGTCCACCTCTGGCCCTCATGCAAGCCTTGGCATTGGTGGACAGAGTTGTTCGATCTCCTCCAGACGGACATCGTGCAAAATTCTTCCCCTCTGCCTCGTTAGATCGGCAAATACCGAGATGGTAGAAGGGCTCTGATCGTAATGCTCCAAACGTCCTCAGTTGCGGAGAAATACGGCGACTTTGCTGGCCAGGGTAGGGTTTGGTAAGCAGGAAGACAAGCAGTACAATCTCTCGCTGAGTGCGAGAGGGCATTATCTTGCTGAATTGTACGCCCAAGATGGCTTGCCAATGACAGTAACGAAACGAGGCGTAGAATATCGACGACGTACGGTTGTGTTGTAGGAACGCCGCGGATGACAACCAAACGGGTCGTACTATGAAAATGACATCCCAGACCTCACTCGTGGTCGTTTGGCCGTATGGCGGGCGGCAGTCAACTTGATACCCCACCGCCGCCCGGAACTTTTCCACACACCTGTTTGCTGATCATTGGGACTTCATTCGAAGCTGGACTCACCACTGAAGACAGTTCTACTCCAGCCAAAGAGATTCAACCATGGGTGGAGTAGTAAACGTGCTCGTAACGTGCGTCGTCTGGAGGAGGGAAAAGGGGAAAATTGTCTGAGGGTAGCGTCGATGTATCGAAACGTGGAGCTCACGAGTTTGAGTTCTGCCTCCGAAATAAGCGCGTATTTTGAAAGTGTCATTGCTGCTTATGGCGTACGTAGTCGAAGCATCAAATAATACAAAACTGTTTTACTGCATGCATTCTAAATAAATATACTTTCTAAACAAACTAGAACGTACTTTACATAACACTTCGAATCTGAAATGGCGAAGCTCGCTAAATAGATGAGAGTCTGAAGGCCAATTGGTAAAAAGGGTAAGTGCAACAGGATTTGTCCTTTATCGTCGTGTTACCCTCAGATATCGTGGGGGCATCTCCAGATGCCCTTCGCTAAACGGTCCTGTTCTTCTTTTCTTTTATCTCGTGCATCGTCCGTCTGAAACCCGCAAATTGCCTTCTTACCTCTGTGTTGCACGTAACCGGTTTTGTGAAATCGCTTTAATTTTTTTCAGTGTTCAGCTTTTTCTTGGGCTAGTAGACCCACTGCTTTACCTGCGTCCGAACAAAAACGTTAATGGTTCGCTTAAAGTCAACGCTAAGAACGGCGTAATATCTTCATTTGACTGCGTTATTGAGGCAGTGCCACCAGTCCTTTAATCCGCTGCAAGCCAGAGTTTCCTTGTCTAACCCCAGCACCAATTATCATATGTCGATGACAGCTACTGCTGATCTTTCTTCTTCCAACGATCGAAAGTTGTTATGCCGCTCGTATCGCGTAAAAGTTCTTCATTATTTCGTTCGCGAAGAATTTTTTTGGCGATTCGACAATTATGTTGTGAAACTATACGAATGAGGTCGCAAATTTTTAAACATTACGATAATAACCGAAGCTCCTCACACAGTAACTTCCAGTAATATTCACGTTCTTGTACTCATACCCAGAAGAGCCAAATAAACTGGTATGTCTGCCTAATGTCATATAGTGCTCCGCGAACACGCAGATGCCTCAACACGACGTGGCATGGACTCCATTAATGTCTGAAGTAGTGCTGGAGGGAATTGACACCATGAATCCTGCAGTGTTGTCCATAAATCCGTAAAAGTACGAGGGGTGGAAATCTTTTCTGAACAGCACGTTGCAAGGCATCTTAGACATGCTCAAAAATGTTCATGTCTGGGGAGTATGGCGGCCAGCGGAAGTGTTTAAACTCAGAAGAGTCTTCCTGGAGCCACTCTGTAGCAGTTCCGGACGTGTCGCATTGTCCTGCCAAAACTGCCCAACTTCGTCGGAATGCACAATGGACGTGAATGGATGCAGGTGAACAGATAGGGTGCTTACATACGTCTAACCTGTCAGAGTCGCATCTAGACGTATCTGGGGCCCCATATCACTCCAGCTGCTCACTTCTGACACCATTACAGAGCCTCCACCAGCTTGAACAGTCGCTTGCTGACATGCAGGGTCCGTTGATTCATGAGGGTGTCTCCATACCCGTACACAATCATCCGCTCGATATAATGTGAAACGGGACTCTTCCGACCAGGCAACATGTTTCCAGTCATCAACAGTTCAACGTCGGTGTTGGAACCAGGCGAGGCGTAAAGCTTTGTGTCGTGCAGTCATCAAGGGTACACGAGTGGGCCTTCGGCTCCGAAAGCCCATAGCTATGATGTTTCGCTGAATGGTTCGCACGCTGACACTTGTTGATAGCCCAGCATTGATCTCTGCTGCAACTTGCGGAAGGGTTGCACTTCTTTCACGTTGACCGATTCTCCTCAGTCGTCGTTGGTCCCGTTCTTGCATCATCTTTTTCCGGGCGCAGCGATGTCAGAGATTTGATGTTTTGCCGGATTCATAATATTCACTGTACACTCATGAAATGTAATGGTCGTATGGGAAAACCCCCACTTCGTCGCTATCGCGGAGATGGTGTATCCCATTGTTCGTGCGCCGAGTATAACACTACGTTCAGACTCACTTCAATCTTGATAACCTGCCATTGTAGCAGCAGTAACCGATCTAACAACTGCGCCAGACACTTGTCTTATATAGGCATTGCCGACCGCAGCGCCGTCATCTGCCTGTTTACATATCTCTGCATTTCAATACGCATGGCTATAACAGTTTCTTCGCCGCTTCAGTGCAGGTAACCAAGCATGCAGTGATTTTAAGAAATAGTGCTAGCAAAGTGTTTACACTACCCACACCCACTCTCCACACTTGCAGTGTGTCCGAGTGTCTACTGCTACCACAATCTTTTCCCCGCTTTCCTCCTCCATTCGTTAATGATGTGAGGAAAGAACTACAGTCGGTAAACCTCCTTATCTTCTTTCATTTATCTGACTTGTCCCTGTGGTCGTTCATGATTAACTAATCCTTCAAAGTGAAAGAAAATTATCAGCATAGCTTTTATGTTTGACCTGACCTGACGAGCTTTTCTGCTCTTGAAGAACCTTTCCGGACCCACTGTGAAGATTGAACCTTGGTCTCGACATCATAACCGTAGACCCACGTCTCACCAGCATTTATGATTCTCTTAAGAAAGATCTCGTTCTCATTTGCGCGATCCAAAAGCTCTTTACTTATTGCGAGGTGAAGGTTCTTCTGGTCTTGACTCATGAGCTGTGGAACGAACTTGGCAGTAACACGATGCGTTCCAAGATTTTGCGTCAGGATTTCATAACATAACCGAACCGCCACGGTATCCGAGAGCGCTAACGCTCTGCTTCCTGGATTCGGGTAGGCGCGCCGGCCCCGGATATAATCCGCCTGGCAGATTAACGACGAGGGCCGGTGTGCCGGCCAGCCTGGATGAGGTTTTTAGGCGGTTTTCCACATCCCGCTAGGTGAATACCGGGCTGGTCCCCACGTTCCGCCTCAGTTCCACAGCTCGCAGACATGTGAACACATTCGCACTTTTCCATGGATTACATTAGCTGCAAACAGTTGGGGAACACTAATTCCGTCCGGGTGTGGGGGGGGGGGGGGTGGCGGCAGGAAGGGCATCCAGCCACCCCTTAAATTAACATGCCAAATCCGGTTAACCATGGCCGACCCTGCGCATCCGTGGGATAAGGCACAAGCGATAGAATAGAATGTCATAACATAACCCAACTGAAATGTTACATTCTTCTACAGTCTCTCGAACAGTCAATCTCTGATTGGCACGCACAGTTTCGTTGACGTTCCTGACATGAGTGTCGTCGATAGACGTCGAAGGGCGTCCTGAACGAGGGTCATCCTTAACTTCCTCCCGGCCGCTTTTGAACCGTGTGGACCACTCATAACGCCGAGTAAGGCTTAAGCACTCATCACCGTAGGATCCCTGCATCAGTTGATGGGTCTCTGTAAAGGTTTTCCTGAGTTTCACGCAAAATTTGATGCAGACGCGTTGCTCCTAAATCTCTGACATCTCGAAATCCGCGAACTGTGCAACACAATATCTACATCTACATCTACATTTGTACTCCGCAATCCACCCATCGGTGTGTGGCGGAGGGTACTTTACGTGCCACTATCATTACCTCCCTTTCCTGTTCCACTCGCGTATGGTTCGCGGGAAGAACGACTGCCGGGAAGCCTCCGTGCGCGCTCGAATCTCTCTTACATTCGTGATCTCCTCGGGAGGTATAAGTAGGGGGAAGCAATATATTCGATACCTCATCCAGAAACGCATCCTCTCGAAACCTTGGACAGCAAGCTACACCGCGATGCAGAGCGCCTCTCTTGAAGAGTCTGCCACTTGAGTTTGCTAAACATCTCCGTAACGCTATCACGCTTACCAAATAATCCTGTGACGAAACACGCCGCTCTTCTTTGGATCTTCTCTATCTCCTCTGTCCACCCGACCTGGTACGGATCCCACACTGATGAGCAATACTCAAGTATAGGCCGAACGAGTGTTTTGTAAGCCACCTCCTTTGTTGATGGACTACATTTTCTAAGGACTCTCCCAATGAATCTCAACCTGGCACCCGCCTTACCAACAATTAATTTTATATGATCATTCCACTTCAAATCGTTCCATACGCATACTTCGAGATATTTTACAGAAGTAACTGCTATCAGTGTTTGTTCCGCTATCATATAATCATACAATAAAGGATCCTTCTTTCTATGTATTCGCAATACACTACATTTGTCTATGTTAAGGGTCAGCTGCCACTCCCTGCACCAAGTGACTATCCGCTGCAGATCTTCCTGCATTTCGCTGCAATTTTCTAATGCTGCAACTTCTCTGTATACTACCGCATCATCAGCGAAAAGCCGCATGGAACTTCCGACACTATCTACTAGGTCATTTATATATATTATGAAAAGCAATGGTCCCATAACACTCCCCTGTGGCACGCCAGAGGTTACTTTAACGTCTGTAGACGTCTCTCCATTGAGAACAACATGCTGTGTTCTGTTTGCTAAAAACTCTTCAATCCAGCCACACAGCTGGTCTGATATTCCGTAGACTCTTACTTTGTTTATCAGGCGACAGTGCGGAACTGTATCGAACGCCTTCCGGAAGTCAAGGAAAATGGCATCTACCTGGGAGCCTGTATCTAATATTTTCTGGGTCTCATGAACAAATAAAGCGAGTTGGGTCTCACACGATCGCTGTTTCCGGAATCCATCTGAATCCTATTGAATACAGCACTGAACAATAACCAACAGACATACAACAGTGAAGCTTACGCAATTACACATTAAACACAAGGCATGTGCAGGGATGCCAACCGCATTTCGCTCTAACACACCACTGGCGCGAAATTACGAATGTTCCGGAATTTTTTGAACAGACCTCGTATACACTGGCAGAAAAATAATAAATATTTTGTGGTAGTTTTCTCCAAAATGTGTCGTTCGTTTACGCTGTATGAATAATCAACAGCGACCAAATACCGGAGAAGGTGTTTAAACTAGAGCCATTCTCCCACGATTGCTGGGAATGTCTGCCAAGTCCTCACACAGTTTCAGCCACGGTTCCTAGTCCATAATTCAACGGCGTTTCCGCACGCAGTATGCGCAACTGTTACCCGGGCCGGCGTGTGTGTACTGAGTTGGGGGGGCTGGTAGTGTGGCAGAATAATGGAGAACACGCCCGAGGCGCGGGGCGTTTGGAGGCGTGGTGACGCCCGCGGGGCGACAATGGACGGCGGGGTGCCTGGCGTCACCTAGCCGCCTAATCAGCGAGCACGCCCACTTCTGCCGCCACCAGCTGCCGCCCCCCAGCTGTTGCCTGCTTCGGCCGCTGAGCGGCGCTGGCGCTCGCGGCGGCGGCAGCGGTGGCTGGCCTACGTTGTGGCCAGCGTATTCCATAACAGTACACTACGTCATTGGCCCTTACCTACCTGTAGCATGCGTTTATCGTGAATATCTCGCCCAGCACAAAGACCCCAGCGACTGGAAAAAAGCGCGGGTGACTCGCGTATATAAGGGTAAAAGAACGGACTTGCAAAATTACAGACCAACATCTCTAACATGGGTTTGCTGCATAACCCTTGGACATATTCTTAGTTCAAATTTCGAATATAATAAATTTTCTTGAGACTGTGACGCTTATGTCCACTAATCAGCATGGTTTTAGAAAACATAGCAAGTGCAGAACTCAGAGTCCCCTCTTCTCACATGATACCCTGATGAGCCAAACAAAGCATTGAGACCTCTCACCATTACGACGATGGATGCCACCTGGTGGCGGTGTGGGCACGTGACTCTATAGCAAAAGTATATGAGCGGAGCAGACACGGACGGGGGATCACCCTAGCGAAGAAGTGGATGCAAACAGGGAAATCCACTGAGATAAGCGACTTTATAAAGGGCAGATTATTATTACGCGGAGCCTTTGAACGAGTATCTCGAAAACGGCGAACCTGGTCGAATGTTCACGTGCTACTGTCGTGACATCTACAGAAAGAGGTAGGATAGTGAAACTACCACTAGGCGCGAAATGGTTGGATATCCACAACTTAGCAGAATGTGGAGTTCGGAGGCTTGCCTGCTCTGTAAAGTGGGATATATGACGATCTGTGGCATCTCTGCTGAAAGACCACAATACTGGTGCAGCACAAGTGTTTCAGAGCACACCGCCCATCGTACAAAATGGTTCAAATGTCTCTGAGCACTATGGGACTTAACATCTGAGGCCATCAGTCCCCTAGAACTTAGAAGTACTTAAACCTAACTAACATAAGGACATGACACACATCCATGCCCGAGGCAGGTTTCGAATCTGCAACCGTCGCGGTCGCGCGGTTCCAGACTAAATCGCCTAGAACCGCTCGGTCACTGCCGCCGGCCTTCATTATTGATCACTTGACCATGAAGCATAAGACCAGATGTCCCCCCGAAACATCTTGGTATCTATTGCAGCAAGTATTTGCTCTGCTTGTTTATTGCTGGCCAACATTCTGTACTGTACAAAGTGAGATCCAGGTATCGCTTCCCACTGAAGTGACACCACCGTATCTGTGCTTCGAAGACAAAGGAGGGATTCCTCGAGGGTGATGACCTGTTCACCTGCTGACTGTCCGCCCCGATAGCTTAGTGGTCAGCGTAACGGATTGCCATCCTACCGGCCTGGATTCGAATCCCGGCTGCGTCGGGGATTTTCTCCGCTCAAGGACTGGGTGTTGTGTTGTCTTCATCAACATTTCATCATGTAAATTATAATTGTCCGGGCTGTTATGCCGTGGTCGGTTGATGAATTCTGTGTCAATTCCCAACGTTTCGTCCCCGTCTGCGGAGGACATCTTCAAGGGGGTCTGTAGCTCCATGGACGGTCCAACAATCGCTAGCGAGCCAGTGGGTGTGTTGGACCGTCCATCGAGCTACAGGCCCTCTTGAAGATGTCCTCCGCAGACGGGGACGAAACATTGGGAATTGACACAGAATTTATCAACCGACCACGGCATAACAAACTCGGATAATTATAATGGACATGACATTTCCGGCCGTGAAAGTCTACATTTTAGTATCAACATTTCATCCCCTTCCCGTGCGCAGGTCGCCCAGTGTGGCGTCGAATGTAATAAGAACTGCTCCAATGTGGTCAGACTTGCCCTGCAAGGGGCCTCCCGGCCAATGACGCCAAACGTTCATTTCCATTTACCGGCAGACTACATGCACTTGAAAGGCTTGAAGCGCGTGTAGACTCGGTGCTAGTGAGGAACTACTTTCCACTTCTCATCCACTCAAATGAAGTTTTTTTGAAGATGCTATCTTACTCTTCAGCAGAGACAATGATGTTGTTGGCCGGCCAGAATGGCCGAGCGGTTCTAGGCGCTACAGTCTGAAGCCGCGCGACCGCTCCAGTCGCAGGTTCGAAACCTGCCTCGGGCATGGATGTGTGTCCTGTCCTTAGGTTAGTTAGGTTTAAGTAGTTCTAAGTTCTAGGGGACTGATGACCTCAGATGGTAAGTCCTATAGTGCTCAGAGCCATTTGAACCATTTTGAATGATGTTGGTGGCTTCCAGTAGACTGCAGTGTCAATGTTTGAGAATGTGTGAAGTGAGACAGATCTTGAGAACCAATTTAGCGGATGAGGTTCATCGTGGACAAGCCCCCGAAACGAGAAGGATCGCCCGGCTAACCACAGACGCCAATCGTAACGCCTCGCTCCCGGAAGTGCTGTGTGCTTGCCCGCGGGAACCACTATTGGAAAACGCGAATAAAGAGATACAGATGATTGTGTCTCTGTCCTCACAATTGATTTTGCGGTTCTCCGTAATGGAAAGACGAGAGAAAAGAGACCAAAGAGAAAAATAGCAGTTAGACTCCGACGGTACGGAAAAGTGCGCCTCTACCGCGGTGCAGATTTCTCGTTGCGGTCGAGACCCGCCGCTTTCGCCACCTGTTGATCCAATTGCTCGGCTCTGACATCATCAATATCTGCAGATCGACCGGCGCGCCGCTCTCGTTTAGCGGAAAACAAAAAAAGTAATGGCTGGGGCGCCCGCGCGCACGGCGGTGCTGTTTGTTGTGGCTGCCGGCGGGCGAGTGCGCACTTTGCGTCAGTTTCACGCGTCGCCGTGCCAGCGAGCTAGAAAGCGTTTGTCCCGAGTCTGCGGAAGACGGTGGTGGTACCGTTCATTGTGAGTTCGTCTGGATGGCGAAAAGGGGAGGGAGGGACTGTTTGAAACGTCGCTTTCGTCCGTACTCAGAGCTCTGGTGGCGTCAGAGCTCGATTCCCCTTAAGGGGGGTAGGACATCAAACAGGCTGACTTGGAGCAGGAAAGGCATCACAGGACATTTTAATTTCCAGTGTCCATACTTTTTCAAATAAATTCATAAAACTTTGTCAGAATTACCAGGACGGGTTCAGGATTCACACCCATTGCAGTGGAAGTTCGAAAACAACAAAATAATTTTTTTTACGTGCGAGATTTCGTCATTTTTTCACTTACTAATGACTGCATTTGTTGCTATAGGTACACTTTTCTTCATAAGTTAGCGAGATTCTTCGATGAATTTTGTACAGCATACATACCACGCTCACAGGTGTCTGAAACTCTAGAATTTATTTAATTTATGGAAAAACTAATGGACTGTTATATTTTAAACTTCATGTTTAGAAAAAACATAAATTTTATAGTTAATTACCTTAATTTTTACCACAATTTTTTATATATTTGGAAAATTCT
This sequence comes from Schistocerca nitens, assembly GCF_023898315.1. Taxonomy (NCBI): domain Eukaryota; kingdom Metazoa; phylum Arthropoda; class Insecta; order Orthoptera; family Acrididae; genus Schistocerca; species Schistocerca nitens. The sequence continues at coordinate 85,334,231 of NC_064620.1, read as the reverse complement.
AGAGTTTCATACACCTTTAAGTATGGTTTGTGTGCTGTGCAAAATTCATCGAAGAATCTTACTTATAAAGAAAAGTGTACCTATAGCAACAAATACTGCCATTAGTAAGTGAAAAAGAATGATGAAATTTCACACGTAAAAGAAATTACTTCGTTATGTTTTAGAACTTCCACTGCTATGAGTGTGAATTCTGAATCCTTCCTGGTCATGCTGACAAAGTTTTATGAATTTATTTGTAAAAGTATAGATACTGGAAATTGAAATGTCCTGTGGTGCCTCTCCTGCTCCAAGTCGGCCCGTTTGACGTCCTACCCACCTTAAGCCGTCATCAAACGGAAGCCAAAAGCTGATGTGGACGTGCAGCTCTAAGAGTTCTGTGGCATGAATTCCTGTTATTTCGCGGTGAGAAAGCACTGCCGCGCGTGAAATACCAAATAAGTTCTGCAGTGTTTTGTCAACGCGCAACAAAATTTTTAACCAATAAGAGACAAAAACACTCTCTACGTCACAAGCAGAACTTTGGAGGTGTCATATTGGGTTTCGACGTTTACAGCTGAAACACATATTTTGTTGGGTTTTGTATTACAACTTACTTTCTATGCCGTTTAAAGGCACCGGCATTTTGACGATCTCTCGAAATAGGGAACACTACTGGTACGTTTTGTTTTAGTAGAACGTCGGGTAACGTCATATTGCTGGTTACCGAATTTTCGTATTTGGTTATTTTCGCAGTATAACTTGCTTGCTAAGAAAGTATGCCGTTTCAACGCAACGGTACATTGAAGATTCATCAAAAACGCATTGTTCTTGGTACGATTTGTTCTAATTAAATGCCAGTTAATAACAAATCGGGAGCTAAAGTCCTTAGGAGATCGTAACATTTAAAACATGGTCACACGTTGTAGAAGTTCAGAACAGTACAGTGAATAGAGGTGTGAAGTTACGAAGTAATGTGTAGCGGAAAGAGTGATCAGTGGCAACTCAACCGATCAATAAGCACGTCTGTACCGATGAACATGTTTACATTGGGACTAGTTTACATCGTGATGGCTGGGTGTTGTGTGATGTCCTTAGGTTAGTTAGGTTTAAGTAGTTCTAAGTTCTAGGGGACTGATTACCTAAGATGTTAAGTCCCATAGTGCTCAGAGCCATTTGAACTAGTTTACAGTGCGCTCCTAGAAATATACGAGGTCTATCCAAACAATTCCGGAGATTTATCCACAAAATTTTTCTACGGTTACATTTTACTCGTTGTGCATGGTCTCCTTCTGGACTCGCATTCGGGAGGACGACGGTTCAATCCCGCATCCTGCCATCCTGATTTAGGTTTTCCGTGATTTCCCTAAATCGCTGTAGGCAAATGCTAGGATGGTTCCTTTGAAAGGGCACGGCCGACTTCCTTGCCCTTCCTTCCGTAATCCGATGAGACCGATGACCTCGCTGTCAGGTCTCCTCCCCCCCCCCCCCAAAACAACAACAACAACAACAACATGGTCTCCTTCGAAATACTCTCCTCCATCCTCCACAATTGATTCATCGCCCCCAACACCGTTTCCACTTCCGGAAGCAGTCGTGGTACGCTTCTCGTTGGATCGCGAGAAGCGCCGTCTACGAATCTTTTTTTATCTCGTCTATCGTCTCAAATCTTCCTCCTTTCAACAGGGTTTTCAACTTTGGAAATAAAAACAAGTCCTCACGGGCCAGGCCTAGAGTACGGAGAATGAGGCTGCAGAGTGATTTCGTTTTTTGTGCAATAGTCGCGCACCAACAGGGATGAATGTGCGGGTGGTTTATTGTGATGCAAGAGCCATGGATCGTCGCGCCACAATTTACGCCGCTTCCTTCTCACGGTTTCTCGCAGGGGTCGCAACACGCCCCTATAGTACCATTGATTAACAGTTTGTCCCTGTGGCTCGAGTTCAGGGTAAACTAATCCTCCAAAGTCAAAGACAACTATCAGCATGGCTTTGACATTTGGCCTGACCTCAAGAACTATTTTTCGTCTTACAGAACCTTTCCCGACCTATTGTGAAAATCGAACCTTGGTCTCAACATCATAACCGTAGGCCCAAGTCTCATCACCAATTATGATTCTCTTAAGGAACATGTGGTTCTCATTTGCGCGATCCAAAAGCTCTTCACAGATGGCGAGGTAAAGGTCTTTCTGGTCTTACCTCATGAGTTGTGGGACGAAATTGGCGGCAACACGATGGATTCCCAGATGTTGTGTCAGGATTTCATTGCGTGATCCAGCTGAAACGTTAAAGTATTCTGCAATCTCTCGGACAGTCAGTCTTCGATTTGCTCGCACAATTTCGTTGACATTTCTGAGACGAGCGTCTTCGGTAGACGTCGAAGGGCTTCCTAAACGAGGGTCATCTTTATAACTGCCGTCCAGCCATTTTTAAACCGTGTGAACCTTCGTAGGACCCAGGAAACCTTAAGCATCATTTGGTGTGTGTCTGTAAAGGTTTTCTTGGATGTCAAGCAAAATTTAACGCAGACGCGTTGCTCCTCTAATCCTGCCATCTCGAAATTCGCAAACTGTACGACACAACATTCTACTCAATACAGCACTGAACTATAACTAAAAGACATACAACAATGGAACTTCCGGCTGTTCCACATTAAACACAGGTGTGTGCAGTGATACTAACCGCTTTTCGCTCCAGCAGTTACGAATGTTCCAGAATTTTTTGAACAGACCTCGTACTTTAATGACATAAGGAAAGGAAAGATATTTAGTCTATGTCTTTATCGTCTTCATACCAATAACAGTACACTTTCGGCGAAATCTGTGAAGTTGCTGGTAACTGTGAGAGAAAGCTTATTGTGCATTCATTCGAAGCATCCATTTGCCACGTCTTTCGATATCAATACAAGTGTGATTCAGATTGTAGATAGGTGCGCACCGCGACAGTGATTTTTTGCCTGTCCTAATGCTGAACATTACTGATAGCAACGACTCGAATCCGACGTGATGCTGGTCTGCAGAAAAAAGCAAATCAACATCAGACGTATCAACAAAATTTGAAGCGTATTCCGGTCGCGTTGTCATCTGGTCGACAAGCAATCGAAAAAAGATTATCCGCCACATATCACTGGTATCAGCCGCACGCAGCTGACGTCAACAAGTGTTTGGGCCTGAAGATGACATTGTTACAACGTTGAAACTAGTTGCCAAAATAAAATCGACACCTTAAATACAGCTGGAGGAATTTCTTCATTTTTAATATAAATTTATACCAGCTGACGTCCCACTGTCCTCCATTTTAACTATGGATGTACGAAGATTGTCTCTGATAATCTCCAATTCTTCTTACATCAGTTTCGGAAATAATAGATGTTTTTGTTCAAGCATTTGGCAACTTTTTCATGTTGGTCTGGCGCCAAGCTCGTCAACTGACGAACAGAACTTATGTCCCAATAGTTGTCTCTCCTCCCCACAAGTGTCTGAAGCAGTCACAGACTTCTATTATCTTCAGTGCCTCTGTTCCGTACACTTGCATCAACGAAGCCGTCCTCACCGTCACAGACTTTCCAAATCTGTCCCAAAATGTGATATTTACGCGCGTTTATCAGCCGACTATCCACGCGCTCTACCTTCGATTGAACGTAGCGGACGAGCCTGGACACTCCGTCTTATTCCTAGAAATGTCTCTCTGTACACAGGTAAGTAATTGTTTTCGATGCCATTTACATATCGGTCCATTGCCGAGCTTTGCAGAAAAAAAACTCGCGTTGCCTAGAATGAAACCGTTTTATATTCATTTCTTTCACTGAATGGACCGAGCGAGGTGGCGCAGTGGTTAGCACACTGGACTCGCGTTCGGGAGGACGATGGTTCAAAACACGCGTCCGGCCATCCACATTTAGGTTTTCCACGATTTCTCTAAATCGCTCCATGCAAATGCCGGGATGGCTCCTTTGAATGGGCACGGCCGATTTCCTTCCCCATCCTCGATATAATTCGATCTTGTGCTCCGTCTCTAATAACCTCGATGTCGACAGAACGTTAAACACAATCTTCCTTCCTTCACTGAATAGTTGTACGGCAGAACGGAACGGCACAGCGCGAAGAAATGCATGAATACTTCCAGTTGTCTGAAATTTATTTTTCTAAATATTCGATAATAATCCAGCCCAGTGGTTGTTACTCTTATTTCGTACTACGGTCACGAGCGAAACGCACTTGCCTACACAGTGCTTAACGCAAACTCTAGACGCGTAAACAGGTAAACACTCCCCTCCGAGGACTATTACCCTGGTGGCGCCTCCCCTTTCACTCAATCTCGGCTTCCGGAAGTGGGGCCAATCGTCTGGGCAGGAAATTAGAAGGTTCGTGCGAAGGGGTGCTTCGCTGCCCACGCCCAGATCCCAACCCTATTTCCTTCCTGCGCGCCCCTTCCCCTTTTGGTCACCACACGTTGGCATTACTCGATTAGGTCGCGTCTGAAGTGATTTCCCTTTGTAACTCGTGGTACTACGATGTTCGAACACCGAGTATGACCACTTGTGCGTTTTCTATGTTTATTGTTAAGTAAGACGATGCATCAGGAGGCCCGTGCTTTCACCACCATCGTTGCGTTCCCCTGTCCGGTTTAACTGCCTCCATGTCAGCAACTTGACCATAAATTGAGTCCTGAATCGACCTTGCTCGTTCTTTCCTTCTGAAATTTTTTTTTAATTTTTTCATGCTTCCTCTGTGTATGATCAATTTTTAGCTTCTTATTCTACAGTTATTTACCTCCATTAATTGCCTTCTTCTTTGGTTACATGTCTCATTTTTTCCCAGTTGTCACCACGACCAACTTTCAAAAGCCTGCAGTTGCACCCTTCTTCTTATTCTTCATCATCATCTTCTTCTTCTTCTTCATCTTCATCTTCTTCTTTTACATATGAGCAACCATGTACTACGTTTGTTTCGATTGTTTCTCCTTTCATTTCTTCCACATTTATCTCATTATTTCTCAATGTTTCTTTCTATTTTCTGCTTCCAAGTCGCTCCAGTCTTCTTCTTGACTTCTACGTGAAAACCTTTGGAATCTTACAGTTTAATCATGACTGGCAGCTGTTCCTCAGTATCTTACGGACTAATTCAGAGTTCACCTACGTCCCTTCCAATTTATTTTCACCGTGAGTTGCCCATTTTTAATTTATCGACATAAGAGAACACAACTTTTGTCAGGCTTTTGGGATTCATCATTTAGGTGTGGATATGGAAAGCTGCTCTTCTTTCTGCAGAAACTTCTGTAACTTTTTCAGTATGTGCACAAAGCTCACTATTATGACGAGTTCTGTATTGTGTTAACTGGTCCCAGAACTTTCCTACTACTTTCGCTTCTGTGGACAGTAATGTAGAAACGTAGGAAACAAGACAGTGTGTCATGAAAATAGTTCACATGGCTCTGAGCACTATGGGACTTAACTTCTGAGGTCATCAGTCCCCTAGAACGTAGAACTACTTAAACCTAACTAACCTAAGGACATCACACACATCCATGCCCGAGGCAGGATTCGAACCTGCGGCCGTAGCAGCAGCGCGGTTCCGGACTGAAGCGCCTAGAACCGCTCGGCCACAGCGGCCGGCTCTGATCGAAGTTTAACAGAGTATCGAAGTTCTGTTCATCGAAGTTCTGTTCATCGTGTAAGTAGGCTGTTTATGTTTTCTTATTGGCAACGTTACGTAGCGGTCTGTGTGAGAATCACTGGCTGTGCTGTGTGCAGTCTGTGGCTGGTTTGCATTGTTGTCTGCCATTGTAGTGTTGGGCAGCGGCAGCTGGATGTGAACAGCGCGTAGCGTTGCGCAGTTGGAGGTGAGCCGCCAGCAGTGGTGGATGTGGGGAGAGAGATGGCGGAGTTTTGAAATTTTTATAACTGGATGTCATGAACTGATATGTATATTATGAGTTTTCAACATTATTAAGGTAAATACATTGTTTGTTCTCTATTAAAATCTTTCATTTGCTAACTATGCCTATCAGTAGTTAGTGCCTTCAGTAGTTTGAATCTTTTATTTAGCTGGCAGTAGTGGCGCTCGCTGTATTGCAGTAGTTCGAGTAACGAAGATTTTTGTGAGGTAAGTGATTTGTGGAAGGTATAGGTTAATGGTAGTCAGGGCCATTCTTTTGTAGGGATTTTTGAAAGTCAGATTGCGTTGCGCTAAAAAATATTGTGTGTCAGGTTAAGCACAGTCTCGTGTATAATTGTTCAAAGGGGACGTTTCAATCGAAGTTCCGGTTACGGAATACTGATAAGAAAACACAGTTCGACTTTCTCCGGTGGCGAAAGTCTTAAAGTCGCTTACATCGCCATTCCTTATTTGACTGTTGCTTAGAGTGGTCGTTAGGAAGTGTGGCTGTTAGCTTGGATTAATATCTGTTTGCTAAAAGCGTAATCATTCGTCGCACTAGGCTGACACCCAGTGATTTAAATACGCCCTTCGATTTAAACCTGTTGTAGTTTCCCAAGCGGCTTGCGTTCACTTTGAGTATCAACAAGGCCCAGAGCCATTCCCTTTGTGTGACAGGTAACAAACAGTCCAGGCAACGCCTGGCAGTACAGCTAATACTCTATACGAGGTATACTGATTCCTTTCTGGGAGGAGGTTAATAGAAGACTAGTATCCTTAGCAGTTTAATCTCCTTAAATACATAATCAGCAACAGGAGTACACAGTGAACAGGAATGATTGGTGTATAAAACGTTCTCGGACTTCTTGCCGCGTCAGGGCAAGGGTAAAACCTGAAGCTTTCGACGATTTCCGCCATGACCAATGGCTTCGATGTCAGTGAGATGCTAAACCCTAATCTTCTGTAACTGACGATGACGGTAATGGAAATCGTTGAAAGCTCGAGGTTTTACTCTGAACTGACGCGGCAAGAAGTCCCAGAATGTTTCATACAACAGTGCTGTCGAGAAAGACTTCGTTCTCAGGAAGGGTTGGTGCTGTAACGCTCCGTTGGAGGTACCTCGAGAGTTATTTTTACGTCCGAAGATTTGTGTCCGTTAAGAACGACATGCCCTGCTCTATTTGCTAGAACTCATCAACCCCACAAATGTGATTTGATATTCCGTGCGCTCGTGTCCTGTTCGTTAGTGCGGAACAGTTATAGTATAATCTTTTAAGGTCCAATAGTTTGTGGGGGAAAGCGTTGCCCGGTGCACAGTGTGTTTAATGCGAGTTCTGGTGCGGACAACGCTGACCAGCTGTTACCCCGGTGTCCCCGACAAGGAGCGCGAGGGTGTCGGCCAAGATGGCGGAAGTGTCGACTTCCGCGCCGGCGCCCCATTGGCCAATGTGTGAATCACCGCCACCCCCTCCCCAGATGCGCGCTGTTTCCGGGTGCAGGCGCGACTAATTTGGGAGCGGCGGTCGCTCGCACCCGCTCCTCAGGCAGAGGGCGCGGTAATGGCGGCAGACACCGAAGCGCCGGTCTCCGCATGCGACATCTGCTCTGCTCAGCGCCGATTTATGCCGCGTCCTGCGTCCGTAATTAAACTGCCTTCCTGCAGTCGCGCCTGCGTAATTAAGTTGTCAGACTCCGCGCTCACTCCCACCCAGACTTGTTGATGGCGTCGTCCTCGCCGTTTAAGCAATAGATCTACTTCTTGCCACGTGCTAGGTCGGTTGAGCAATTTTCCTATAAAACCAGATGCTCGGCTGCCACGATGGATCTGAACTCCAGTAAAAAAATTCCTGGATACTTTTTGAGTGGTTGGTATAAGAGACCATTGGTCTGTAGTAACTCTTTTTTTTTTTTTTTTAATTTTCATTTTAGTCATCAGTCTTTTGAATGGTTTGATGCGGTCCGCGACGAATTCCTCTCCTCATCTCATAGTAGCAATTGGAACCTGCATCTTCAATTATTTCTTGCAAGAATTCCAGTCTCCTTGTTCCTCTACAGTTTTTACCCGACGATTCTGTGGAGATCCTCCTCATTCCTTACCTTCCTTATCTTATCAGTCCAAGTCAGTTTTTAAGATTATTTTGTAGCACCAGAGCTCAAATGCTTCGATTCTTTTCTATTCCGGTTTTCCTGCTGTCCATGTTTAACTGCTCCAAAAGCTTATTCTTCGAAATTTCTTCCTCAAACGTTTGATACCAGCAGACTTCTTTTGACCAGGAATGTCTTTTTTGCTTGTGCTTGTCTGCTTTCAATGTCCGCCTTTACTGCGTCTACTTCATGATCAGCAATTTTGATGACATCTTGGATATTCGGGAATCCAGCCGGATGTTCGCATCGTTCTCGCCGATATTTCAACAGCGTGCCTCGCTGTCTTCTTCAGGTGCTATCTCATGTAGCTACATCCGGCTGGATTCCCGAATATCCAAGATGTCAACAGATCGCCGGGAAAGCATGAAGAATTACAGAAATTTTGATGTTAAGTTTCTCGCTATTCTCACTTCTGCTTTTCTCATTACTGCCGTCTTTCTTCGATTTGCTCTCAGTCCATTTTTGTCCGCAGCTCGTGGTCTAATGGTTGGCGCTGCTGCCACTGGATCACGGGGTCCCGAGTTCGATTCCCTGCCGGGTTGGGGATTTTCTCTGCCGGGTGACTGGGTGTTTGTGTTGTCCTCATCATTTCATCATCATAATCATCATCATCATTCATGACAGTGGCTAGATTGGACTGTGTAAAAAAGTTGGACTGTGTCAAAACTGGAACTTTGCACGGGCGCTGATGACCCCGCAGTTGAGCGCCCTACAAATCAAACATCATCCTCATTAGTCCATATACTGTACTCATTAGATTGTTAATGCCATTCAACATATCCTGTAATTCTATTTTTACAGAACTAAAAAACGACAAAGGAAGAGACAGAAAGAAAAATAAACGGAAGAAAATGTTAGCTTCGCTGCCATTGGTTTGGAAGGACAGGGGTCGATTCGTGGTATCTACTCACGTTTTTTTTTCTGAGGGAGGTAGGTCTAGAAGTGGGTTCGCTCAGTCTCATGAGGCCAAATGAGGAGCTGCTTGAGTAGACAATCAGCAGCTTCATCAGGATTCATATACTGCAATAACAGCTGGAGGGACTGGCGACGTGCTGGTCACATGTCCCGCGATCATAGATCGCTCCTCGTACTGCTTTATAGGCAGCAGTCGACCTGTCGGAACAGACATAGGACTAATCCGTGATTCGTGTCTACGTTTTTACCGACACGTAGTACACAGGTGTGGAGTAATGCAGCAACCCTCAGACGAGAAATGTTTTTTGGCTTGTCTTTAGAGTTGGTGCAACGCACCGATTGCTGATGGAACGATTGTCATCAGTCGCGTATAACGCATTCTCAACCAGACCCGTAGATCTGGCTTTCTTGTCATGACCGGTATCTTTCATTCGAAGACGCAAGGATCAAGATTATCGTAGGCCATATGTACAGATGCAAAAGTACTGTGATGCGGTTGCCATCTCTATGGGAATAGGTCAGCATAGGCGCTCTTCCATTGCATTCAGTGAAGCCGTACACGAAACGCATATCGACCGACTCTTCATCGGTTACCTGTCCATACTGTTAACATCTAGCTAACACTGCTGAGGGAACAAACCCGACAACAAGATCGAACAGTACTGCATGCAAGCTTGAGGACGAAGGCTAAAGTGGGCGTTACTGAAACTTCCTGGCGGATCAAAACACTTTGCCGAAGCAGGACTCGAACCTGGCAACTTTTCCTTTCGCGGGCAAGTGCTCTTCCGACTGAGCCTTCCAAGCACGACTCACGAACCACGTTCACAGCTTTACTTTTCACCCGTACATCTTCTTCTACCCTTCGAAATTCACAGAAGTTCTGCATTCCGGACATTGCGGAAAAAAGGGCTTATCCACAGTATGTGGATTGTTTCCAGTCGTTATAACATTTGATCGTGGAAACCAAAGGTCCCAGGTTAGAACCCCAGCCCGGTAAGCAGTTTTCATCTTTCAGGAAGTTTAAAATGAGTACACACTCCACTACAAAGTGAAAAATTATTTTGGGCGTTCCTGTTGTCAAAAGCAAATACCTAGAGTGAATGGAGTAAGCTTTTTTCGCAACAGGACACACTGAAAGATATATGGCGGTAAGAAATCAAACTAAACGTAATTACTCAGTAACCAACTACAGGATACCACGCATTCACTATACCTAAATGTTCAGGCAATATCTCTAAAAATTTTGTAGGTGGAGTTCGTGGTCACCCTGTATGCATAATTTCTCTCTCTACGTTCTCCACCGACGACGTGACGCAGTATTTACCACACTAAAGTCGCGCTCGGAAGGGTAACTAGTCAACGCCCATTTATCCATTAAGGTTGAGGCTAGCATGGTATCCTTAGATCACCTAAGGCAAGTGCCAGCATGGTTCGTTTTAAAAGGATGTCGCTCTTTTCCTTTTCAGTCCTTCTTTCAGTCCGAGATTTTTGCTCCAACTACATTCTTCCCACTGTAGTCTTCTTATGCTCCCCTTTCAAAGTCATTAAAAGAAACTAAATACTACCTCGGCACTTCAAGCAATTAGTTGAAAACATCGATATTAAACTGTAATCCCGGTCAAGCTGAAGTCTGCGAGTTTCAGCTGTATTACAGACAACCTGCAAATACAACTCAATAGCGACAGTCTCCAACATAATAATTACTGTGAGTACTAAAGAGTCCCACTCCAAATTTCCCCTTTCCTACTGAAAAATTTCACGGAAACACAGCCGTACAAAAAAAATAAATAAATAAATAAAAAACGAGATCCGTCAAAGTTTGTAGCTTACGATTTTACAGCGTACAGGGACGAGTGTTCGAAAAAGTTGTTTGCCATTTTGGACTGTAGGCTACCGCCGTCAGTCCATTTCAATAATTGTTTCTTAATATGTTACTGTGTTATGATGCAGTACCACTGTCGACGTTTGGGCTACTATCACAGCTCCCTTGATCAGGTCACCTTCATAAGGCTCTTCTGGATGTATGATCACGTCACCATGTGCTAAACCCACCGATGCTTCAGCCGCTGTTGCAGGTATCGTACAGTAGGTAAAGAATCAACAGGTTTACCCCGTCATGACGCGATCATACAGACAGAGGAACCTCATTGCAATTTGTATTTTAATTGGGGCTGTATATATTCATTCATTTTAGTATGACCCGAGAGACAACCGTGGCTTGGGACATGTAGACAGCTGTTAGCGATGGAAGAGATGGCGTCCTGTCCGAGTCTCCCTTATACGTTTCTAGGGATGGTCACTTTTGTCTGCAGCATATGCCAACTGATTGGTCGTCCCAAATGATCGTGAAGTCGGTCTTCGGCGACATTATCAAGCGCGCTGAATGTTACGTTTTTAATCTGACAAACTTTCTTAAAAACTACAGGCCTTCCAATGGCTTGGAGGAGATTTCATCGTACCAATATTGGGGACTTTCTATCCTTTTACATTCACGTATTGAGCGTATTGCCCTAAACTCTCTTATTCTCAGTAGTTAACCTCTGTTTTCTGATATATGGATATATATTTTTAACGTGTGTTTCATGTAATAACTTAATACTGTTTGTTGTCTATTTGTTAATACACTCCGTGAATTCATTGTCCCAGGAAGAGGAAACTTTATTGACACATTCCTGGGGTCAGATACATCACATGATCACACTGACAGAACCACAGGCACATAGACACAGGTAACAGAGCATGCACAATGTCGGCACTAGTACAGTGTATATCCACCTTTCGCAGCAATGCAGGCTGCTATTCCCCCATGGAGACGATCGTAGAGATGCTGGATGTAGTCCTGTGGAACGGCTTGCCATGCCATTTCCACCTGGCGCCTCAGTTGGACCAGCGTTCGTGCTGGACGTGCAGACCGCGTGAGACGACGCTTCATCCAGTCCCAAACATGCTCAATGGGGGACAGATCCGGAGATCCTGCTGTCCAGGGTAGTTGACTTACACCTTCTAGAGCACGTTGGGTGGCACGGGATACATGCGGACGTGCATTGTCCTGTTGGGACAGCAAGTTCCCTTGCCGGTCTAGGAATGGTAGAACGATGGGTTCGATGACGGTTTGGATGTACCGTGCACTATTCAGTGTCCCCTCGACGATCACCAGTGGTGTACGGCCAGTGTAGGAGATCGCTCCCCACACCATGATGCCGGGTGTTGGCCCTGTGTGCCTCGGTCGTATGCAGTCCTGATAGTGGCGCTCACCTGCACGGCGCCAAACACGCATACGACCATCATTGGCACCAAGGCAGAAGCGACTCTCATCGCTGAAGACGACACGTCTCCATTCGTCCCTCCATTCACGCCTGTCGCGACACCACTGGAGGCGGGCTGCACGATGTTGGGGCGTGAGCGGAAGACGGCCTAACGGTGTGCGGGACCGTAGCCCAGCTTCATGGAGACGGTTGCGAATGGTCCTCGCCGATACCCCAGGAGCAACAGTGTCCCTAATTTGCTGGGAAGTGGCGGTGCGGTCCCCTACGGCACTGCGTAGGATCCTACGGTCTTGGCGTGCATCCGTGCGTCGCTGCGGTCCGGTCCCAGGTCGACGGGCACGTGCACCTTCCGCCGACCACTGGCGACAACATCGATGTACTGTGGAGACCTCACGCCCCACGTGTTGAGCAATTCGGCGGTACGTCCACCCGGCCTCCCGCATGCCCACTATACGCCCTCGCTCAAAGTCCGTCAGCTGCACATACGGTTCACGTCCACGCTGTCGCGGCATGCTACCAGTGTTAAAGACTGCGATGGAGCTCCGTATGCCACGGCAAACTGGCTGACACTGACGGCGGCGGTGCACAAATGCTGCGCAGCTAGCGCCATTCGACGGCCAACACCGCGGGTCCTGGTGTGTCCGCTGTGCCGTGCGTGTGATCATTGCTTGTACAGCCCTCTCGCAGTGTCCGGAGCAAGTATGGTGGGTCTGACATACTGGTGTCAATGTGTTCTTTTTTCCAATTCCAGGAGTGTATAATAAAGATTATGATTTAGTACTCCGCAACGGTATGCATACAGAGTGGTCAGAAACAGTCTGAAATGATTGTAAGGGTGTTGCAAGGGAGGTTGTGCTGACAAATAATTGTTAACGTAAAAAATTCTACACTTTGCGCACGTTTCCAAGTTATATGCCACTGAAGTCAGCCAATCAGGTCGTCGCGTGCGCAAAATCAAGCAACCTGCCGAAGGTGTTCCTTGTTTGGTTTCCTCAAACCGAACAAATGTAGGTTTTACTCATTTAACTGAAATTTATCACTCTCGAAAACGGCACATTTTATCTGATGATGAGCGCTTCAACAAGTGTAACTCAATGACCTACAGATATGTGTGTATTATCGGATTTTAGCGTGAGCAAGTGTTTGAACGACCTGATTTGGTAATGTCTATGCAAAATAACTCAGAAACGGCGAAACATATCGTTTTTAACAGTTATTTCTCAGCACAACCTCAACTGCAACGCCCTCACAGTGTTTTCGGACTGTTTCTGACCACCCTGTGTTAGTATACTTTAGAAAGGTTTGTCAGAGACCACTACAAGCAAAAAAATGGTTCAAATGGCTCTGATCACTATGGGACTTAACATCTATGGTCATCAGTCCCCTAGAACTTAGAACTACTTAAACCTAACTAACCTAAGGACAGCACACAACACCCAGCCATCACGAGGCAGAGAAAACCCCTGACTCCGCCGGGAATCGAACCCGGGAACACTACAAGCAACAAAATTTGTTGGATTACTTGAATTATTTAATGAAGCAACATATTTTCAGTTATAAACCTCACGTTCAGCCTCAATGGCAATACGAAAACATTTAAGAAAAGTACACATAGACATTAAAGTTGTTCTGTATCATCTTCGCATGTGCAATGGTTATCCTGTGGAGCAAGAAAAGGAGAACCTAATATAACATTCACTTTATATTTTGGTCTCCTGTTCACATAAAGATTTTTGAAAAATCACTTAATTTTTCCATATGAAATGGGTGTTTTCTTACGGTGTGTTCAGTATCCTCCATTGCTATGGCTTCTTGGATCTTGTTAAACACTGCTCATAAACTTGAAAAGGATATTTAAAACACGACATTACAATGAGCTCTACTGTGCACTAAAAACAAGATAGCGGTGAGAACAAATGGTTCAAATGGCTCTGAGCACTATGGGACTCAACATCTGTGGTCATAAGTGCCCTAGAACTTAGAACTACTTAAACCTAACTAACCTAAAGACATCACACACATCCATGCCCGAGGCAGGATTCGAACCTGCGACCGTAGCAGTCGCGCGGTTCCTGACTGAGCGCCTAGAACCGCAAGACCACCGCGGCCGGCGCGGTGAGAACAAAGCTTGTTTTCATTTAAGGACAGATACGTCAATCCTGGTATTACCAGTCACTTGCAATATCTTTCCTGAATCTTGCTGTCGGTTCATTGCATTGGTAGACGAAATACATTAGAATAAGAGAGACTGCGACAATTTGCGGTTAAAGTGACTGTATAAAAACTATTGTAAGCAATTACAAAGATATTTCTATTGGACTCCAGATTCATATATGAGGGGTATCCAGAAAGTAAATCCGATTGGTCGTGACATGGAAACCACACTGAAAATCCGATGAAGATTTGCACAGATGTGTTGAGCAGTGTTTCTAGTGCGCCCATCGATCTAGTCATGCTGCACTTTTTAGTTATGAGCGCACAGTGACCACATAAATATTCATAGAAATCAGTGTCTCCTGCCAAGTGCGGGTGCCTCCCAAGAGATTTCGCCTGATTTCGTGCAACCCACATGACATAACTGTCACGCATCTCCTTCTTCGTGCTAATTCTCGGCCAAATGAAGACACACAATACAGTCTGTAATTGGCTCCTCCTGAGTTTCATCTCTGCTCATAAGAACCGCTGGCTATGAAGACAAAATGTTTCCAACGAGCTGCAGACCAGTACAGATAACTGGCCGAAAGCACAGGTGGCTGCTTTTTATGACGAGGATATTGGAAAGTTGATACAACACTACAACAGAACTCGAAGTCAGAGTGGCGACTATGTAGAGAAGTAGGTGGAAGGCGTACGTAACTGCTGAAAATAAAACGTTTCTTATTTTCACTGTGCTTTCCATTTCGCAACTGATCGGATCTTACTTTCTGAATAATCCTCACAAATTCGTAATTGTTACATATTTTTTGTTTTAGCAGTACTGAACTTAAGTTGGAGAAGAAATATATTTTTGAAACACTCGTGGTCGATCAACAGTCAATATGCCTTTAAGCTGCAATTGCACTTTGGTTGCTGCTTGGTGGAAAAGTTTCCCTTGTACTATGAAGAAAACTGCTACGGTTCGAGAACATTCCACCACGATGTGGTAAAGCCTAAACCTGAAGATTTTATAGCTCTTTGAAAAAACAGGCCATGTTCCAGAAATCTATCTTCGCTCAGGTAGAACAGCTTTGTGCCTATAAGACCTAATTTGGAGAATAAGTAACCATATAACGTCTTCCTCCAGAAAGCATCGAACAGGACTGATTGAACGCATAATATGACTGAAACATGCATGTTGTCTGCTTGCTTTTGCAGTACTTGTAACCGACTGAAGATGTGCATTGCCTTAAAGGCGCTGGATTCACATCCCTCTCCTTCTATCGATATTTACGTTTACCATGGCTATTCTAAATCAGTTACGGTGAAGCTCGGATGTGTCTTGTCTGTTACGAACAGAAAAAAATAAAAACAAAAAATGGTTACGCTTTTTGTGTGTGTTAGAAGAACAACCGAAATACGTGTACGGCATGACAGATATTTTCGACTACACCTACAACTATGCTCAATGTGGTCTGTGTTTGTGCAGAACGAGGGAGGAAGGGGACGGAGAGAGAGAGAGAGAGAGAGAGAGAGAGAGAGAGAGAGAGAGAGAGAGAGAGAGAGAGAGAAGAGAGAGAGAATAAATGATGGGGAGAGAATAACACAAATTAGATCCATTGTAAAATGGCTGCATCATCTATGGCGCTTCCGGAAGGGTAGACCTGGTGTTCACACGTCTGCAAAAATCACAATCTACTTTGCAACCTACGGGAATACTGTGTAATGAAATTTCAATTTAACGCTTAATTTCCGACCTGTCCAGCTAAATGGAGAAAGCGTGCGGAGACCTGAATGTGGGGCCTTCGGTCGGGTTCGTAGGCCATTACTCAGCCAAGCAACAAGCCACGGTCCCCGCTTCGATGCCGCCACCCTCACGAATTTAATTTAAACTCAATAACGCGAAATTGCGCTCCAAAGTTTCGGGCTGTCCACTCGGTAAATCACGCGAGACTCGTTCAATCTCGCTGCGCTGAATTGCCTCGCCTCCACTGTGGCAATTCTGGCCCTTCCGCCAACTACTATTAGATACTGGAAATAACATGTATTCAGGATGAATTATTACGGCGGCGCAATCTCTGAAAAAGTATAATTGTTGCTGCCATTTAGTCTCTGATTAATTTCTCCAGAAAATTCTGCTAATCTTCTTATTTAGATTGCCGATGTTTACTTTTTCATATTATTTCTTTTTGTTGTATAATCAAACGTATTTCTAAACGGCACAAGATGATGCAACAAATACAAGAAGGAAATCTTTTGAAAGGTTAAGTTAGCTCCTGATCACGACTTTTTCTCGTATGTAGAACAGATTTCAGTATAAGCTAAGGTTATGTTTCACGCAGTCTCGCATAATGTGTATGTGTGTTTTTTTAGTTTTCATTACGACCAAAAAATTTGTTTTATAATGCTAGGCAAGTGAAAATGTTGATCGTTCAGACTCATACTAGCAGAGAGTGGTCGATTTTGCGAGGGTCCGTTATACCATCACTGCTCATGTGTTACTGAATTTATTGGTCGATCAATTCAACAGTGACTTACTGTTAGTATTTCTCTCTTTAAATAATCTGTGCACGGTGACTGCATACATTTCACTTTAAACAATGACTGTAGTGATACACTGCCGTAGTTAATTGGTACTTACTGAGAAATTCTCGCAAGAACAATCGCGAAATGTGCTCATTTTGCTGATGAAACGGTGGCAATTCAATGTATTTCCACCCTATTATCACGCAAACGTGCTCAAACCCTTTGAGTGTCAGTGGTTCCTGCCTGAAACTAATCATTATTTTTTTAAAAAGTGTCAGTGCCTTTTCTATGAAACCACTGATTCTATTGCAAGACAGAGACATCTGGTAGTTTACTGAGGTACTTCTACGAATGTAATGCATTGTAGCAGTTCAAAACGTTGAATGCAACAGTCGGCGCGGAGGTTGCGTTACGTAATTGTAGGTGACAGTGACATGTGGTTCTTTTATATAGTGATCATACTTTGATCATTGACTGTGAAAGTAAATAAATCTGAAGTTATTGTAAGGCAAATTTGAGTTTTCACTACTGCTATTACGAGTGGTTCCGAAATCAAACCACTAGAATAGAGTTACATTGATTAAATTTTAGGCCCATTGTTGCTTGTTATTAATCGCAATAATTTGTTTTCGGCATTATAATTTCATGTAAGTTTCGAGATGCGGAATTTTGTCGAGGGGAAGAGGCCAAATTGCTTTCAAATATATCTCATAGAATCATGGTCGATTGAAAACTGTATGTCCTAGGGGTCCAAGGTGAGACCGCAACTTCAAAATAATCGATTTTTTACTTTTCGACAATTTTTTTGTATATTCTTTGCTTATTATGGCAATGAAGGTGAATTACGTGAAAAATTTTAAAATTATATTCCAAAGTGAAACTACCTAATTCAATTAGTTGCTTACTTTTTGCCAGTTTCTTCTTGTATAAATGCCTTTTGAATATTGTCTCACTTTTTTATTTTTGGCGAGAAGTGTCACTGATTTCTTATCTCACATTATACCACTTTGCTCTTTCAAGAGCTCTAAAATACCGTAGAAAATGGGACAGCCTTCCACTGAGATAAAGAGCTGCAACCGCTTCACTATCTCAGTAGATACAAATAAATGTGCATATGGCGTATTTGGCCGGGAGCCCCATTGTGTTGACGTCGGTAGCCTGGTGCAATCCTTTTTATTTGACGCCACTTCGGCGACTTGCACGTCGATGTTGATGATGATGATGATGCCACGATGAATAGGACAACACGCTCACACCCAATCCCGAGGAGAGACAAATCTCGATACCAGGCCCCGTGATCGAGAGTTAGCAACGCAAATTCTTGTACGGAAAGTTGCTATCATTGACTACATTGCAGGATATTCCTCCTTACCTCCCCCACCCCCCCTTCCTGTCCTCCAGTGCTTCACATACTATCTCATAAGGAAAGGAATGATGGAGGTGGGACAGTGGTAATACACTGACCTTGCATGTGGATGGACAGCGGTTCAAACTCCCATTGGGCCATACACAGATTTTACGCCGTTTCCCAAGTTTCTTAATGCAAATGCTGAGATCATTACTTTGAAACGATTGTACTGCCGCCCACAAACATTTCGCGGTACGACCACGAAGAAAAGATACGAGAAATTGGGAGTCATCAGAGGCATATAGATAGTCATTTTTCTCTCACTCTTTTTGCGAGTGGAACTGGAAAGGAGATGACGAGTAGTGGTACAGAGTACCCTCCGCCACGTACCGTACGGTGGCTTGCAGAGTATATATGTTGATGTAGAAAAAGACGCGGCCCATTTCATTTTCCATCTCTCCCTATTCTGAACTCGTTCTTCGTCTGCAAGTATAATGTTGCTGGCGTTTACCCTCTCACAAAATTTTCACGAGAAATTAACGAATCCCGCTAGGAGAAAAAAAATACAGTCTGGGTTACTGAGTTTTTGATTTTCAAATCTCAGTGACGAGTTTCGCCTGTGGTAGGCATCTTCAAATTATAGAAACTGGTTACAGCGCATCTGAAGATGCCTACCACAGGCGAAACGCGTCATTCACATTTGAAAATAAAAATCTCCGCAACCCAGACTGTATTTTTATGTCAAATCTTACACTGGTAGCTGTATCAGCCGCAGTGATGGAATGGTAGATATTTTATAAGAATCTCGCTGTTTTAGATTCGCAGTTGAGTACTAGTTCTTATATTATTATTGTCTAGGCATATTTTACGCTTTCAGTAGATGATGCAGAAAGGAAACCTTTTGAAAGGTTAAGTTAGCTCTAGATCTTTTTTAGTACACCGAAAACCTTGTTTGACTAGAATGAGATTTTCACTCTGCAGCAGAGTGTGCGCTGATATGAAAATTCCTGGCAGATTAAAACTGCGTGCCGGACCGAGACTCGAACTCAGGAGCTTTGCCTTCACGGGCAAGTGCTCCACCACCTGAGCTACCCAAGCACGATTCACGACGCGTCCTCACAGCCCTAATTCCGCTAGTACCTCGTCTCCTACCTTCCAAACTTCACAGAAGCTCTCCTGCACACCTAGCAGAACTAGCACTCCTGGAAGAAAGGATATTGCGGAGACATGGCTTAGCCACATCCTGGGGGATGTTTCCAGAATGAGATTTTCACTCTGCAGCGGAGTGTGCGCTGATATGAAACTTCCTGGCAGATTAAAACTGTGTTTCTTGTTTGACTATCTTGAACTGTTTTTCAAATACCCTCCAATAAAAGAAAAACGCATCGCGAAGGAATTACTCGATTGGGACGGAACTGGGTAGAAGTAATTTACAGGTACAGATAAACAGATGATCACAGTTTCAGATAAATTGGATAATTTATTGAAGAGAAAGACCTTCGCAAATTAAGGAAGTCAATAACGCGTTGGTCCACCTCTGACCCTTATGCAAGGAGTTATTCGGCTTGGCACTGATTGACAGAGTTGTTAGTTGTCCTCCTGATGGATACTGTGACAAAAAAAAATGGTTCAAATGGTTCTGAGCACTATGGGACTTAAGTGCTGAGGTCATCAGTCCCCTAGAACTTAGAACTACTTAAACCTAACTAACCTAAGGACATCACACATCCATGCCCGAGGCAGAATTCGAATCTACGCCGGCGCGTCGCGCGGCTCCAGACTGTAGCGCCTAGAACCGCTCGGCCACTCCGGCCGGAGATATCGTGACAAATTCTGCCTAATTAGCGCCAAAATCCCGAGATGGTTTCAGGGCTCTCGCCATAATGCTTCAAACGTTCTCAATTGGGGAGAGATCTGATGACCTTCCTGGCGAAGGTAGGGTTTGGCAAGCACGAAGACAGGCAATAGAAACTCACGCCGTGTGGTGGTGAGCATTGTCTTGCTGAAATGTGACCAGCATGTCAAGCCATGAATGGCAACAAAACGGGTCGCAGTAAAGGTTACCACGTGTGACAACCAAAGCGGTCCTGCTATGAAAAGACATGACATCCCAGACCATCACTCCTGGATGTCAGGCCACCGCTGTCCTAGGCGTCTCCAGACACGTCTTCGCTGATCATCGGGGCTCGATTCGAAGTGGGGCTCATCATCGAAGACAGTTCTACTCCAGTCAATGAGATTCCAGACCAAAGACGTTTCTGGAGACGCCCCGGACGGCGGTGGGATACAAACCTGACTTTCGCCCACCATACGACCCGATTTCCGGGTCCAGAGTATGAGTAGGCCAGGAAATTATTCCACCTCTTCCTGCCCATCTGGCATGGATTCAGTTATTTAGTAACTCACGGGTATCAATCTTGAAAAGAGGAGTACTCCCATCATGAGCAAAGAACATGTGTCGTAACACTGATAAAGAAACATCTTCTGGGGGGGGGGGGGGGGAGAGGGCAGGAAGGGCATCTGGCCACCGCTTAAACTAAGCGTACCAAATCGATTTATAACAATTGAAACGTCCCCTTAGAAAAATTATTGAATGACTGTGCTGATAAACCCCTTACGTTATTTGATTTTCAAACAGCTGAGCAAAACTGAACTTTACTTATTCAGATCATCACTAAACTGACGCACAATATTTTTAGCGCAACGCAGTATGACTTTTAATAATCCCTACAAAAGAATGGCCCTGACTAACAATATCCTATATATTTCATGAATCACTTACCTCACAAAAATCTTCGTTACTCGAACTACTGTAATACAGCAAGCGCCACTACTGCCAGCTAAGTAAAAGATTCTAACTACTGAAGTCACTAACTACTGATAGGCATAGTTAGCAAATTAAAGATTCTGATAGAGAACAAACAATGTATTTACCTTAATAGTGTTCAAAAGTCATAATATATGTAGCAGTTCATGACATCCAGTCTTACAAATTTACTGTCTCTGATGGACACACGTCCAGATCATCCGCTCTCAAAACTCCACCATCTCTCTCCCCACATCCAGCACTGCTGCCGGCCGAAGTCGCCGTGCGGTTCTAGGCGCTGCAGTCTGGAATCGCGAGACCGCTACGGTCGCAGGTTCGAATCCTGCCTGCGGCATGGATGTGTGTGATGTCCTTAGGTTAGTTAGGTTTAACTAGTTCTAAGTTCTAGGGGGCTGATGACCTCATAAGTTGAGTCCCATAGTGCTCAGAGCCATTTGAACCACCACTGCTGGCTGCTCACCTCCAACTGCGCAACGCTACGAGCTGTACACATGCAACTGCCCAATACTACAATAGCGAATATTACAACAGTGCTAACCAGCCACAGACTGCACACAGCACAGCCATTGATTTTCATACAGAGCGCTACGTGGCGTTACCAATATAAAAAACCTAAAGAGCCTACTTACACAATGCCGACATTGCGCCGATGCGGGGCAAAAGCAAAAGGAAAAGAAAACTCTCTGAGCTTAATAGGAAGTATGAAATTTATCGCTGTAGCTGTTCATGAATGTTAGTACGACAAGAACTGAACCTTGTCCTAGCACCAGAAAATATATTTTCCGACGCATTATGCTTCCATTTTTTGTTGCTAAGAATTCGAAACGCTTAGACTGATGCTTATGCTCAACCTTATCAATGCATGATGTACCTGAGCTCGCTTTTTTTAATAAAAATGATTAAATGCAAAAGCACGACAGGCCCAATATGGCCTCTGCCGTCAATAATTTGGCTATGCTTTGTCTCTACAGATAATACATGCCCATCATTGCCCCACGTGTGTGACTAGTTTCAGCCTAGCTGCTGTGTACGCCGCAGGCGGCTACTCCTCCATATGCCAGCAGGTGGCCACCATCAGTACGATTCGCAGGTGGCGTGACCTGTCGTTTCGGTAGCGTTCGCTTCCGGGTGACTCACGATTTCAGCTTAGGCCCTTGTCCGGACGACAGGCCCGCGCCCCGCGCTTATTAAACGAGGCGAATAAAAGCGCACACCGCGCCGTCTGGTAATTATAAATAACAGGGGCCACGCCTGGAATGGAGCCGCCGCATTCCAGGCGGCTCTCTCTGCAGGAACGCCGATGCTGCGTCCTGATAGCGCGTCCGCTCTCTTTGCGGAATAACGGCCCCCTGCTCGCACGCCACGTCCGTCTTTTATATTTTAGCTGCTGGTTTCTTCTCTCTCTCTTTCTCTGGCTCTCTCCCTCTCTCCCCCTCTGTCCCTCTTTCTCTCTCACTCCCCATCCCGGTTTTCTTCCATTCCAGTCACTGCCATTACTAAACGACTTTATGTGACATCGCCGCTCCTCATCTTTGAGGTCTGTGCCCTAAATAACACAATATTAGTGGTCTCACACTTCCTTTGTAAATGAGCAGCTTATACCGCTGTGTTTCCCGGTTACTTCATCCCTCCACCTTGCCCCCCCCCCCCCCTCCCTTACAAGCGTGCAGGAGGTATCACACCTAAAATCTTTTCCCAGATAACAACTCTTATTCGGCATTGTCATAATCAATAGTGAACACTGGCACAAGCAAAAGTATACGTGAAGAGAAGCATAAACAACCACCTAAGTATGGGTCTGCAAATGAGCCGCTTCAAAGATAATATCAAATGTGTGGCCACGAACTGCGTCTGACGTGAGTACGAAATCCCAGTTTGTATACGTGTACAGGATGATTCAATTGCCCCTAACGTTCATTTTTCATGCAACCCGCACTGCTTCTTTATCAGGAACGGTAACAAAACAGGCGACAGCCGCTTAATCGAAATAAGTTCCTTCTCAGAGCTTTGAGCGACTGTTGCCTAACTGAATCAAATGGTTCAAATGGCTTTGAGCACTATGGGACTCAACATCTTAGGTCATAAGTCCCCTAGAACTTAGAACTACTTAAACCTAACTAACCTAAGGACATCACACACACCCATGCCCGAGGCAGGATTCGAACCTGCGACCGTAGCAGTCCCGCGGTTCCGGACTGCAGCGCCAGAACCGCTAGACCACCGCGGCCGGCGCCTAACTGAATCATACTGCAAAAAAATCCAAATGAGGACTGGACTTGAGTTACATGATATTTTTGGATCGAGATATACCATACTTCGGTCATACTTATCTAAGTGTCTCCACCCTTTATTTGTATAATTAGCTGTATAGTCATAAATCTGTAAGTGTGTTCCGTGTATAGTATTCAATGTTTCGTATACGGTTAGAGATGTTGCCCTATAAGGTGTGTTTTACCATGAGAAATGTCCGCCCCCGGTAGCTGAGTGGTCAGCGTGACAGAATGTCAATCCTAACGGCCCGGGTTCGATTCCCGGCTGGGTCGGAGATTTTCTCCTCTCAGGGACTGCGTGTTGTGTTGTCCTAATCATCATCATTTCATCCCCATCGACGGGCAAGTCGCCGAAGTGGCGTCAAATCGAAACACTTGCAGCCGTCGAGCGGTCTACCCGACAGGAGGCCCTAGCCACATGATATTTACATTTGCCACGAGATATAACGAAATTAATTTGGAAATTTGTCGTAAGTTGCTACGGGACCAAACGGCTGAGGTCATCGGTCCCTAAGCCTACACACTAATTAATCTACCTTAAACTAACTTACGCTAAGGACAACACACACACCCATATACAAGGGAAGACTCGAACTTCCGACTGGGGGAGCCGCACGAACCGTGGCAAGACCCCCCCCCCCCCCCCCCCCTCTAGACCGCACGGCTACCCCGCGCGGCTCGAAATTAATGGGAGATACCAAACGGGAATTGTGGAAGTAACGACTTTCCGGTATACAACCCACTGAAAACATTAATATAGGACTCGCCGTGTTGATGTGATAAAGTAGTTGCACAAACAGAGTTTGTGCAATAGATCTAAGATGTCTTCATATACTTTGCCAGAGGGGCAGCTGAATCACCGTGTGTATTAATCTTGAAACTAAGCAGTTAGAAGTTGGACAGCACGACGTTTAGGAGGAAACAGACCAGCTCAATTCACCTGTCACCCGATTTGTTGCCGAAGAAGTGTGGTCGCGCAGTGTCAGGATCAACTTGGAACACTTATGCAACGTTTTTGTAGGAGGTTGTTGGTGATGCTAGGACCAGTTACGGTACAACCAACTCCGGCCGTAATAACGGCCTTGCTACGCCTGGGCATTGAATCAAACAGAGCATGGATGGCGTGTACAGGTACAGCTACCCATGAAGCTTCAACACGATACCACAGTTCATCACCAGTAGTGACTGGCGTATTTTGACGAGCCAGTTGCTCGGCCACCATTGACCAGACGTTTTCAATTGGTGAGAGATCTGGAGAATGTGCTGGCCAGGGCAGCAGTTGAACATTTTCTGTATCCAGAAAGGCCCGTACAGGACCTGCAACATGCGGTCGTGCATTATCCTGCTGAAGTGTAGGGTTTCACAGGGATCAAATGAAGGGTAGAGGCCGGCCGGTGTGGCCGTACGGTTCTAGGCGCTTCAGTCTGGAACCGTGTGACCGCTACGGTCGCAGGTTCGAATCCTGCCTCGGGCATGGATGTGTGTGATGTCCTTAGGTTAGTTAGGTTTAAGTAGTTCTAAGTTCTATGGGACTAATGACCACAGATGTTAGGTCCCATACTGCTCAGAGCCATTTGAACCATTTGAAGGGTAAAGCCACGGGTCGTAACACATCTGAAATGTAGCGTCCACTGTTCAAAGTGTCGTCAGTGCGAACAAGAGGTGACCGAGACGTGCAACCAATGGCACCCCATACCACCATGCCGGGTGATACGCCAGTATGGCGATGATGAATACACGCTTCCAATGTGCGTTCACCGCGATGTCGCCAAACACGGATGCGACCATCATGATGCTGTAAACAGAACCTGGATTCATCCGAAAAAATGACGTTTTGCCATTCGTGTACCCAGGTTCGCCGTTGAGTACACCATGTCTCTGTTGCGTTCCAAAGGTAGACAAAAATGTTCAAATGTGTGTGAAATCTTATGGGACTCAACTGCTAAGGTCATCAGTCCCTAAACTTACACACAACGTAAATTATCCTAAGGACAAACACACACACACCCATGCCTGAGGGACGACTCGAACCTCCGCCGGGACCAGCCGCACAGTCTATGACTGCAGCGCCTTAGACCGCTCGGCTAATCCTGCGCGGCCAAAGGTAGACCAACACACTGTTAAGCAGGTAGTCATAATGTTTTGGGGCTCATCACTGTTTATTTGTGTTTATGTATGTGGGACAATGACAACCACTCGAGCACCCAAAACGTCATAAAACCCACTCGACGACCGTCGAGTGGAGATCCAGAGACGAGGATCAGCAGACAACACGTCAGCCCTGTAATGGTATTTGTTTCCCTCCTTGAGGAATGCTATAGAGATTTCTACTCCCTCTCCGGTAGCGCCACACCTGCTGTAATTCGAGCACCCCGCCGTATCAGTGTTGCGGGAGACTGTGCCATTAAGGCGGCCGGTGTCGCGTGGCAAGGCGTCGCTCGCCTGTGCGATGGTCCGCCTGATAGCCGCAAGGGGCGCTAACAATGACGCGGGAACCCGTGGTGGAAGGGCAGCCGCCCGGCGCCCGGCGCCCGGCGGCCAGGATAAAGCGCTTCCGCCGAGATATAAATCTACGCGAGCAGCGGCGGCCGCCCAGAGGCGCTAAATCAGCGTCTCTTTTTGTGCGCGGCCGGTTAGCTGCGAAGAAAAGCCCCGCCGCTGACTCCCGTTTTCCCAGCCACCGCTTCCCACTGCTCGCCCGCTGTCAGACCGGCACGGCCTGGTAGCGCGTAAACTTAAGGAGGTCGTCCGTTGTCGTGACTGCACGAGCGAGCTGGCGCAATAGTTTACACACAGTGCCGGGCACGCACGGCTGTGCGTCCACTCACACAGGACAACCTGTGCTCCGAGACTATAGCAGTGAACTGGTGGGATGGTCTTGGTGGACGCACTGGTTCTCAGAAAATACCTGTCAGGCAATACCGCCTTCGTAGCTGAATGGTCAGCGCGGCTGATTGGCATGCGGTGGACCCGGGTTCGACTCCTCGTACTGCCACTGGTACGGGGTGCAGTCGCCCTTGTGAGGCCAATTGAGGAGACATTATTGATAATAATCTCGTGTGGCACACTGGCCTGGTGCAAGTCTTTCAATTACGAAGGTTGCCCAGAAAGTAATGCACCGCATTTTTTTACACTACTGGCCATTAAAATTGCTACACCACGAAGATGACGTGCTACAGACGCGAAATTTGACCGACAGGAAGAAAATGCTGTGATATGCAAATGATTAGCTTTTCAGAGCATTCACACAAGGTTGGCGCCGGTGGCGACACCTACAACGTGCTGACATGAGGATAGTTTCCAACCGATTTGTCATACACAAACAGCAGTTGATCGGCTTTGCCTGGTGAAACGCTGTTGTGGTGCCTCGTGTAAGGAGGAGAAATACGTCCCATCAAGTTTCAGACTTTTGATAAAGGTCGGATTGTAGCCTAACGCGATTGCGGTTTATCGTACCACGACGTTGCTGCTGGCGTTGGTCGAGATCCAATGACTGTTAGCAGAATATGGAATCGATGGGTTCCGGAGGGTAATACGGAACGCCGTGCTGGATCCCAACGGCCTCATATCACTAGCAGTCGAGATGACAGGCATCTTATCCGCACGGCTGTAACGGATCGTGGAGCCACGTCTCGATCCCTGAGTCAACAGATGGGGACGTTTGCAAGACAACAAACATCTGCACGAACAGCTCGACGACGTTTGCAGCACCATGGACCATCGGTTCGGAGACCATGGCTGCGGTTACCCTTGACGCTGCATCACAGACAGGAGCGCCTGCGGTGGTGTACTCAACAATAAACCTGGGTGCACGAATGGCAAAACGTCATGAATTCAAGTTCTGTTTACAGGATGATGATGGTCGCATCCGTGTTTGGCGACATTGCGGTGAACGCACATTGGAAGCGTGCATTCGTCATCGCCATACTGGCGTATCACCCGGCGTGATGGTATGGTGTGTCATTACTTACACGTCTCGGTCACCTCTTGTTCGCATGACGGCACTTTGAGCAGTGGACGTTACATTTCAGATGTGTTACGACCTGTGCCTCTACCCTTCATTTGATCCCTGCGAAACCCTACATTTCAGCAGGATAACGCACGACCGCGTGTTGCAGGTCCTGTATGGACCTTTCTGGATACAGAAAATGTTCGACTGCTGCCCTGGCCAGCACATTCTCCAGATCTCTCACCAATTGAAAACGTCTGGTCAATGGTGGCCGAGGAACTGGCTCGTCACAATACGCCAGTCACTACTGGTGATGAACTGTGGTATCGTGTTGAAGCTGCATGGGCAGCTGTACCTGTACACGCCATTCAAGCTCTGTTTGACTCAATGCCGAGGCGTATCAAGGCCGTTATTACGGCCAGAGGTGGTTGTTCTGGGTACTGATTTCTCAGGATCTATGCACCTAAATTGTGCGAAAATGTAATCACATACCAGTTCTAGTATAATATACAGGGTGATTCAAAAAGAATACCACAACTTTAGGAATTTAAAACTCTGCAACGACAAAAGGCAGAGCTAAGCACTATCTGTCGGCGAATTAAGGGAGCTATAAAGTTTCATTTAGTTGTACATTTGTTCGCTTGAGGCACTGTTGACTAGGCGTCAGCGTCAGTTGATGCTAAGATGGCGACCGCTCAACAGAGCACTTCATCACTGGCCTCCAAGAAGCCCTGATCTTACCCCCTGCGATTTTTTCTTATGGGGGTATGTTAAGGATATGGTGTTTCGGCCACCTCTCCCAGCCACCATTGATGATTTGAAACGAGAAATAACAGCAGCTATCCAAACTGTTACGCCTGATATGCTACAGAGAGTGTGGAACGAGTTGGAGTATCGGGTTGATATTGCTCGAGTGTCTGGAGGGGGCCATATTGAACATCTCTGAACTTGTTTTTGAGTGAAAAAAAACCTTTTTAAATACTCTTTGTAATGATGTATAACAGAAGGTTATATTATGTTTCTTTCATTAAATACACATTTTTAAAGTTGTGGTATTCTTTTTGAATCACCCTGTATTTGTCCAAGAGTACCCGTTTATCATCTGCATTTCTTCTTGGCGTGGCAATTTTAATGGCCAGTAGTGTATATAATTTCCAATCACTGCGTGGTCTGCCTGTAAGACAAGTGCTGGCCGGTGAGGGGCGACTAAGTGACCAGCAGCAGCTGCAGGTGGAGCGCGTACGATTCGCGGCGAGGATAACGGGACGCAGCCGGCCGGAGGCGGGGTCGCCACACCCAGTCAGGGCAGGCCACGCCGGGTAGCCGGCCGGCAGGCGGGCGGGCGAGTTTTACAGTCGCGGAGGAAGCGGGCTCCACTCCGGTGGGAAGATAACCCCGCGGGTCAGCGCTACACGGCCTAACTGTGCGTGCCCCATCGCGGGACCGAGCGCACTCTTGTTCCCTAAATACGTGCCTGCCCCCTCTTCTCCCTGCGGACGCCAGTGCGGCCCGCCAGGCGGTGCGAAACGATCTCTTCGATGTGTGGTGTTCGCCGCACCACACCGGTTTTCCCATTACTGGGAACCGCGGGAGCTGAAACGCAGAGGCGGTGGACCGTTCTTGTGCGAAGGAAATACCTGCGACCGTCGATTCTCCCGGCCCACGATACGCCTTGCTCCAGGAGCAGACTTACAGGGAGCTGTTGCTGTCTGACCTGCGCCATAGCAGTTTTGTCGTTATTATTATTATTATTATCATCATCATCATCATCATTATCAACATCATCATTATCATCATCGTTGTCGTCATCGTCGGTAAGAATTCTGCAGAGCATCGATGCATGGTAGGCCTACGCGGAGTGGTAACATACAGGGTGTTTCAAAAATGACCGGTATATTTGAAACGGCAATAAAAACTAAACGAGCAGCGATAGAAATACACCGTTTGTTGCAATATGCTTGGGACAACAGTACATTTTCAGGCGGACAAACTTTCGAAATTACAGTAGTTACAATTTTCAACAACAGATGGCGCTGCAAGTGATGTGAACGATATAGAAGACAACGCAGTCTGTGGGTGCGCCATTCAGTACGTCGTCTTTCTGCTGTAAGCGTGTGCTGTTCACAACGTGCAAGTGTGCTGTAGACCACATGGTTTATTCCTTAGAACAGAGGATTTTTCTGGTGTTGGAATTCCACCGCCTAGAACACAGTGTTGTTGCGACAAGATGAAGTTTTCAACGGAGGTTTAATGTAACCAAAGGACCGAAAAGCGATACAATAAAGGATCTGTTTGAAAAATTTCAACGGACTGGGAACGTGACGGATGAACGTGCTGGAAAGGTAGGGCGACCGCGTGCGGCAACCACAGAGGGCAACGCGCAGCTAGTGCAGCAGGTGATCCAACAGCGGCCTCGGGTTTCCGTTCGCCGTATTGCAGCTGCGGTCCAAATGACGCCAACGTCCACGTATCGTCTCATGCGCCAGAGTTTACACCTCTATCCATACAAAATTCAAACGCGGCAACCCCTCAGCGCCGCTACCATTGCTGCACGAGAGACATTCGCTAACGATAAAGTGCACAGGATTGATGACGGCGATATGCATGTGGGCAGCATTTGGTTTTCTGACGAAGCTTATTTTTACCTGGACGGCTTCGTCAATAAACAGAACTGGCGCATATGGGGAACCGAAAAGCCCCATGTTGCAGTCCCATCGTGCCTGCATCCTCAAAAAGTACTGGTCTGGGCCGCCATTTCTTCCAAAGGAATCAGTGGCCCATTTTTCAGATCCGAAACGATTACTGCATCACGCTATCTGGACATTCTTCGTGAATTTGTGTTGGTACAAACTGCCTTAGACGACACTGCGAACACCTCGTGGTTTATGCAAGATGGTGCCCGGCCACATCGCACGGCCGACGTCTTTAATTTCCTGAATGAATATTTCGATGATCGTGTGATTGCTTTGGGCTATCCGAAACATACAGGAGGCGGCGTGGATTTGCCTCCCTATTCGCCAGACATGAACCCCTGTGACTTCTTTCTGTGGGGACACTTGAAAGACCAGGTGTACCGCCAGAATCCAGAAACAATTGAACAGCTGAAGCAGTACATCTCATCTGCATGTGAAGCCATTCCGCCAGACACGTTGTCAAAGGTTTCGGGTAATTTCATTCAGAGACTACGCCATATTATTGCTACGCATGGTGGATATGTGGAAAATATCGTACTATAGAGTTTCCCAGACCGCAGCGCCATCTGTTGTTGAAAATTGTAACTACTGTAATTTCGAAAGTTTGTCTGCCTGAAAATGTACTGTTGTCCCAAGCATATTGCAACAAACGGTGTATTTCTATCGCTGCTCGTTTAGTTTTTATTGCCGTTTCAAATATACCGGTCATTTTGGAACACCCTGTACACTCACCGTAAACAAACGTAACATACAGGGTGGCGCACGAAATGTGTTACCAATTATTTCTTACACAATTTACGACGCACAGTAGATATCGCGCTGGGATCTCTACAGCAGTACCAGCAGAGCTTGGAAAAACAAATGAGTTACGAAATGACGTGTGATTCACGATACTGCCGCTAGGAGACTAGTAAGCAGCAATGGCTGACAATGGAAGACTGGCGACACAGCAACGATCGGCAATTGTGTTACTTTTTCATGAAACGAAAAGCCTTGTTGTGACTCAGAGGCGTTTTCGACAACAGTTTAACACACGATGGGTCCCTTGCAAGAAGACCATCCACAGGTTGTACGATAAATTTGTACAGGAAGGAACAGTGTTGGAAGCGAAGCGACCTCGGCCTAAGCCTGTTTGTTCGCCGGAGAATATTGAAGCGGTACGAGTTGCTGTACAGAGAAGTCCCAGGAAATCGTGTAGAAAGGCAGCAGTGCAACTGGGAATATCCAGACGCTCCGTTCAACGCATTCTTAAAAGTGACCTCCATATGTACCCATACAAGATGACCTGTGTACAGAAGCTCACTGAACAACACAAGCAGCAGAGACTAATGTTTGCTCAGTGGGCGGAGGATAGGGAAGAAACTCTCAACAACGTTTGATTTTCAGACGAGGCGCATTTTCATTTAGACGGTGTGGTTAACAAACAAAATGAACGCTTTTGGGCCATTGAAAACCCACAAGTGCTTCGTGAACGACAACATTATGCTCCGAGGATTAAAGCGTGGGCAGCAATTTCCAGTCACCGACTTATTGGACCCTTTTTCTTTGAAGAGGCTGTGAACAGCGAGCGTTATTTGAGCATGCTTCGCAATAGCTTCATTCCACAGCTTCTTCCTACTGTCTTGCCCTTCAACACGCAGTGGTTCATGCAAGATGGAGCAAGGCCACATACTGCAAACACTGTGTTAGAGTTTTTACACGAGCATTTCGACATGCGGATCATTTCTCTCAGGTTTCCATGTCGCTTCAATGACGAACAAAATTTGCCGCCCAATAGTCCAGACCTCAATCCATGTGACTTTTTTCTTTTGGGGTACCTAAAGGAAAAAAAATTCCCGAAAAGTCCACGTGATTTTATAGAGCTCAGAACACTTACTCTTCAAGCTTGCAGTGAAATTACGGAAGACATGTGCCGTAGGGTAATCACTAACTTCAGTGTTCGTTTGAAGGAAGTTAGGAAACGAAATGGTGGACATATTGATGTGCTGAGTTAGAACAAATCTCCATGGACGACTCTTCATTGTAGTATATGTTCCTTTCAGATTGTATTGACAATAAAGTTTATATTCAAAAACAAAATGGTAACACATTTCGTGCGCCACCCTGTATGTGATTACACGGTCGCAGATCAATCGGTGGAAGCAGCTACTTCCATAAAATATCTAGGAGTATGCGTGCAGACCGATTTGAAGTGGAAAGACCACACAAAAGTTTTATTTTTTTCTGCTACTACTCACATTTATTTATTTTATGTTTAATTTGACACACTGCAACGCGTTTCGACCATGTTTCAGTAATCGTCAGGCGTTTATGCACACATCTGATGTTACTTAATGGAAATTAGTGTTTTAACATACCGTCGACAACGAGGTCAATAGAGATGGAGCACAAGCTCGGATTAGGTAATGATGGGGGAAGGAATTGGCCCTGGCGTTTCAAAGGAACCATCCCGGCATTCGCCTAGAGCGGTTTAGGGAAATCGCGGAAACCTAAATCGGGATGGCCGAACGCGGATTTGAACCGTCGTGCTCCCGAATGTTAGTGTAGTAAGGTTACTTAAAGGTAAATTGTGTTTATCCAAATTATCCCAGAACCGTTTTCATCTCGTCTTTTGGTCCTGAGGTGACTATTGTGGTACTTGTGGGGAGGGGGAGGGGAGGACAATGAATCGCCAAAAATCCATGTCCCCCGGGTACCCTAATACCCACTTCATCAGAACAAAACGGGATCAAAACTGTTCTAGATTAATTTAGACTAAGATGTTATATCTTTAAGTGAAATGATTGTGTGGCATTGATGACCGGGATTCCCCACCAGGGGAAGTTCGGGCACCCAGTTGCAAGTCTTTTCTGTCGCCGCCAGATAGGCCGACTTACGTGTCAGTGATGATGAAGACAACCCAATACCCACCTCCCGAGTGGAGAGAATCTCCGACTCGGCTGGGAATCGAACTCTGGCCCACTGCATGGCAGTCAGACGCGCTGACCAGTCAGCTAATGGGGTACACCAGCTTTAAATAACTTCAACTGTACGCCTAAAAGCCTAGCGGCGAGCGACGAGTGAAGCATGATCGAAACGCATTGCAGTGTGTTATATATATATATATATATATATATATATATATATATATATATATATATATATATATATCTGTGTGTGTGTGTGTGAAGGCCTTCAAAGGGTCAACGATTCCTGTGGGATGTGAATGGGCAGCATGCAGATACGGACACGGTGTTATAACAAGCTGATGTCTTCTGTAACGTTTGGAAGGTAGGAGACGAGGTACTGGCAGAAGTAAAGCTGTGAGGACGGGGCGTGAGTCGTGCTTGGGTAGCTCAGTTGGTAGAGCACTTGCCCGCGAAAGGCAAAGGTCCCGAGTTCGAGTCTCGGTCCGGCACACAGTTTTAATCTGCCAGGAAGTTTCATATCAGCGCACACTCCGCTGTAGAGGGAAATTTCATTCTAGTAACCTACTACTTGTCTGCCGGATTTGGAAAATGTGCATCAATAACGTAAAACATCTCTTGTTAGGCCCCACTGGATAACTGAAAATCTTAAAATTTTGGAGAGTGTAGACTGCAGTTGTGATGGGGAGTGTCAGATCACTCTACGACAGCGTGCTTGTTAGTATGTATGGCAAATGTGTAAGGTCCTTGTTTAGCGTCAACCCAGCTACACATTTTCAAAAAAATGGTTCAAATGGCTCTGAGCACTGTGGGACATAACACGTGAGGTCATCAGTCACCCATAACTTAGAACTACTTAAACCTAACTAACCTAAGGACATCACACACATCCATGCACCAGGCAGGATTCGAACCTGCGACCGTACCGGTCACGCGGTTCCAGACTGTAGCGCCTAGAACCGCTCGGCCACTCCGACCGGCTCTCCCATCATCATCATACAGCACAAACATAACACATCTTTACATGCAACATTCCTATCCGCAAAGAGAGGGACCAATTTGTGTGGAGGAAGGCTACACATTTTCTTTACAGGCAAAGTGTATTTGTTTCATGGTCACAATCTTGAATAAGTAACGGTGTTTACGAAAGATATTTTGTAGATGATGCGTTGTACCAAACAGGTAAAGGATGAAAACCTTCACCGACTGCGAACGCAAAGCTTTCTGTACCTAGTCTGGAGAAGATACAGCACATCTCGTATTATCATCAGATGGAGCAGTGGAGCAGTAATATTGTGTTCTATCCCCTCTCACCATTCTGTGTCCATGACTTTCGTGATTTTTGTACCCTCTCTGCTGCCGCGGAAAATAGTGACAATTATTGCGTTATTACACGAGATAGTGCGCGTCACAGTTATTTTGTGGTTATGAACTGTAGAGCTTGGTATCCGCGATAACTGTGCCAAAACAGATCCCTCTGACAAACTAAATACATGTTTTTGTTGACGTTCTCGTAATTATTACCGAAATTTGAAGTGATATGTAGAATGTAGAATTCTCTTCCATGTAAGTATCCCTAAGGGGAAACTCAGGAACGAAAAGCGGGCTTTTGTTTGTGGTGATAAACATCACAAATACCTTTTGTACACAATCTGGTATGTTCACTGACAGGTTCCTGATTTCGTACCTTCTCTGCTTCAATTTGAAGACAATGCTTGGGTCGACCAATGATCGTAATAAAATATGACATTTAAATCATCCTTCAAACTTCAGTTGACACATTTGTCCCGCAGCTGTCACTTTGACGCTGAGTTTCAAGTCCTCATTGCTCGTGTCGCAGTATTATTTCTTTTACTTCTCATTTCCAACTAACCTTCTATTTAGACGGACAAGGCCGATGATATTTGACAGCATTTTTTATTATACACAAAAAGTAAGATTTATGTCGCTTTCTCTTGCTTGGGAGTGACGAAAAAATTTCACTGCAGACTTCCTTCTTTTCTTGCTGCATTCCACTGTGAGCGCCTTTGAACTCTCAAGGCTGGTATTAGCCCATGAGTGCTGTGGGACGGAGGAGGAGGGGGTGGCCGGGGGGGGGGGGGGGGGGAATGAAATGGGGAAAATCACCACACAACACTGAACAAAAAGTTTAATTGTTGGAACCAAAAGCCGAGATATCACGTCGTGACATCGGACTGTAGAGAAAGTGCCACACCCTTAGGGCTTTTGCAGGATTGCCTTCAATGTAGTTAGACGTATGTTGCCGACTATTGGCAGAGAACTTTTGATAGGTGGCTGCTTTGGTAATCTGAGGTGTTTTCATTACACAGGCGAGCCAGCTGCCCCTAGCGATGGGTTTTATGCGACCTACAACTCCTTTAAACCGCGCACGAAATTTTAGTGTTCTCTTGCTCGCTACATGCAAACTATTAGTCCTACAGAAAAAATGAATTGGACCTTTTGTAGGAAACTTAATGTAGTTAAATTTTGTACTGGAATATAATTTCGCTAGAGGCTGTTCTTTTCGAGTTATTCAAGAAAAACGTACAAAAGTTACCTTTACCACATTTTTCTTGAACAGTTCAGAAACTGCGGCTTCCATCAAAATGTATCCAAGTAAAGAAATTAACTACATTAAATTTCCTACAAAAAGATCCTGTCCATTTTTTTAGGACTAATGGTTTGTGTGTAGCGAGTGAAAGGACATGAAAATCTCTCATGTAGTTTTTGAAAGCATTGTGGGTTGCACAAAACCCATCGGTAGGGGCAGCTGAAGCACACTGTACAGCGACAAAATACTGCTAACGGATTTTCAGTCTGAGTTGTTATTCTATTAGAAAATCCACTTTTTGTTGGAGTGATATACTGTTGTTCTGAAACGCTATGAGACTATTTCCTATATCTTACATTATCTTCTGGGAATGCAGTGAATAAGATTCGACAGAAAATCAGTTTGGCTCGGCAGGAAGCAGACTACATGTTGTCCTCTCTAATACTGTAATAGCTTTCTAATGATGGTGGATACCGTCAGCCAGTGATCTGAACCTACCGTCATGACTTCGAAAGGAGGAAGATTAGAGCTTAACATACTGTCGATGATGAGGTCATCAGAGATGGAGCACAAGAGCAGACTGTGGAAACGATGCGGAGAGAAATTGGTTCTGTCCGATTCAAAGAAACCATCCTGGGCATAACTCGGGTAAGAAAGCGGTTGAGATCAAACGTTTCGGGACAGCACTCAGTAATGCGGAATTGAGCGCTAGATGTCACCAGAGGCGCACCGGCCAGGCTAAACAAGAGGCGGGGACGTTTTGTTGCCAAAGAGAAATCGTAACTGTAGAATGAGTCTGTCGTGACAGCTCAGTGACTTCGAAGGTGGGCTAGTCACTGGATGTCACCTTGTAACGCTACCACCGACTGCCTTAAAACGGCAATCGATACTAACTTCCTCAGTGAGGAATTTTTATGTAGTTGTGACCGTGAGATAACCTAGTGGAAACAGAACAATCAAACTGGGATTCGTTTCCAGAATACTGCAGCAGGGTATAAATAACAGTAAACCAGTGGGTTAGGGAATATAAATTCTCCCAGCACAAAAGCAAGTTGTAACATTACATATTAAAACCGGTCGTCAGCTTAATTAGGTATTCTTGTGCCAAGCAAAATGATAAAACAGAAGGCAATGCTAAGGCTAACCTAACCTTTCTTGACACAGACACACATACTAAACTCTTTCCTTATATCCGTTCATACTACAACACGGCAACCTAACGTTGCAGATAAATGCGTTAGTAACAAACAAATGGCCAATGAAATAGTGAACAGTTACAGACGCCTCTCAACCACACGTACCAGAAATGCACTAGGTGCAACAGTTTATGAAACCGATTAACGACACACATGAAATTAGTAGCAATACTGGACAGGGAAAAGCTTGAAATGATTCTGAATTTAAACCAGGGGGTCTGCTAATGATCATAACCTATAACTTCATTGCTTAGTACGGGGTCTCTATGCCTGTGCCTTAACCAACTTGCATTAGAATAGATAACACAGTATATAGTTCTTTCTTAAACTCGGTTTGAAGCAACAAAACAGAATGCAAATCTAACTACACTGTCTCTGAAGGAGACTTTGCATTGCTTCTTTCACTAATTAGCCTAGTACTGAGGAGCCTTAAACTTTCATGGTTTGAAGAACCATGCTCATTAACTAAACTACACCAGTATGTATGAGAAATTGTAAATATTGTTAGCCGGCCGCTGTGGCCGAGCGGTTCTAGGCGCTTCAGTCCGGAACTGCGCTGCTGCTACGGTCGCAGGTTCGAATCCTGCCTCGGGCATGGATGTGTGTGACGTCCTTAAGTTAGTTAGGTTTAAGTAGTTTCTAAGTCTAGGGGACTGATGACCTCAGATGTTAAGTCTCATAGTGCTTAGAGCCATTTTTGTAAATATTGTTATCATTAATTATTAATTAGATAAAGCACGACAAATTATAACTCTTGAAATAACAAATCTGCTTTCATAACCAGTCTTTTCACCTACTCAAAAATATAATTGGCTGTGCAAATGACAACACGATATTAAATTCAAGTTCAACCACTTTCTCATAATGAATTAGAACACTCGGAATTAAATTTACAAGGATAGGATCCCTGTCCAGCTTTGTGATTTGGGATAATCACATGTGGAAGATAGAGTTTTTAGCAACACCACGATTATTATTAAAAAATCAACCTAATTTCACAAATACCTGGTCCATTTACAGAGTGCCAAACATAAACAGTTTAGTGGAAGGCTGGTGGTACTGGTGACGTAATTTGCACTGGCTGTTAACTTGGCGGCGATGCAGTCATGGCAGTACTGTTGACCTCACCCTGTTACATATCTTCTTGGCGATGAAATTATAGTTTTATAGGGCCAAAAACCATGCCATGATAACGGTATCACCAAATGCAGCATCCGAGACCCATAAATACTGCCCTTAAGCTCTTCTGGCCTCAAAACTCCAGGAATATGAGCCACAATGACCTGATACCGCTTGCGAGATGTTAACCACAGCACTGCCCAGCCCACACTCATTGCCCGCCACGAATGACGAGTTGCCACTTGCGCGCCAACCACACCTTTTCCACTCCGCCAGGCTACTTCCGTAGCTGTGGGGCTTCCCCACATCTTTTACATTCAAACAGAACGTTCCCCGACTATGAACCAAGTTATTTACAGTGCATTATATAACAATCATTTCAGTAGTTATTTAAATTCATAAGCATAATTTAAACAACATCGTTCAAAAATTCACATAACTGAAAGATGTATACACAGTCAAAGAATTTTCGTGTCAGATACAACTTTGTACACGGTATACATAAATTCCGGGAATACTTTCAATTATTTATTGCACAAGAACTAAACATGGTAATTTCACGTGCTGACACGTTCCATGACATGCAGATTTGCTCCTCAATTTGATCCTACGGAACTTGACGAGTAAATAAAGTGTCGTACATATTGCATTTTGAAGAGAATCTCTGCAATTTTTTTTTATATTTGATGTGGAACAGTGAGTGAGCCGGCAGAGTCAATACGGTAATAGAATTCTTGCCATACCCGTCCCAGTATGGCATCGTCGGCTGTGGCAGTCGCTTCCCGTATTCTCTCCTGGAGCTCTGCTACATCACGTGGTAGAGGACGTACATACACCAGATCTTTAATGTGTCCACACAGAAAAAAGTCATACGGAGTGAGATCTGGTGATCGTCGAGGCCATTTCATGAAACAGCTGTCCCGTTCTGTAGCACGACCGATCCACCGATGCATATGCTCCGTGTTCAGGTGCCCACGAACTTCACGATGAAAATGGGGTGGAGCTCCATCCTGCTGAAAGATGAACGGGGAGTCCGATTGCATCTGAGGCATCAGCCACTGCTGCAACATCTTGATGCAATTAATTTACCAACAGCCGTATGTATTGTAGAAATTTATTTTATGAACATCTATGTGCTACCAGTTTTGGCATTACATTGATGCCATCTTCAGGCCCCACTCGTCATAGTCGTAAAATTGCTATACACGGAAGGAGCCATATAACTGAATCCGTGAATCAAATCGTTCTGCAACAGCTCTTAGTGGCCAGGAAGTCTTGTAAATTTACATATAACAATCAAACTTTATTACCATTAGTGGAATAAGTATAATTGTTAATCACCTCTTTCTAGCAAGAGAGTAATCATCTTAGCCCGAATGAACCAGCTGTTACCTGCCCAGAACATTATTGTATTCATAAAGTAGCGAAATACGTTTCTCGTTTGCTGGAGTTGTGATGAGTACGTGTCTAGGTTTTTCTGAACCTATCATAACAGATCTCTTGACGATAATTTGATATATTGCTCGGAATTGCTGGTGGTAACGTAGATCGAGTCTACTAGCAACATGTAGTAATTACTTGAGTGACTACGAGACAAACCTTTCACTTTACAGCGTTGTGAATACTGCGGCAGTCAAAGAAGTGTTACCGAACTTGCAACCAGTTCCAGAACAGGGAAAAACTACTTAAGGCGTTAATTTAGTTTCTCTCGCTAAGAGGATGATATTATCTCCCCATTTTCGGGCTGAGCAAATTTCCACCGGACGTTTAAAGGTAAGCTTTGGCTATTTAATAAGATGTGGAGACGTATCAGTAGGAAAGATCTGGCGCTCGTGGTATCTGACGTTGCTGTTAGTCGTAATGATCACGTTAAGGAGCGACATGCCAACGCCTCGCCATTGACAACTAGCTACCTCTCTCTCTCTCTCTCTCTCTCTCTCTCTCTCTCTCTCTCACACACACATACACACACACACACACACACACACACACACACACACTATATTTCTTCCTTCCTCTTAACAGTGAGATAACAAATCGCACACACAATCAACCTGTTTTAAACAGTGTGTATACGCCTCCATCTTCTTTCATTTGAGCTTTTCGTTATCAGATCTTCGGTGCAGAAACACATCAATGGTGGTTTTCCAATTAATTTACCTGGTAAAAGCAAACACTTTTTTTCGAAAATTTCAGTTTGGGGAACAAAACATTCACAGATTTGAACTGGTTTAGCACCACATAATAAAATAACCATAAATGTTCTTCATCACAGGAATTGTACCGCTTAAACTTTTCTGTTATTTATATGTCCAGTACCAAATATCATTTTAATAAAATATTGCAATATAGTGCATTTATTAAATGTACTTTTTTTTTACATTTTTGCCTTCATAAGCTGTCTCATCGATGCGATCCTTGGTAGGATGAGCAAATTACCTACTAGCATTAACCAAGAGGTCGTCGTCATCATCATCATCATCACCACCACCACCACCACCACCACCACCACCACCACCACCATCATCATCATCATCAATATAATACCGCTGACATCAACGATATCAACAACGGTGCCACTCAGAGTGGCCGCGCGGTTAGAGGCGCCATATCACGGATTGCGCGGCCCCTTCCGCCAGAAGTTCGAGTCCTCCCTCGGGCATAGGTGTGTGTGTGTGTGTGTGTGTGTTGTTCTTAGCAAAAGTCCGTTTAAGTAGTGTGTAAGTCTAGGGACCGATGGCCTCAACAGTTTGGTCCCTTAGGTATTCACACACATTTGAACAACGATGTCTTCAATATAAACAGCACAATGTCTTTCTACTGTTCACCATAGCTGCTCCTGCTAGAATCAGTGTTCTGTCTGCGTTTCAGAAGATCTGTTACCTGTTTTCTACCTCTGATACGGTTCTACCCCTCTACTCCTTCACTTAGCCACTCTCATTGACGCCGGTTTGCAGTAGGGTTTTGGAGCTTATACTGTATTCAAACATTATGAATCACCTCGAAGGGAACGATCTATTGATACGTAATCAGCATGGTTTCATAAAACATCGTTTTTGTGCAACGTAGCTAGCTCTTTATTCGCACGAAGTAATGGCGGCTATCGACAGGGGATCTCAAGTTGATTCCGTATTTCTAGATTTCCGGAAAGCTTTGGACACCGTTCCTCGCAAGCGACTTCTAATCAAACTGCGGGCCTATGGGGTATTGTCTCAGTTGTGCGACTGGATTCGTGATTTCCTGTCAGGAAGGTCGCAGTTCGTAGTAATAGACGGCAAATCATCGAGTAAAACTGAAGTGATATCAGGTGTTCCCCAGGGAAGCGTCCTGGGACCTCTGCTGTTCCTGATCTATATAAATGACCTGGGTGACAATCTGAGCACTTCTCTTAGGTTGTTCGCAGATGATGCTGTAATTTACCGTCTAGTAAGGTCATCCGAAGACCAGTATCAGTTGCAAAGCGATTTAGAAAAGATTGCTGTATGGTGCGGCCGGTGGCAGTTGACGCTAAATAACGAAACTGTGAGGTGATCCACATGAGTTCCAAAAGAAATCCGTTGGAGTTCGATTACTCGATAAGTAGTACAATTCTCAAGGCTGTCAATTCAACTAAGTACCTGGGTGTTAAAATTACGAACAACTTCAGTTGGAAAGACCACATAGATAATATTGTGGGGAAGGCGAGCCAAAGGTTGCGTTTCATTGGCAGGACACTTAGAAGATGCAACAAGTTCACTAAAGAGACAGCTTACACTACATTCGTTCGTCCTCTGTTGGAATATTGCTGCGCGGTGTGGGATCCTTACCAGGTGGGATTGACGGAGGACATCGAAAGGGTGCAAAAAAGGGCAGCTCGTTTTGTATTATCACGTAGTGGGGGAGAGAGTGTGGCAGACGTGATACGCGAATTGGGATGGAAGTCATTACAGCAAAGACGTTTTTCGTCGCGGCGACATCTACTTGCGAAATTTCAGTCACCAACTTTCTCTTCCGAATGCGAAAATATTTTGTTGAGCCCAACCTACATAGGTAGGAATGATTATCAAAATAAAATAAGAGAAATCAGAGCTCGAACAGAAAGGTTTAGGTGTTCGTTTTTCCCGCGCGCTGTTCGGGAGTGGAATGGTAGAGAGATAGTATGATTGTGGTTCGACGAACCCTCTGCCGAGCACTTAAATGTGAATTGCAGAGTATTCATGTAGATGTAGATGTAGATACTGCATAAGTAACCTTCACAATTGGCTCCTCCATTCAGTACAGTAGTTCTATCCGATTACTTGGCAATACCTTTTAAGTTTCTAGGACAATTTTTTGTCTGCTGGTTGGTAACCTAGATCTGAGTCAAACTCTAATGTCTTACATTGTCGAAGTATCTCCACTTTCGTAACAAATGAAAAAGAAAATACGCCAGTGGCAACATAATTTTGATACATATGTGGTGGTCATATCCGAAAGACCAGGCATTATTCTTGATCTCACAGCCGTACATGCACATGATGAAATAAAATAGCCGCGCGGGATTAGCCGAACGGTCTGAGGCGTTGTAGTCATGGAATGTGCGGCTGGTCCCGGCGGAGGTTCGAGTCCTTCCTCGGGTATGGGTGTGTGTGTTTGTCCTTAGGATAATTTAAGTAGTGTGTAAGCTTAGGGACTGATGACCTTAGCAGTTAAGTCCCATAAGGTTTCACACATATTTGAACATTTTTTTAAAATAAGATATATCTGATATCGGCCGCAACTGGACAGGGGAATTTTCGTTGGACGGAAGCGTGTTCGGATAGCCGAAGCGGTTAGGGCGACCGCTCGCGCAAAGGGAGAAATCCAGATTCGAATTCCAGTCCGGCACAAATTTTCTCTTATCACCATCGAATTCATTGCAGTGCATAACTGCGGCCAACGTCAGAATTTGTTTCATTTCATCACGTACATAATTTTGGCTATTCGTCATTTACAGGATAACTGAATCAATTATTTCTTTCATGATACACAGAACAGTAACCAAAGAAATCAAAATAAGTGGCATACTGTATACCAAGCTAGCCTTGTATTCCGGAGATTCAGGGTCCGTCTACTCGGATTTAGGTTTACTGCGTTATCATTTCGTCACTTCAGTCCAAAGCCTGGCATTCATGAAGCCCGCAACTAATTTTTTCGTAGGTAGCGATTGTCGCTTGACGGTAAGGGATATGTGTACTAAGCTTGGTTGTAATCGGTCCAGTGGTTTAAGAGGAGGTGTGGAACACATAAACAGACACACGCACACGCACACGCACGCGCACACACACACACACACACACACACACACACACATTTACATACATTTTTATATGTTATACGTATGGATAGTTCGTAAAATATATGTCGTATCAATAAATAAAAAACGTATGGTTTTAAAAAACTAGTTGGTTCTTTCGGTTATATCAAGTGGTGTCTTTAATCGACAACAGTAACCAGAAGTCATTGTACAGCATCATGGATAAAATGTACTCAAAATTCTCAACCAAGGAGGTATTCCCTGACAGTAACAAAATGTAAAGTAAAATTCATACCAGTATCATATAAATGCATATATGTGTTTCTGCATCACTCACGCAAAGCTTCAATAGCTTATTGCGTTTCCTCGCCATTCTTTTTTTTATGTACTGGCAGTCGCTTACCACCACAAAGTTTAGCTATCATACGATTGGTTTTTAACAATTCGTGGTAGACATAATTTAAGTCGTACCCTGGTACGATGTAATATAAAATTAACAAAGGACCGATTCGATATAAAACGCGATTTACAATCAGAGTATACGAAAACAGGTAAACAATACGAAAAGGGAACACGGGTGATAACATAATCGCCGTTGGTACATATTTGGAAAACTGGCTTAGTTGGACCAGGCCTATTCGAAGTCAGTATCCCACCTGTCGCCCGTAGCGATTTGGGGAGTCGACGGGAAACTTAAGCCTGGCTTTCTGCACAG
This sequence comes from Schistocerca nitens, assembly GCF_023898315.1. Lineage (NCBI taxonomy): Eukaryota > Metazoa > Arthropoda > Insecta > Orthoptera > Acrididae > Schistocerca > Schistocerca nitens. Next base: position 85,290,564 of record NC_064620.1, on the reverse strand, counting down.
AGATTGAAACCTGTATCACGCCGAGTGCTACTTGATGGAACTTAGACAAACTCTCCTGCGTGGCAGATGGCACGAACCACCCTGATCACGTGACTGCTCGTATGTGCCTCGTAAAGGTCAGAAGAGATATACATGGCGGATGGTACGTGGAATTCTCGTGCCGGTGCGTCGCTACAAGATGTTTGCCCAGAGATACATCTGTCCAGAGTAGGAATTTCTTTCGGAGCCTGGAAGACAGAGGGAGAGAGAGAGAGAGAGAGAGAGAGAGACGCAGACGCGATACCGCCGACCGCGGCCAAACTTGGTAACGGAGAGGGGGACCGCTGGCAATTAAAAGCGGGTCGGGCGGGCACAATTTGCACGACCAGATACCATCTCAATTTATAATGTGCCGCGTTAGGATGCAGGCGGCGCGACGCCGGAATGAAAATGACGGAAAATTGCCTTCGGAGCTTGTCTGCGATCTGTCGAGGCGGCGAAGGCGGCAGCTGCCGTGAAAACTACCTGCTGTCCGCTCGCGTACTCAACGGGACACTATCGACTGTCTCTCCCTCTCTCTCTCTCTCTCTCTTTCTCTTTCCTTCCCTCCCCCCCTCCTCTACCCTCTCCTCTCTCCCTTTGCCCTCGTACTCGCGACGTAACAAATCACGTCAAGTGTTTAGTCAACAACACACATCAAAAAAAGTATTGCATCACATCGGTTCCGAGAGTTCCGGAACCTGTACAGAATATTGGAATAGAGATAAACATAAACATTTCCGCCCTTTTTGTTGCTCATGAAAATCACACATTGAATGTTGTACCACCATACAGTGACACCATCAGAGGTGGTGGTACATACACCGGTACCTCTAATACCCAGTAACACTTCCTCTTGCATTGATCGATGCCTGTATTCGTCGTGGCATACTACCCACAAGTTCATCAAGGCACTGTTGGTCCAGATTGTCCCACTCCTCAACGGCAATTCGGCGTAGAATCCTCATAGTGGTTGGTGGGTCACGTCGTCCATAAACAGCCCTTTTCAACCTATCCCACTCATGTTCGATAGGGTTCATGTGTGAAGAACATGCTGGCCACCCTAGTCGAGCGATGTCATCCTGAAGGAAGTCATTCACAAGATGTGAACGATGGGGGTGCGAATTGTCGTCCATGAAGACGAATGCCTCGCCAATATGCTGCCGATATGGTTGCACTATTGGTCTGAGGATGGCATTCACGTATCGTACAGCCGTTACGGCGCCTTCCATGACCACCAGCGGCGTACGTCGACCCCACATAGTGCTACCCCAAAACAGCAGGGAACCTCCACCATGCTGCACTCACTTGACAGTGTGTCTAAGGCGTTCAGCCTGACCGGGTTGCCTCCAAACACGTCTCCGACAATTGTCTGGCTGAAGGTATATGCGACACTCATCGGTGAAGAGAACGTGATGCCAATCCTGAGCGGTCCATTCGGCATGTTGTTGGGCCCCTCTCTAGCACGCTGTATGGTGTCGTGGTTGCAAAGATGGACCTCGCCATGAACGTCGGGAGTGAAGATGCGTATCATGCAGCCCATTGCGCACAGTTTGTGTCGTAACACGACGTCCTGAGACTGCACGAAAAATATTATTCAACAAGGTGGCGTTGCTGTCAGGGTTCCTCCGAGCCATTATCCGTAGGTAGCGGTCATCCACTGCAGTAGTGGCCTTTGGGCGGTCTCAGCGAGGCATGTCATCGACAGTTCCTGTCTCTTTGTATCTCCTCCATGTCCGAATAACATCACTTTGGTTCACTCCGAGACGCCTGGACACTTCCCTTGTTTAGAGCCCTTCCTGGCACAAAGTAACAATGCGGACGCGATCGAACCGCGGTATTGACTGTATAGGCATGGTTGAACTACACACAACACGAGCCGTGTACCTCTTTCCTGGTGGAATGACTGGAACTGATCGGGTATCGGACCCCCTCCGTCTAATAGGCGCTGCTCATGCGTGGACGTTTACATCTTTGGGCGGGTTTAGTGACATCTCTGAACAGTCAAAGGGACTGTGTCTGTGATACAATAACCACAGTGAACGTCTATCTTCAGGAGTTCTGGGAACCGGGGTGATGCAAAACATTTTTTTGTGTGCATTTACATCTACATCTGTGTATCTCAAGCTATCGTATGGCTCTTGACCGAGAGCCTGTAGGGTACTAGTTTCCGACTGGGATTGGTGGTCTGACGGTACCTGCACAATAGCTTAGCGTGTTCGGTCAGGGGGCTGGCCGCTTTCTGTAAGTAAAAAAGTAAATAAAAATAACCTACAATACTGAGCGAAGTTTTCATCGTTGCAGTCTGAGCGATGTGATGCGACATCTGCAGAAAAACGAAAGAGAAGCAGATACGAAGAAAGAAGAAGAAAGAAAAGTAGTAAATGACGTAACTAGAAACAGAGAGATCGCAGGATCGAAACGCGATCGAACCAAGGAAATATTCCTGTTTGTCTTGACCTTTCAGTGATCTGAGGACTCACCAGGAATGACACGTGGTTCGCACTCCACAGATCTCGGTAGGGTTATTGGGGTAGGTTAGGGACACGCAAGTCGTCGAAGAAGTGTCCAGTTGAAAGTCCTTAGCCACATGAAATTATTACTATAGCATAATTCAACTTGCTCCCTATGATCTGCAGTCCCTCACCTACCTGATGCGGAGATGGAACGTGGGTCATATTTTGTAATACACGAGTCCAGTGTCTTAGCTCTACGCCATCTCACTCGGTGCGCCAGCTGGGGACTCAATGTACCTCTACGACGTGCGAAGCAAGAAGAGACATCCTTCAAAACTACCACCATTACACTGACCATGGACAAGTGGACGGAAGCACCAAACCGTAATTAGCAGCGTAGAAAGTAGGTTCTGAGGAAGATTATCGCGCAGAGCGGACGACAAGCACGTTAACGTAACGACAGGCTAGCGGTCGGTCGGCCCCCTAATGATGGACTTTCTACCAGGTGAAAAGTTGTCGCGGCACAGAGCTTCTGCGCATGCGCCATCTACTGCATCCAGAGGCCGCCCTAACTGTTTCGCGGAATCCGCTGCACGCGATGTAATCTCTCTGCGAAACGCCGCTGCTCGTCTAAAGGGTGAAGAAAGGAGCAAATTAGTTCTTTACTTTCTGAGAAACATGTGTCTTTACTTCAGTACGAGATCGAGCACAAATGAGATAACTGGTCTGTTGTGAACAACCAACACTTACCAGTAGGACCGCACACGTTTCGCTAGCACAGCGTACAAGAACCACATGGAAACAATGAGTGGAAGGCCAAGAAAAAAGGGCTCGGGTTATAAAGGGCGTAAGCCAGGAATGCAGTTTTTCGTCATTACTGTTCAGTGGAGAACCAGTGACGAAAATAAAAAAAAACTGTTCAAGAGTGGGACTGAAATTCATGTGGAAGGATATTAGTGATAACATTCGCTTATGATATTGCTGTCTTTAGCGAAAATGAAGAAGACTTAAAAGACCTGTTGCGTGGAATGAACAATCTAATGAGTACAGAATACGGACTGCAGACGAAACTGATGAGGAGTAGCAGCGATAAATTTAGTGATGAATCGATGACAACGAAGTAGACGAAAGTATGGGGTTCTGCTAACTTGAAAGCAAAATAACATATGACGAAGCAAGGAGGACATAAAAAGTAAACTAGTTAAGGCAAATACGTCATTCCTGACTGAAAGAAGTCTACTAATACCAAAAATAATGTTTAGTTCGAGGAATATATTTCTGAGAATATACGTCTGGAGCACAGCATTGTATGGTAATGAATTATAGATTGCGAGAAGGGTGGAAAAGAAGAGAATCGAAACGTTTGTGATGTGGTGCTGCAGAACAATGTTAAAAATCAGGTGGAGTGATAAGATAAGAAATGAGATTTTCCGCAGAATCAGCGAGAATAGAAACATCTGGAAAACTCTGAGAAGAAGACGAGACAGGATGAGAAGACATGTCTTAAAACGTCAGGGAACAACCTCCATAGTACTAGAGGGAGGAGTAGAGGGTAAAAACTGTAGACCAAGATAGAGATTAGAATACAATCAATAAAAACTGATGAAGCAGGTTGCAAGTGCTTTTCTGAGATGAAAAGGTTGGTACAAGAGAGGAATTCGTGGCGGGTCTCATCAACAAAATATATGTCACAATTTGCTCGTGTAGTTACACTGATTTATAATACCTCTTTATTCATTTAGACGTGAAGTTCGAATGATATACAGTCGTCACAAGAAAATGTTGACTCTGGCTTTCTGGCACTAGTGGAACCTATAACGTTATATTTGACGACGTATCTTCACCAGAAATGATGCTAAGATTATGTGTGTCCTAAGGAAGCTTGACAGAAAGGTTCATGTCCGCGATACACATGAACCATTTATCAGATAGGATCAGCAACAGTCCCAGATTGTTCACTGACGATTAAGTTGCCTAGATAGAAGTATTGTCGGTGCATGATCCCAAGTTAATGTTGAACAAGTTGAACAGTATTTCAGCTTGAGGTACTGAACAGTTACTCTCCTGGATGAAACACTCATAACAAAGACAGGGAATGTGATAGTATTCGAATACAAGATTTGCGCTAATCTTCTATGCAGCCTATCACAACAGTGTAAGTGCTATAAACCGTTATGAACTGGACCGAACACATGGAATTAGTAGTGCAAAAGGCGATTGAAGGATTTTTGTGGAGAGTTCTCGGATAGTGAAGTAAGTCTACAGAGACAACCGCCTGCAAGATTCTAGAATACAGTCACACTGTTGATTTTTATCAAGCAGAAATGACACCACTGATCGGTGCGATTCAGGGAAGCAGATAGAATCATAGTAGGTTGCTGTAGTCCACACAGAATTGTTAAGGAGACGCTCAGTTATATGAAGTGGAAATCGCAAGCTATTCATTCTCCGGATTTACATGACTGACTCGAAGTCTTTTTATCACTGCTTGATGAAAAAAAGATCCAGTGTCTCTAATGAAACTGCTCTCGTGAAAAAGTATTGACAAGTTTATAGAATCGGTATTCGAAGAAGATGGAGATAATGTGTTTTTTTTTAAGTAATAATACGATCTTGATCTCTTGTATATTTTCATTTAGTGCGATTGCAACAGATCAGAAGTTAGAAGTTGTAAAACGATAAAATTTATACTAAGTGGGGCGTGTGAGAGACTTAGCTATGAATGGAGAATACTCTCAACTCTGTTGAAGACGTTTTCAGTGAAGTGTGTTAGTGTCTGTGGAGGAATGATAGCCCATTCTTCCTTAAGAGCGGAAACCACGAAAGGTAATGAGTTCTCTTGGGCGCAGGAGTCTGGAGCTAAGACGACATTCTAACTCATCCCAAAGGCGTTTCATTGAGTTCAGGTCGGGATTCTGGGCAGGCTATTCCATTTCAGGAGTATCAGTATAGCCTATAGAAACCATTGCCTAAGAGACACTGTTTTGCGACAGGGTGCGTTATCATGCTGATACAAAAATCCGTCTCCAAACTGTTCCTCTCTTGTACACAATAAAACATGCTGTAAAATTTATTCATATTCTACCGCATTTAGCGTTTTCTTAAGCGCAGTAAAGTGACCTCACCCTAACCACAAAAAACACCCCTCCACCCGAACAGCACCTCCTCCGTAACTCAGTATTGGCACTACACATAATGGCAGGTAACGCTCTCCAGGCATTCGGCAAACGCAGAATCTTCCATCAGACTGCCGCAGGGTATAGCGTGAGTCATCAGTCCAAGTCACTCACTTCTTCATCCACTGTACAGAGGCGTCGCTCTTTACATCGCCTCAAGCTTAACTGTAGACTGATTACGAAAATGTGTGGACTATGAGCAGCTGCTCGACTGTTGTATCATTTTTTTATCTCCCTACCAAATGTGATTGTGCTGTCTGGATTGCTGGTAGCACTGTGAAACTCACTAGTGATTCCCTCCGCTGACTTCATGCGAATTTTTACAACCATCTTCTGCAATGCTCGGCAGTGCGTGTGCATCGGTACATGGTGTCTGCCCCGTCCTCATGTATCTGTGGTTATGTCTCACTTGAAGATTACGTCACCAACAGTTGACTTGGGTGGCTTTAGAAGGATTGAAACGTCCCTTATGGAAATGTTATCCAGGTGACATCTAGTAACTACTCAACGTTCGAAACGCTGACCTCTCCTGACCGACCAATTCTGCTGTTCATGCCTATCTACTGACTGTACTCCACGACGTCTTTACACCGGCGGGCCCGCAATACTTAGGAGCGTCCCGATATTTTTGATCAAACAGTGTACAGAATGAGACTATACTTCCATCAGTAGCATGGCTAAGAACAGCCATTTTGCGGCGTTTGCAAATTTTAATTATTAATGGTATAGGTCCACTTAGAATCGACTACCAGTTCGTCTCTTAGATGTAACAGCAACGCTGAAAAAACCAAACGCAAAAAAACCCAAACACCGTCCAAACAGGCCTTGAAGGCCCAACGCAACCGACCGGCCGCCATGTCATCCTCAGGCATGAGGCATCACAGCATGCGGATACGGAGGAACGTGTGGTCAGCACACCGCTCTCCCGACAGTTGTCAGTTTTCTTGCCCGTTCCGCTACTTCTCAAGAAGTAACCCCTCAATTGCTCTCACAAGGGCTGAGTCCACTCCGCTTGCCAACAGCACACGGCAGACCAGGACCGTGAGCCAACCAACTTCTAGCCCAGCCCGACAGCGCTTAACTTCGGTTATCTGACGGGAACCGGTGTTACCATTGCGGCAAGGCCGTTGTCGCTAAAAAGACGACTCCAGATTTGTTTCTCTCTGAGGACGTCATAGTTTCAGTACGGGTGTAGTAGCTTTGTGATGCCTTATCTTCTGTTACATGACAATCGAGCCCCTCCTACAACTTCTGGATGGGGATGACAGGTCAGACGGAATTGTCGCCTACGCAGATGACCTATTAGTTGTAGTCACTGCAAACAACAGAGCCCAGTTAGAAGAGAAAGCCAGTGGAATACTACAAACAATTACTCAGTGGTGTCACAACAACAAACTCAGTATAGCCAAAAACAGCATACACTTTACTGAAAGCATCACTCCAAAGAAATCCTTCGGTTAAAACTGGGGACACAAACATCAAACGAGCACAAGTTACGCGCTCTCCTGCAGTACAAATAGATGAAAAATTGAATTTCCACGAACACATAAGGCTAACAACAGACAAAGCAGAAAAAATGCTACACAAACTGCTGAGGCTAAATTCAAAACAGTACAGACTACCTGTACCAGTCATACGGACGTACCACTGTGCGCTCTTCGAATCAGTACTCAGCTTCGCAGCTAGCACGTGGGCACATAGACTGAACGTGGTCACCAACAAAGCATCCGTCAGACGAGGGCAGAGAAGTGTCCTACTTAGGCTATCTGGAGCCTTCGGTACCACCTCAGCGGATGCACTGTGTGTGGTGCTTGGAATATGCCCCATAGATATCACGATAAAATACAGAGCTGCAAGGTACTGGTTAAAGGTGGAGAGACTAGATGAGGTACATACAATAACCGGTCTGCCGATAGAGACGATACGTCACCCCAAAAGTTGGTGTTTGGATACATGGCAAGGTGAGTGGGATGTAAGTGATGAGGGACGTAGACTGCACGACTTCCTCCCTGACATAAGGGAACAATTGAAAATGAGACATATCGATCCCAGCCGCGGTATGGTACATTTATTAACTGGACACGGACCTTATCCCACGAACTTAAACCGCGTGAGTCTGAGGCAGACACTTACATGCACATGCGGGGAAGAAGGTTCCCCAGAACACACTGTCTTTTTCTGCGGGCAATACGCTAACAATAGACATACACTACACTTAGACTGCACAGATACAGACATAGATATATAGACAGCAATAAGAGACTAAGAACAGTGGGCGCAAGTAAACGCACTGACAAACAGTATTTCATAAACAACACATGAAGAGTACATGCGGACACGACATTGCAGACATGCATATGTGCAGCGTATCAACAATCTCCAGAGGGTGGAAAGCGATACCCACAGAGACAGCGAAAATAGTGACAATGAGGAGGAACAGGAGGAGGAAGCTGAGATGTGACTATAAATAAGCATAAGGTGCTGGCGATCTAACCAAGAAATCACCAAATGCTGTACATGAATGGGCACCTAAAGTAGTTAATACATAGCACTCCGTCTTCAGGCCACGAGTGGCCTACCGGGACCATTCGACCGCCGTGTCATCCTCGGTGGAGGATGCGGATAGGAGGGGCGTGGGGTCAGCACACCGCTCTCCCAGTCGTGATGATGGTATTCGTTATTCGTGACCGAAGCCGCTACTATTCCGTCGAGTACCTCCTCAATTGGCTTCACGATGCTGAGTGCACCCCGAAAAATGGCAACAGCGCATGGCGGCTGGATGGTCACCCATCCAAGTGCCAACCACGCCAGACAGCGCTTAATTTCGGTGATCTCACGGGAACCGGTGTATTCATTGCGGCAAGGCCATTGCCTAGTTAATACACAGGATTAGTAATAAATAGGATAAGCAATATTATTTCTCTACTAACAACCATTTGTGTGTGTGTGTGTGTGTGTGTGTGTGTGTGTGTGTGTGTGACTGGCGGTCAACAGCTCGAAGAAACCATTCCGAGGTATTCACCGTCAGTCACATACGGTGATGGTACTAACAAATCTCTACTCTATCCTATCATCTTTTTATATTCTTCTTAAAAACGACAAAATTTTATTTATATTTCAACCTTAAATTATTGTTATTTTGAAAAGTATCATTCCTTGTAATGTTGTAGATAAAACAAAAGAAAAGAAAACTGTAAAAGATGAAAAACGAAAATTGTAAGATGTACGACCTGTTTTAAACATCAGGTAATAGGTCTATAATTTGGCAATAAATAAATTATGAAATTCTGAAGGTGGTAGGGGTAAAATATAGGGAGCGAAAGGATATTTACAAGTTGTATAGAAACCAACTGGCAGTTATAGGAGTTGAGGGGCATGAAAGGGAAGCAGTGGTTGGGAAGGGAGTTAGACAGGGTTGTAGCCTCTCCCCAATGTTATTCATTCTGTATATTGAGCAAGCAGTGAAGGAAACACAAGAGAAATTCGGAGTAGGTATTAAAATTTATGGAGAAGAAATAAAAACTTTGAGGTTCGCCGATGACATTGTAATTCTGTCAGAGACAGCAAAGGACTTGGTAGAGCAGTTGAACGGAATGGACAGTGTCTTGAAAGGAGGATATAAGATGAACATCAACAAAAGCAAAACGAGGATAATGGAATGTAGTCGAATTAAGTCGGGTGATGCTGAGGGAATTAGATTAGGAAATGAGACACTTAAAGTAGTAAAGGAGTTTTGCTATTCGGGGAGCAAAATAACTGATGATGGTCGGAATAGAGAGGATATAAAATGTTGACTGGCAATGGCAAGGAAAGCGTTTCTGAAGAAGGGGAATTTGTTAGCATCGAGTATAGATTTAAGTGTCAGGAAGTCGTTTCTGAAAGTATTTGTATGGAGTGTAGCCACGTATGGAAGTGAAACATGGACGATAAATAGCTTTCGAAATGAGGTGCTACAGAAGAATGCTAAAGATTAGATGGGTAGATCACATAACTAATGAGGAGGTATTGAATAGGATTGGGGAGAAGAGGAGTTTGTGGCACAACTTGACTAGAAGAAGGGATAGGTTGGTAGGACATGTTCTGAGGCATCAAGGGATCACCAATTTAGTATTGGAGGGCAGCGTGGAGGGTAAAAATCGTAGAGGGAGACCAAGAGATGAATACACCAAGCAGATTCAGAAGGATGTAGGTTGCAGTAGGTACTGGGAGATGAAGAAGCTTGCACAGGATAGAGTAGCATGGAGAGCTGCATCAAACCAGTCTCAGGACTGAAGACCACAACAACAACACAAATAAATGAATGCCTTACACGAGCCCGCATCTCGTGGTCGTGCGGTAGCGTTCTCGCTTCCCACGCCCGGGTTCCCGGGTTCGATTCCCGGCGGGGTCAGGGATTTTCTCTGCTTCGTGATGGCTGGGTGTTGGGTGCTGTCCTTAGGTTGGTTAGGTTTAAGTAGTTCTAAGTTCTAGGGGACTGATGACCATAGATGTTAAGTCCCATAGTGCTCAGAGCCATTTGAACCAATTTTTTGAGCCTTGCACGAGAACAACAGAACACTAACTATTGCACGACAGTAAGAATGTTGGAGAATAGAGGAGGCTAGCTGGGAAAGCCGTGACACAGTGGCGACACAAGTCCAGCATCGAATCTCGTCACGTCCACAGAGTGGTACCCACCACGACAGTCCGCCTGTAATTTACCCGCCCCTCTGGCATTTCCGGTTCGGCGACGTTTTAGCTGCGCTAATGGTGGCATTTCCGCAGAGGACGCAAGCGAATGAGCTGCGGAAAACGCCAGAGGCGGGAAGTACTCGGCGTAGGCAGCGGCGGTTTCAATGGTTGATCCCCATAAATGTTTCATCCACTACCACTGTCGTGAAGTACTACTCTGCAGCCGTAGCCATTAGTTTGAGGTGAAGTAGCGCCTTCTTTCAAGTCACACGAGTTGCCGAACGATTACGCCACTGCCAGTGAGATGGAAGATCTGTAACATTCTTAGGGATTGTTTTTATTCGTCGTATCTGGCAATCTGTCACAGCATAAGTCCTGGAGACAGTTACTGTAAAAAAAAGAAAAGTACAAAGTTATTTTTTAAATAATTAATCCTGTGTTTCGTTTCCACTCAAGATTTATTGTAATCTCAAATTAATTAAAAGCATTTCCTGGCAGATTAAAAGTGTGTGCCCTGTGTGTCTCGGTCGGGCACACAGTTTTAATCTGCCAGGAAGTTTCATATCAGCGCACCCTCCGCTGCAGAGTGAAAATCTCATTCTGGCAATTAAAAGCCAGTATGGCCACCCCTATATATATGTTCTAGGCAATCCCGAACAATCCTCGGAATTGTTTAAAATGAATATTTGATTAATTAACAATTAAAATTTATACAAAAAACTGAAAATACATATATAAACGTATGTCTGCTCAGTACAGTAAGTACACTATGATATTAGTACATGTCTGTTATTTCATTCGAGAATAAACTCTCAAATAAGAAATTACAATAATACATTTAAGTTTTTTATTAATTACTAGAGACTCCCTTAGTGGGAATTATTCCCTTCATTTACAGAGCTTCTACACTTTGAGCTGAAATAGATTAAACAGTTATTTTTCAGTTATAAGCTTTTCTAGGCGAGTTACATATTTTGTTTACATGTGCGATCGCGAATTAGACTGGGAAATGTTCGTTTTAAATAGGTCTTAATGGGCTGTTACGTTTCACATCCCCTCTCCGTAGCTCCAGCAGCGGGTGTGCTCAAGTTCCAACATTCATGCTCTGGCGTATATTTTGTGTGTTTGCCAGTTGAATAACATTTACAGACTTTCGTAGTGGCCAGGGCTCGACATCTTCTGAACAGACATCGTATTGAAGAGTGACCGATTTATAAATCTTCTGTGTCTGTATACCTTTCAACATTCAAAGCTACTGTTGGCAACTGGCACTACAGTTATAGCAACAAAGTGTGACAGAGCATTAAGTGGAAGGGCCGGGGGTGAGGAGGTAGGCGTAATACGATAGTTCCAAGCATAATTTTATTGCAACTAACCACCCAGTAGTGTGGAACCGCGCGACCGCTATGGTCGCAGGTTCGAATCCTGCCTCGGGCATGGATGTGTGTGATGTGCTTAGGTTAGTTAGGTTTAAGTAGTTTTAAGTTCTAGGGGACTGATGACCTCAGAAGCTAAGTCCCATAGTTCTCAGAGCCATTTGAACCACAACTACCCAGTAAAATCCACTGATACTCTTAAAACCGAACTTCTAAAAACACGAAATAATTGATTTAAAACAATGTCAAAAAACTTTACAGTGAAACGTTTAATTTACTGTAATGTGGTACCTTGGCCAAGAAAAACTTCACAAGCAGGAATGAATATAACACAAGCCCTCATCCTACCAAAATTACTGCAGTTCCTCATATATCTATCTTTGCTCAATGCAAACAGTTACAAAAGAAAACGCAGTTATCAGATTTTGTCTCTGGAAGGGACACGAAAATAACCATCTGAATGCTGTACATCTGAGTAACACGACTAATTTTCGACTCCACCTCCCGCAGAGTTCTGTAAGTGAAATACATGCCACAGCTGAGCCACATAGAACACGCACGGTATTCAGACCCCTGGGCGACGACCGTGCCAATCACCACAGCTCGCTATAATTCAAAACTGTTAATGATCGGTACTATCCACGACGTCACCGAGACATTCAGAGGCGTCGGACATGTGGCGATAATACCATCGGCACAAAAGTTACGCATTATTTTTATTATCTGATGTTAGTTGTACAATAAATTAATGTCTGAATTCGCTGATCACGAACAGCGTCTGTTTCTCGCTCCTGCACCTACTAAAGAATTACACAGTATGCAAAGGAAGGCAAAACACACGCATGGCATGTGTCTCCACGAATTGCCTGAGAAGTTTGTCAACAAGGTCTCCAGATCTGTCCTGTATAGAACATGTTGGGCCACTGTCAGTAACCATGATATCGAGGAATAATTATGTCGGGGGCCAGCTTACCTCATGAAAGGACACATAGGCTTTGTAACTCCCTTCCTAACCGAATCAGTGCGTGCAACCAAGGCAGAGAGGGTGCAGTGTCATACTGATAAGTGAATTCGTACTCTAAGTTCTTTCTCCATTTGATTCGATTTTTGAATCGCTCGCTGCTTCAATACCATAACCCGTGAAGTTTAATTCAGTTCCTTCCTCCGTCAAGGTGCTTCACTCTTTTTGTCAGATAGCGTATTTGACTGCTGGTGATGTATTTGCGGTCGCTTGTCTCAGGTGCCTCGCCTTTTTTACTCGTTTACGATCAGGGCAGGAATTACAACAGACAGGCTCCGCAGAATCAAATCTGTTGTTAGCTCGACGTTGCACGTCAGTTTGTCTGGCATCACAACACCAGCTCCCTCTGACGTCTGTTAGTTTCTGCTGTATCTCGAGTTATTTCTAGGCAACATTGTCCTAGTGTAATCTCACCATTACCACTTACTTGCCCGCATCTCGTGGTCGTGCGGTAGCGTTCTCGCTTCCCACGCCCGGGTTCCCGGGTTCGATTCCCGGCGGGGTCAGGGATTTTCTCTGCCTCGTGATGGCTGGGTGTTGTGTGCTGTCCTTAGGTTAGTTAGGTTTAAGTAGTTCTAAGTTCTAGGGGACTTATGACCACAGCAGTTGAGTCCCATAGTGCTCAGAGCCATTTGAACCATTTTGAACCACTTACTTCTTCCAGCACCTTATGCACTCTTCCTTCCAAAACGACAGGTAACACGCAGCTGTCGCGGACATCGGCTCTGCCGTGAGGGCACCTTAAAGCGAGTCCGGGAACCACACCTCGGTATTTGGCTGTACGGTAGGGAAATTTGCTTTATTAACCAAGAAGAAAAAGGAATGATATTCGGAAAGACTAACTCAGCATATAGGAAAATCAGAACAACCTTCTGTGAAATTAATTCAAGGGTGGTAACATTAAGATTCCAACGGGAATTCCACCGTTAAATGCAGAAGAGATAGTGGAAAGGGTACATTGAAGGCCTCTGTGAGAGGGAAGTTCGTCTGATGTGATGGAAGAAGAAACAGGAGTAGATTTATAAGAGATAGGGGATCCAGTATTAGAATCAGAATTGTAGAGTACTTTGGAGGACTTAAGATCGAATAAGGCAGAAGGAATCGATAACATTTCATCAGAATTTCTATAATCATCAGGGAAGTGGCAACGAAATGACTATTCACGTTCTGTGGAATGTATGAGTCTGGCAATATACCGCCTGACTTTCGGAAAAATGTCATCCACACATTTCCGAGGACTGCAAGAGCTGACAAGTGCGAGAATTATCGCACAGTCAGCTTAACAGCTAATGCATTCACGTTGCTGTCAGGAATAATATACGGAAGAATGGAAGAGAAAATTGAGGATGCGTTAGATAACGATCAGTCTGGCTTTAGGAAAGATAAAGGCACCAGAGGAAATTCTGACGTTGCGGTTGATAATGGAAGCAAGACTAAGGAAAATCAAGACACGTTCATAGGATCTGCCGACCTAGAAAAAGCGTTCGACAGTGTGAAATGGTGAAAAATGTTCGAAATTCTGAGAAAAATAGGGGTAAGCTATAGGGAGAAACGGGTGATATACAATATATACAAGTACCACGAGAGAATAATGGGAGTGGACGACCGAGAACGAAATTCTCAGATTAAAAAGGGTGTAAGACAGGGATGTAGTGTTTCGTCCCTACTGTTGAATCTGCACATCGAAGAAGCAATGATGGATATAAAAGAAAGGTTCAGGTGTGGAATTAAAATTCAAGGTGAAAGGATATCAATGATACGGTTCTCTGGTGACATTACTATCCTGAGTGAAAGTGAAGAAGAATTACATGGTCTGCTGAGTGGAATGAACAGTCTAATAAGCACAGAATATGGACTGAGAGTAAGTCGAAGAAAGACGAAAGTAATGAGAAGTAGCAGAAATGAGAAGAGCGAGAAGCTTAACACCAGGATCGACGGTCACGAAGTAGATGAAGTTAAGGAATTCTGCTACCTAGGTCACAAAATAACCATTGAGGACGGAGCAAGGACATCAAAAGCAGACTGGCACTTGCGAAAAGGGAATTCCTGGCCAAGAGAAGTTTCAAACATAGGTCTTAATTTGAGGAACAAATTTCTGATAAAGTACTTTTGGAGCACAGCATTGTATGGTAGTGAAACACGGACTGTGGGAAAACCGGAACAGAAGAGAATCGAAGCATTTGAGATGTGGTGCTACAGACGAATGTTGAAAATTAGGTGGACTGACAAGGTAAGGAATGAGAAAGTTCTGTGCAGAATCGGGGAGGAAAGGGATATGTGGAAAACAGTGACAAGGAGAAGGGACAGGATGATAGGACATCCGTTAGGGTATCAGGGACTGACTTCGACGGTACTAGAGGGTAGAAGGGAAAAACTGTCTGTAGAGGAAGACAGAGATTGGAATACATTCAGCAGATAATTGAGGACGTGGGTTGCAAGGGCTACTCGGAGATGAAGAGGTTGGCACAGGAGAGAAATTCGTGGCGGGCGAACCGCATCAAAACAGTCAGAAGACTGTTACCTCAAAAAAAAAAAAAAAAAAAAAAGGTTACTGTATTACGGACAGTAGCTCACCCACGCTGCCCACTACACCAGTACGAGGTGCAGTCAAGTTCTAAGGCCTCCGCTTTTTTTTTCTCCGGACTATAAAGAGATAGAAACATGTGCATTGTTTTAAAATGAGGCCGCATTCATTGTCAATACGTCCCAGAGATGGCAGCACCATACGGCAGATGGAATTTTACCGCCAGTGGCGAGAATGAGAACTGTTTTAAATACTTAAAATGGCGACGTTTTCCTTACTTGAACAGCGTGCAATCATTCCTTTTCTGAATTTGCGTGGTGTGAAACCAATTGAAATTCATTTGACAGTTGAAGGAGACATGTGGTGATGGAGTTATGAATGTGTCGATAGTGCGTTCGTGGGTGCGACAGTTTAATGAAGGCAGAACATCGTGTGACAACAAACCGAAACAACCTCAGGCTCGCACAAGCCGGTCTGACGACATGATCGAGAAAGTGGAGAGAATTGTTTTGGGGGATCGCCGAATGACTGTTGAACAGATCACCTCCAGAGTTGTCATTTCTGTGGGTTCTGTGCACACAATCCTGCATGACGACCTGAAAATGCAAAAAGTGTCATTCAGGTGGGTGCCACGAATGCTGACGGACGACCACATGGCTGCCCGTGTGGCATGTTGCCAAGCAATGTTGACGCGCAGCGACAGCACGAATGGGACTTTCTTTTCGTCGGTTGTGACAATGGATGAGACGTGGATGCCATTTTTCAATCCAGAAACCAAGCGCCAGTCAGCTCAATGGACGCACACAGATTCACCACCACCAAAAAAATTTCGGGTAACCGCCAGTGCTGAAAAAATGACGGTGTCCATGTTCTGGGACAGCGAGGGCGTAATCCTTACCCATTGCGTTCCAAAGGGCACTACGGTAACAGGTGCATCCTACGAAAATGTTTTGAGGAACAAATTCCTTCCCGCACTGCAACAAAAACGTCCGGGAAGGGCTGCGCGTGTGCTGTTTCACCAAGACAACGCACCTGCACATCGAGCTAACGTTACGCAACAGTTTCTTCGTGATAACAACTTTGAAGTGATTTCTCATGCTCCCTACTCACCTAACCTGGCTCCTAGTGACTTTTGGCTTTTTCCAACAATGAATGACACTCTCCGTGGCCGCACATTCACCAGCCGTGCTGCTATTGCCTCAGCGATTTTCCAGTGGTCAAAACAGGCTCCTAAAGAAGCCTTCGCCGCTGCCATGGAATCATGGCGTCAGCTTGTGAAAAATGTGTACGTCTGCAGGGCGATTACGTCGAGAAGTAACGCCAGTTTCATCGATTACGGGTGAGTAGTTAATTAGAAAAAAAATCGGAGGCCTTAGAACTTGAATGCACCTCGTAGTAGAGTAGGTAGACGAATGAGTTGGTGGTGTACAGGCAAAGAGTTAGTTACATGCGCATTGGCGGAGTGACGATAGACAGCCGTGCGAGAGACTGGAAGCGAGTCTTTCTCGTCTGACACCCCGTGTGTGTGTGTGTGTGTGTGTGTGTCGCATTGCTGGCATTCTGCAGGCAGCGGCACGCCGAGCTTTGAAGCGGAGGTCGCGACCACAGCCGCCAGAGGTAGATGAGTTAAGCACGCTGCAGCGGCTGTGTCGAGACGCGAGGGGGAAAGAAAGTACTGTTGTGTCCCAGCCAGGGACCGCTTCCGCAGCAAGTAGAAATAACACGTTCGCCTCTTACCCACAAATCCTCGGCGTTAGTGTTCCCACATCGCACTGCGTCCTCTCAGGAACACCAGTAGGCAATTTTACACTCACAAATGTTTGGCAGACTGTTTCCGTCAGCTAAAATATAAATGAAAACATTGCGCAGTTATTCAAACGGAACCCTTACAGGAACACTTTGTTCTGTCTCTGTCTATCTGTCTGTCTGTCCGATTGTTCAAAACCCTTTTTCTCAGGAAAAAGATGAAATTTGTGTCACATATTGTGTTCCAATGGGGAAATAACACAGCCTACTGGTTCCAAATAATTGTTTAATACATTTACCTAGGTTTCGAAACCTCTAAGGATGTTTTCATCGAAATGAAAATTTAAAAGCCGTAAGGTTACATTGCGAGAAGGCAATAATCAAAGTTTAGAGCAGATATGCTAATCTCGAAAAATTAAAAACGTTCCACCCTTTAGTACGTGCAAGGCTGGAACATTTTTAAATTTTTAGGTTGAGCAAGTCTGCTATAAGCTTTGACTATTGCCATCTCGCAATGTAACCTTACGGCTTTTAAATTTACATTCCGATGAAAACATCTTTAGGTGTGTCGAAACCTAGGTAAAAGTATTAAACAATTACTTATTTCTCCATCGAAACTTATGTACGGTTGCTGGGAGACAGCCATATTCAAAACTGTCACATGTCGAGGTCAACGGTCCCTTGGCGATGTAAAACAGTCAAAAGATACGGTCATTTATGTCACACATATTTTGCTACTCACAAACTGAGTCATCAATCCTTTAGTGTGCTTCTTGTAGAATCATTAAGTTCGGTAAGAAGCAAACTTTCACAGTGCAAGCTGTTACTGATTTGTTTGACTGATGGGGCTGCTAAGTGCTATACCACCTGCTGCAATCCCCTGACTTAAGCCCCCGTGAGTTCAACTCGGTTTATAAACTGAAGGAAACACTTCACGGCATTCGCTTCAGAACTGCTACAAATTCTTCGGGCAGTAGACCGCGCTGCTCGAACTGTCAACACGACTGGCACCGCTAATTGTATCCTACGACTTCCACATCGCTGGCAGCGGGCTATACACAATGCTGGTGACTACTTTGAAGGTCAGTAAAACTCTGAAACACGTACCTATTTTGTACGAGCTGTAAATAAATAGTTGCCGCTACTGAAGGTCGGGTGGGGTAGCCGCACGGTCTGAGGCGCCTTGTCGCAAATCGCGCGACTTCCTCCGTCGGAGGTTCGAGTTCTCCCTCGGGAATGGGCGTGTGTGTTGTCCTTAGTGTAAGTTAGTTTAAGTTAGATTAAGTAGTGTGTAAGCTTAGGTACCGATGACCTCAGCAGTTTGGTCCCAGATGATCTTACCACAAATTTCTAATTTCCACTATTGAAGTTCCAATCCTCGTATGTTACTCGACAGGTCAGCTGCTGTGAAATTCGGCTCTAGTATACAATAATTATTCCGTGAATAAGGACGGTAGAATGAAAAGACTGACAAGGGAACCTCCCCATCGCACCCCCCCCCAGATTTAGCTATAACTTGGCACAGTGGATAGGCCTTGATAAACTGAACACAGGTCGATTAAGAAAACAGGAAGAAGTTGTGTGGAACTGTGAAAAAATAAGCAAAATATTCAAACTGAGTAGTCCATGGGTCACATAGGCAACATCAAGGAGAACGTGAGCTCAGGAGCGCCGTGGTCCAGTGGTAGCATGAGCAGATGCAGAAGGAGAGGTCCTTGGTTCAAGTCTTCCCACGAGTGAAAATTTTACTTTCTTTATTTTTGCATAGTTTATTATCTGTCCGTTCGTTCATTGACGTCTCTGTTCACTGTAATAAGTTTAGTGTCTGTGTCTGTGTTTTGCGACCGCATCGCAAAACCGTGCGATTAGTAGACGAAAGGACGTGCCTCTCCAATCGAAACCGAAAACATTTGATCGCAAGGTCATAGGTCAACCGATTCCTCCACAGGAAAACACATCTGATATATTCTATACGACACTGGTGACGGCATGTGCGTCACATGACAGGAATATGTTGTCGACCCACCTAACTTGTACATTTGGCGAATGGGTAAAAAGATTCTTCTACCTTGCCCGATTTAGGTTTTCTTGTGGATGTGATAATCACTCCCAAAAAAGTGATGAAAACATAAGAGTTTGTCACATAAACTGAAAATAAAAAATTAAAGTTCTGACCCGATGGAGGATTTGAACCAAGGACCTTTCGTTCCGGAGCTGCTCACGTTACCACGAGACCACGGCGCTCCTGCGGTCCCAGTGTCCTTGATGTTGCCTATGTGGCCCATGGACTACTCAGTTTGTATATTTTGCTTATTTTTTCACAGTTCCACACAACTTCTTCCTGTTTTCTCAATTGATCTGTGTTCAGTTTTTCAAGGCCTATCCACTGTGCCAACTTATAACTAAATCTGAGGGGGGTGCGATGGGGAGGTTCCCTTGTGAGAAGCCTGTGATGCAAAAACAAAAAGTCATTTTCCGAACGTAACCGTCGAAATAAGCCATACTGCTATTCACCTGTCGAAACATGTTCATCGTATGAACCGTTTCGCTGAAGTGACCGAATGTATGGGTAAGTCCTCTAATAAGAATTATTATCGGTTGGAAATTTTCTTTGACATTTTTCTCGTAAATAGTCGTAGCTGTTTGACTGACGAATAAAAGTGCGGTAGAGTGTAAAATAGTAGTTTCATTTTGTAACTGCACGTATTCCCTTCTTTTTGTATGAAAGTAGAGAGCCTACGGTCTGCGCGACATGCACCATCTCTAATCACGCGAAGGTTAAGAAGTGAAATTAGTGAACACGTTTATTTCTGACCTTGGACGAAAACGGTAAAAGGAAAGGTAAATTCAGTATTTACAGCAAAATACTCTTCATGACACTACTTTGGAATATTCAGGTAGTGCAATAAACAGAAAAGTAGAACTATTTTTTATACTTCAAAACTTTATTTTGTGGATTGGTTTGACGTACTAAATTCCGTCTCTAAGTTTCAGTATTAGTGAAGATAAAGGGAAAGGTGCATCACCGTCAGAGAATCCTTTCCCGCACATTCGAGTTCACCTCTTTCATGCACTCTCAGCTTCCTTGTGATGATGCAAACTTTGTTTTATGATCTCGTTCTGCTAGATCGTTCGATGCTACGTCATTAATTTGAAAGCGGAAATATGGAGAAACCGGTTTTTGTACGTATTTTTTTCTTCCTTTGGTAGAACCGTTACAAGCACGCACCCCGTTTCGACGCTTGTGGGATGCCTGTTTAGCTGAATGAATATTTAGTTAGCATTAATGCGCAAAAGATTAGCGTCGTGTCAACAACCGGAGCTAAATATTGCCGATAATCTTATGTACGGGAATGCTTTATTAGCACACCTCGCGACAGGTGCAGTCTGCATTAAATCCGCACGGGTGTGAATTAATGTGTGATAATTTTTGACAATCGGTTTGTACTGACAGAGCACACTTTGGCATAAACAGCTTTAGCCAAGAAGCACAGTTGCTATGTGGAGACGATGAAAAAAAAGGACAAAAAAGAAGAGGTACAAACACTCGTGTAAAGCTTGTTTAGTAACGGCCTATATAATTGATCAGACAGTTAATTTGAAATCTTCATTTCACATAAAATATCGCTCCTTAGTGGCGGGATTAAGTGATTAAAAGAATCGCGAAAACAAACCGGCGGTACTCCCTCGCAACATACTTACGGTATCCTGTCGACAGACAAGACTTTCTTCGTTGCTAGTGGTAGCAATAAACATTTTACACATAACCTGAACGCATACATAAAATTCTACATCTACATATATACTCCGCTAGCCACTAAGCGGTGTGTGGCGGAGGGCACAATTCGCGCCAAAGTCATATTTCCCCCCTCTGTTCCACTCGCGGATCGCGCGACGGATAAACGACTGTCTGAACGCCTCAGTACGAGCTCTTATTTCCCTTATCTTTGAATGATGATCATTGCGCGATTTGAAAGTTGGTGGTAATAATATATGCTCTACATTCTCGGTGAAGATCGGATTTCGGAATTTAGTGAGCAGCCCCTTCCATTTAGCGCGCCGTCTATCTGCAAGTGTGTCCCACTTCAAACTTCCTATGAGATTTGTAACGCTCTCGCGATGGCTAAATGTACCAGTCACGAATCTTGCCTCTCTTCTTTGGACCTTCTCAATCTCCTGAATCAGACCCAACTGGTTAGGGTCCCATACAGACGAACAATACTCCAAGACTGGACGAACTAACGTATTGTAAGCTATTTCCTTTGTTGAAGGACTGCATCGCTTCAGGATTCTACCAATAAACCGCAATGTAGACTTCGCCTTACCCGTTACTTGTGTAATCTGATCATTCCATTTGATATCATTTCGAATAGTCACACACAGATTCTTGACAGACGTTACCGCTTCCAAAGACTGGGCATTTATTTTGTAATCGTACATTAATGGGGATTTTCGCCTTTTATACCCAGTAGGTTACTCTTACTAATATTGAGAGATAACTGCGTCATTACACCACTCATTTATTTTCTGCAAACCCTCATTGATTTGTTCACAACTTTAGTGTGATACCACTTTCCTGTACACTACAGCATCATCGGCAAACAGTCTCAGGACGCTGTCTGTACTATCAACCTGATCGTTTACATAAATCATAAAAATCAGAGGACCTATTACGCTGCCCTGAGGCACACCTGAAGTTACGCTTGTTTTTGTTGAAGTCACCCCGTTCAGGACGACATATTGCTCCCTGTCTGTTAGAAAACTTTCTATCCAACCGCATACGTCATCGGATAGACCGTAAGCGCGCACTGCTTGTAGCAAGCGACAGTGCGGAACTGAGTCGAACGCGTTTCGGAAGTCCAGAAATAAGGCATCAGTTTGGGAGCCGGTATCTAGAGCCTGTTGTATATCATGCACAAAGAGGGCCAGCTGTGTCTCGCATGACCGCTGTTTCCTAAAACCGTAGAGTAGAGACCAAAATAGTTACGTGCCGTCAGTGGGGCAAAAGTGTTTAATTGCACCTTTCGCAGTAAATTCGGATAGTTACTTACGCACTGATTATGAGCTCTTGTACACTTAACAGAATCGTTGTATTAAAGAGTGAGAATTACATTAGAAGTTTAACACAACCACTACACAATTAATCAGATGAACACACTTTGGCAACATAACATTTGCACGCTTTTAACGTGGTTGTATCACTATCTGAGCCATTTTGACTGCTGTATACCGCATGATGATTCTCGCGTCTGTGGTACGCAGATAGTTGCAGCACATAAAAAATGAATTGTACCTTTCTTTGCTATGAATAAAGTTTCTATTTGCGTGCTTCAGTACAGTACACCTCTGTTAATCGCTTTGATACACATAAACAGATAGCTTTTAATGTATACGCTGAGGTGATGGAAGTCATGGGACATCTCTTAACATCATGTCAGATTTCCTTTTGACCAGAGGTGTGCTGCAACTCGACGTGGCCGGCCGGGGTGGCCGAGCGGTTCTAGGCGTTACAGTTTGGAGCCGCGCGATCGCTACGGTCGCAGGTTCGAGTCCTGCCTCGGGCATGGATGTGTGTGATGTCCTTAGGTTAGTTAGGTTTAAGCAGTTCTAAGTTGTAGGGGATTGATGACCTCAGTAGTTAAGTCCCATAGTGCTCAGAGCCATTTGATGTCGTCCTGATAACAAAGGCACTTGCGTTGGTCATCTGCTGCCATAGTCCACTGACGCCATGTTTCGCCGCTCTCTCGTTGTACGTGCCACATTAATTTCTGCCGTTATTTCAAGCGGTGTTGCTTGTCTGTCAGCACTGAGAACGCTAAGTAAAGGCCTCTGCTGTCGGTCGTTAAGTGAAGGTCATCGGCCACTGTGTTGACCTTGGTAATGTCTGAAATTTGGTATTCTCGGCATTGGGGATCTCGGAATATTGAATTCCCTAACAATTTTCAAAATCGTCCAACTACGAAACGCAGTCGTTGTACGAGCGTCGTATGTAGATAGAGGCGTTAACGCGTATCACTGCGGTTTTGCAGTTAACAGTCCATCGATGTCGAGATAATTAGTGGTATCCAGCAGTCTGACTAGCTTAGCTGGACAAGAAGGGCATTCGAAATAGACCACACCTTCATGCAAGGATGCGTCAGCTCTCTCCAGGAGATAGGATAAACCTACTGAGCTCCATGGCTTACTTTATTTCGTGATAGCAGGCACATTCTTTATCTTTAAGTAAGGTAGGTCTTCTGCACACAGATCGAGACGTCCTTAACAGATAGCAGGAATGTCTTCACACGGGAAACAGATTCTGGGCGGGAATAAACGCTGTGTACAGAATAGGTAGTTTGTTTGTGTGGAGGGAAATACATCGTTTGTTGCGCTGATCCTTTAATATAATTCATTAAGGTAAGTTGTTCAGGTAATAAGTGTGACATATATTTCAGTTGTATTTCCAGTGAAGCACATTCACAATCTTAATCATCAAAGTTGCATTTAAATGCCTTATTACTGAATCATCTGCTTAGGAAAAGACAACAAGTCTTAAGTTTTGTGTCCATTTCAGAAACAATAACTCCACCTCTGAGCAAATGTGCGGAGAAGGGCTAGCCAAAAATGGGTTATGTGAGAAAGAGAAAACAATTCTACTCAACTTCTGGCTTTCGTGGTGCACTTCAAAAGGTTCTCGAAGAAGAGTGGTCGATTCACAAAGCTGCTAAGCATTTCTCCATTCCATGGAGTACTTTAAAAGATTATGTAGACCACAGTGACGGTGGCGAAGTGGCCATTGGCTAATTGGGTAGACCGTTTGCTCTTAATTTCATAATCCACATGTAGGAAATGGCTTTCGGCCTGAACGTTAGCTGAATAGTCCGCTAACCATTGTAGCACAGTGAAATCAGGATTTAAGGGAATACAGAAGTCAAAGAAATGATAACATATTCACCACTTCTTAAGAGAGCTACAGTCGTGGAAATAATGAAAGTGCTCGGGTTCAGTGTCGTTTGTGTCTGTGATGGTTCCATGAAAGTTGACAGTCCATCGATTCACCTGATGCTACGGTACTTGCCTGTAATACTTGTGCAAATGTTAGTGATAGTGACACCGACGCTGAAAATGAAAGAAAAGTGCGTAAAGTGAACTTTAACAATGCAAAAGAAAATTATCACCGAATTTATCACACTATCACGAAGTACTTAGTGTTACAGAATTTGGTATGCTATAACGAAATTGGGTAGCATGCTCACTTTGTTCGCTACATTTTATAACTCCAACAGTTTTTCATTTCTCAAAAGGTTCTTTATCATGGGTTACATGTAAAATATATACACTGAAGAGCCAAAGAAACTGGTACACCTGCGAAATATCCTTTAGGTACCCCGCGAACATACGGTAATGCCGCAGCACGAAGTGGAATGGATTCGACTAAAGTCTGAAGTAGTGCTGGAGGGAATTGACACCATGAAACCTGCAGGGCTGTCCATAAATCGGTAAGAGTACGAGTGGGTGGTGATTTCTTCTAAACAGCACCTTACAAGGCATCCCAGATATGCTCAATGATGTACATGTCTGGGGAGTTTGGTGGCCAGCGGAAGTTTTTAAACTCAGACGAGTGATCCTGGAGTCACTCTGTAGCAGTTAGGGACGTGTGGGTTGCCGCCTTGTCCTGCTGGAATTGCCCAAGTCCGTCGGAATGCACAGTGGACATGAATGGATGCAGGGGATCAGGCAGGATGCTTACGTATGTGTCACCTGTCAGATTCGTATGTAGAGTATCACGGGTCCAATATCACTCCAACTGCACGCGCCCTATACCATTACAGAGCCTACACCAGCTTGAACAGCCACCTGCTGACATGCAAGGCCCATGGATTCAGGAGGTTCTCTCCATATCCGTACACGTCCATCCGCTTGTTACAATTTCAAACGAGACTAGTCCGACCAGACAACATATTTCCAGTCATCAACAGTCCAATGTCGGCGTTGACGGGCCCAGGCGAGGCGTAAAGCTTTCTGTCGTGCAGTCATCAAGGATACACAAGTGGGCCTTCTGCTCCGAAAGCCCATGTCGATGGTGTTTCGTTGAATGTTTCGCACCCTGCCACTTTCCTATGACGCAGCACTGAAATCTGCTGCAATCTGCGGAATTGTCGCACTTCTGTCACGTTTAACAAATCCCTCCAGTCATCATCGGTCCCGTTCATGCAGGATCTTTTTCCAGGCGCAGTGATGTGGGAGATTTGATGTTTTACCTGATTCCTGATATTCACGGTACACTCGTGAAATAGTCATGCGGAAAATCCTCACTTCATCGCTATCTCGGGAATGCTGGGTCCCATCGCTCGTGGACCGATTCGAACTCACTTAAATCCTGATAGCGTGCTACTGTAGCAGCAGTAACCGATCTAACAACTGCGCCAGACACTTGTCTTATATAGGCGTTCCCGACCGCAGCACCGTATTCTGCTCGTTTACTTATGTCTGTTTTGAATACTCATGCCTATACCAGTTTCTTTGTCGCTTTAGTGTAATTTACACACTGAGAATTTGTTTTTATTTTTCATCTGAAATCAGTAATACCACGAAATTAAGTGGTTTTACCCTACATTGGCTAACTGAAGCACGATGGTTGTATGGCAACTTGCTGCCAGCCCATTTCAAGTTCGAACATAGATTGTTAGCCACCATGCCACCTCGTTCTTAGTCGTTTGAGGGAAAGAGCGAGGAGGGGACACAAGGGGTAGGTGGGGGGGGGGTTGAGGGGGGTGGGGGGCTTAACTGGCTGCGGCACCACTTTCCCGACATTCGACTATGCTGGATCATGTTCCCCGGCAGGTGCTTGGCGCAGAGGAACAACGGAAAGGCCAGATCGCTGGCTACCCTAAGCTGGCGGCGGCAGCGATTAGTCTAAATGCAAATGCCGCGCTCCACGCTCCATTTGTCCAGCTGCTGGATCCAGTGACAGCCGCCCTGTAGCGCCGGACTCGGCGATTTGCATCCTGTAATTAAAGAGGATAGCCGCAGACGGCAGCCGCCCGCCCGGCCTTGGAGCACGCCCGGCTGTCGAGAGCTTCACATCGACTGCCCCCTCTCGCCCTCCCTTCCCCTCATCTCCCTCTCCTTTCCCCTCTTGGCTCCCTTTCCAGAGGATGAAAATTGCCCAATTTTCCGCATCGTCTGTCGTCGGCCCTTCTGACACCCACCTGTTTCCCGTCAAACACGGAAGTTCTGCAACAGTTGCTTCATTAATTACTCGTCTGGGCCTCATATTCAGTTAGTCGTCCTAAAATCACGCGCTGTTGACGTGAGGCAGGAATTGAGTTATCCGAGCTTCTCCATCAACTAAAAATTGTCCGGTCACCAGAAGGAATTAGCTGCAGCAGGGACGAAGAGCATCACTAACGCGGGACTGCGTATTGCCCCTGTCGCTTTATCAAAAGAATCTAAAGATGAACAGCACAGACGTAAAGGTCGTGCATGCAACTGTAAATGTGCGGTGCTGTTTTGTTCAACACCTCATGAAAGCAACGCGCGTGGATAAAATTTTGTGGATGTACGAATGTGCACTACTGACAAGGGGAAGGCCTCAGACACGGCCAACCGATTCGGCTCAAATTTGGCAGGTCGCTTGTGTACAACCTAAAACGAAGGAATCTAAGATATTTTGGGTCAACACTCCCTCGTTTTTGAGAAAATCATCCCTAAAGGTTATGACGAGCAATCAACTCACAATCGGCGGGATCGATAGATAATTGTAAGTAGAGCATTTTTCATCATCAGGTATGGGGTCCAAAAACGCATACTTTTCCACAAAAGGGGGTAAGAAACTTTTACAACTGCCGCTTCTGTACCGACATGCAAAACGCTTTCCGCCGGCAGCGCCGATAGCGCAATGGCCAAGGTAACTGGCTGGGAATGGGAGAACCCGGGTCCGAATCTCGAAGAAACCTGGCAGATGTTATTCTTTTCGTTTGTATTTTTCCATGTCTCAATTGATAAGGTAATTAATTAATAAGGTAAGTAAATCAATAAGGAATGATAATAATAAAGTAGGCAAACTAATTTCCCTAACGCCGTGAGTTAGTAAAGTATTAAACTTTTAAGCCTTGTCATATGAAAACAACTCCGAGTAAGAGTGCTGCGAATTCCTCACGATGGATCACAGATAGCCAACCGCGCGACGATTGTTTACAGCGAGACACGGGACAGAATGGACGCGCGGAGAGTTATGCTGTCCCGGTTGCCTCTTCGTCATGTCATAGTTGTGAACCTGAAAGAATGAAGGTGTCCAGCACGAGCCTTATAGAAGTCAATCGGAAAGAGTTGTTTTCCGTCATTAGGCTGCCGCGAACCTCGCGGATACATGTAGTGATTTTTCCATCGTTAATGCGCCGAATAAAATACGTTTTGTGAATGAATACAGTGTCCTTCCGTAAGTAACATATGACGAGTACTGTATGTAGTTTGTAGTAATTAGCTCGTCTGTTTACGCTGTAGTAACTAGTTATTGTTTGTTGTGTCATATCTTTCGAGATTCGAACCCGGGTTCTTCGAATCCCAGCCAGTTACCTTGGCCGGTGTGCTATCAGCGCTGTCGCCGAATAGCGTTTACCATGTGGGCACAGGAGCGGCAGTTATAAAAGTTTCTTTCCTCGATTTCTGGAGAAGTTTGCGTTTGTGGACCCCATTCCTGATGATGAAAAATGCTCTATTTACAATTATCTATCGATCCCTCCAATTTTGAGTCGATTGCTCTTCACAACCTTTAGAGATGATTTTCTCAAAAACGCGGGGTGTTGACCCAAAATAACTTAGATTCCTTCGTTTTAGGTTGTACACAAGCGACCTTCCAAATTTGAGCCGAATCGGTTGGCCGTGTCTGACGCCTTCCCCTTGTGAGTGAAGATGTGTTTCTAAAAATAGCGCTTGTTTCGACTGAGCGAAAGTTGTACCGACCTGCAGTGTTTGTTGCACAGAAGCGATTAATAAGGGTATCCTCTCCAAGCCTCTTTTTGATAGCCGCTTAAACAATTAGTCATGCTGACAACAGCTGCGCTGTAAATTTATTTAATTTAATTTTATTTATTTAACCTGATCTTATTAGGACCATCAGGCCTTCATGTGCACCCGGACCACGGTTTCACACATACAGCATCTGTAACATCATAGCTGCTTAAGGAAACACTGTATGACAACTAGTATTAAAATAACTTGCATGTCTGAAGTGGCACAGTGAGTGAATTATACTGACTACAGGACTAACAAAGTCAATACTGGCATTACTTGTACTACGGCAGCTGCAGCCACTAATACTGATGATAATAATAATATAGTGACATTAATAACGATAATGATTGTGGCAAGTATAAGAAAATTTTATAAGCCCACAAAATAGTTGTTTTCTGATATATCGAGTTCTCGTAAAGCGAATTTAGGGAGACTACATTGAGAGTACCGGGATATGAGGAAGATCAGGTTGAAAGAGGAATGTACAGTGGTAACTGGACATTAATAATCTTATTTTTGATTTAGTATATATGTCATTACCCGTCTTCTGAAGCTAAACATGTTACTTAGTTCTCTAATTTAATTGGGGAGGTTGTTGCAGAGTCGGTTTCTGTTAATGAGAAGGGCTTCCAGAAAGTAGCTGAACAACGCAGAAAGTAGCTGAACAACGTAGTGAGACAGATGGGATTTTCTTCTGGCGGGAACTAGTGCTTCTGCCGTGTTGTTCAGACAGGAGTGTTAAGGTCGAGGAGAGGTGTGAGGGACAGTGTTCATAGACCAGACAGTAGAGAAGACAGAGGCTATGGAAATGTCTGTCCTTGTCTGCACGCAGCCAGTATAGCTGTGCATATGGCGGTGAAATGTCATTATAGAGTCTTATGTTATAGCTGTAACGAACACAGGCATTCATAACTACACTCCTGGAAATGGAAAAAAGAACACATTGACACCGGTGTGTCAGACCCACCACACTTGCTCCAGACACTGCGAGAGGGCTGTACAAGCAATGATCACACGCACGGCACAGCGGACACACCAGGAACCGCGGTGTTGGCCGTCGAATGGCACTAGCTGCGCAGCATTTGTGCACCGCCGCCGTCAGTGTCAGCCAGTTTGCCGTGGCATACGGAGCTCCATCGCAGTCTTTAACACTGGTAGCATGCCGCGACAGCGTGGACGTGAACCGTATGTGCAGTTGACGGACTTTGAGCGAGGGCGTATAGTGGGCATGCGGGAGGCCGGGTGGACGTACCGCCGAATTGCTCAACACGTGGGGCGTGAGGTCTCCACAGTACATCGATGTTGTCGCCAGTGGTCGGCGGAAGGTGCACGTGCCCGTCGACCTGGGACCGGACCGCAGCGACGCACGGATGCACGCCAAGACCGTAGGATCCTACGCAGTGCCGTAGGGGACCGCACCGCCACTTCCCAGCAAATTAGGGACACTGTTGCTCCTGGGGTATCGGCGAGGACCATTCGCAACCGTCTCCATGAAGCTGGGCTACGGTCCCGCACACCGTTAGGCCGTCTTCCGCTCACGCCCCAACATCGTGCAGCCCGCCTCCAGTGGTGTCGCGACAGGCGTGAATTGAGGGACGAATGGAGACGTGTCGTCTTCAGCGATGAGAGTCGCTTCTGCCTTGGTGCCAATGATGGTCGTATGCGTGTTTGGCGCCGTGCAGGTGAGCGCCACAATCAGGACTGCATACGACCGAGGCACACAGGGCCAACACCCGGCATCATGGTGTGGGGAGCGATCTCCTACACTGGCCGTACACCACTGGTGATCGTCGAGGGGACACTGAATAGTGCACGGTACATCCAAACCGTCATCGAACCCATCGTTCTACCATTCCTAGACCGGCAAGGGAACTTGCTGTTCCAACAGGACAATGCACGTCCGCATGTATCCCGTGCCACCCAACGTGCTCTAGAAGGTGTAAGTCAACTACCCTGGCCAGCAAGATCTCCGGATCTGTCCCCCATTGAGCATGTTTGGGACTGGATGAAGCGTCGTCTCACGCGGTCTGCACGTCCAGCACGAACGCTGGTCCAACTGAGGCGCCAGGTGGAAATGGCATGGCAAGCCGTTCCACAGGACTACATCCAGCATCTCTACGATCGTCTCCATGGGAGAATAGCAGCCTGCATTGCTGCGAAAGGTGGATATACACTGTACTAGTGCCGACATTGTGCATGCTCTGTTGCCTGTGTCTATGTGCCTGTGGTTCTGTCAGTGTGATCATGTGATGTATCTGACCCCAGGAATGTGTCAATACAGTTTCCCCTTCCTGGGACAGTGAATTCACGGTGTTCTCATTTCAATTTCCAGGAGTGTAGTTCCTGGCGCCGTGAGCTTTTCTGAGAAGGACCTTCCAGGACAACATCGTTGTAGTCAGTAATCGGAAGTATAATTGTTTCTTTTTCAGGTCATGGAGAGATGCTGATGTCTTCTAGCACATTACAGTGTCAGTTACATGTTAGATTTTCGTCTGTTATTACTCCTAGACTTTCTGCTGAAAGATAGGAGCTGATATTTGTCCCATTGACATTTATTCCCTTATAAAGTTCGTTGTCTACAGTCAAAGACAATTCGACAAAAACAGTGACATTCATAAATAGGGGGCGTTTCACAGTTGTTGATACAGGTTACTAAGGATTGTAGAGGGAACTTAAAAGATAGTTTTGATAAAGAACCCATGTCCGGAAGTGTATAATTTGGATGTAAAATAAGTTAAAAGATCAGATCACTTTCAAATCTCCAGCTTCACGGCAATGATCTCTGACCTGTGTGCTCTGCAGTGCATGGGCAGCATATCGAGTACCAGTCGTCGGGTTCTCTTCCACGTGACGAAGTACATCCTCTTCAAAGTCGAGAGCGGGGCGTGTGAACTTATTCGCATATCCAAACTGTACATTTCTGGACATGGTTTCTTAAGAAAACTTTATGTACTAAGTCCTCTCTATAAACTCTAGACGCCTGTCCCAGGGCTTAAGGAAATCCAGTATAATACTAGGCTCTGGCTCTGAGCACTATGGGACTCAACTGCTGAGGTCATTAGTCCCCTAGAACTTAGAACTAGCTAAACCTAACTAAGCTAAGGACAACACAAACAGCCATGCCCGAGGCAGGATTCGAACCTGCGACCGTAGCGGTCTTGCGGTTCCAGACTGCAGCGCCTTTAACCGCACGGCCACTTCGGCCGGCTTATAATACTAGGAAAATAGCTTAGCCTCAGTGGGGCATTGAAAGAAGGAAAGTGTTCAACCATAAAAAATCTGTGATCCACCTACCTAGTAGATAATACAATTAAAACACGTATGCAAATCGTATCTGCTTGGCAACTCCGTCTATTCCACAGAAGTATTTCTGAATGTGTAGTAATATAATAGTGCTTTCGTGTGTGTGTGTGTGTGTGTGTGTGTGTGTGTGTGTGTGTGTGTGTGTGTGTGTGTGTGTGTGTGTGTGTGTGTGTGTGTGTGTGTCTGCGCATTGCCAAACACAGAGCATGCCTTCGCGCATGTGTCACTAGGCTGTAGCTTCGCTACTTTTCGTTTATGCTTTCTAGTCCCTCTTCATTTCATACTTACCTATTCACATCATGTTTAGCATTTTTCTGTGGTACTGCATTTCGAGGTCCAGCTTTTTCCCCCACTTTTCCGTGATCCGTACTTCTTTTCTGTCCGTGGCTGCCGTAACATTCGTACAGGTCTGAAGAACGAAATCAGTCGTGTTGTTGAAGGAGTAATCCTAGTTTTCCTCCGATACAATGTAGATGAAAATGTAAATCAATATGACTGAAACCTACTCCTCCTGAGTAAGAGTACATTTTTAGTGGGAGTCCACTGTGCATCTGTTATTATCACTGTTCTTTAATTGCGCTACTGTTAGCAAATCTCCCACTACTGCAGCAATGGACGGCTTTGACCTCATGAGATACAAAAAAACTGACGAATGTATTACAACAGATATACCAAATGTCTTTCTAATGTAACCAGCGCACCTACAGTTTTATTGCCACAGTTTCTGCAGTCAGCTAATCACCATTTCGCACCTCCAGTCGCTGCAACCGCCTTTCTTTTATTATTATTATCAGAGCATTTTGGCTATATCTCGTCCGACAAGTACCGTGATCAGACTATGCACGGACCGAAAGGTCCGGACCACAGAAAACAATAACCGTTGCGGAATTCTGCAACCACCCACCCTCATATTTTCCGGCTGATCTGCCTCGCATCGCCAAGGTATTATTTCCGTGCGAGCTGCTTTCCTTTTGTTACACAGCCGACTTACCGTTATTAGAGATGGGGACCCTCCACGCCTGCACCAACGTGGTGACCAAACCAAAAGTTCTACTGTCACCTCCGTAAACATGTTATTTGTCTATTAAGTGGATCACAGGATGCTGGGCTGTGATGTTGTCCGTGCGTCTGGGTAAGGCTACGCATTAACACGGTCCATCGGGTGATAGGTAGTGGACGAAACGCGAGTGAGGGTAGCGATTTGAAGAGCAGAGGGAAAAAAGTGCCATGGCTCGTGCCGTGGGAAGAAAACATCTGCGACAGCGGGATGGGTAGTAAGAGCAGTAGTGGCTTACTAGCTGCGATAGCTCATGCAAGGTTGGATTTGTTAGTATAGGTATCATGCATCATTACCGTGACAAGCGATGGCGATGTGTCCCAGTTGCTGCAGCTGCTACATTCCTGGAACAATCAAGATCGTTATACAGTAGTGGGAGATCGGCCATAGATCATCTCACTGTGTGGGGGATGTGTGGAGCTTGTTTGCATGCGGTGTACGGTACGGCTTCCCTGTGTGGTGCCAGTTATTCGGCAGTGTATTTCAGCTGGATATCCAGTAAATGAGTCTGATTAACAGGGGCTCGCCTGTGCCGTTATGTTTGCGTATGCTTGGCCATAGATGTTATGTCCTTGCAAGTATGTCTTTTGGTCTTTTATGTTTCCATCTATGGTTGTGGTCGTAGTTCCTCAGATTCAGAATAAACGGGTTCTGCGAATGTCTGGAGTTTCTGTATAGTCTTGTGGTGAGTTTGTGGATTACCTCCGTGAGAGTCTCAAGTCGGTATTCCCGGTGAAGGTCCGCGATGCGTGTGTATCGTGGAGCATTGCTTATGATTTTGAGTACTTTGTTTTGTATGAGCTGCAGACGGCGCAGGCGTGTAGGCGCAGCGTATCCCCAGACGGGAGCTGCGTACGTCAACAGGGGTCGGATAAGTGTCATGTACATGGACCTCGACACCCTTCTGTTCAGTGTGCTGTGCCTGTTGAGCATAGGATAGAGCTGTTTGAGCCTCGCGCTAGCTCGGTTGGTCATGTGTTGTATGTGGTCCCCCCAGAGTAATTTCCGGTCCAGCCAGACACCGAGGTATTTGACTTTCTCGCGGAAACGTATTGGACGTGCATGTAGAGTTATTGGTCTGCAGTAGCGGTGTTTGCGCAGTTGCTTCGGTCTTTTAGTGAACAGAACGGCTTCGCACTTGTCGACGTTTACTCTAACACGCCATTTCTCCAACCAAGGCTCGGCCACTCTGAGTGCAGTCTGTAGGCGTGACGTAATGTTTGATGGTTTCCAATCTTGCGCAAGGATGGCTGTGTCATCCGCGTAGATTGCCATCATTGTGTTGTGTGTAGTTGGAAGATCGTTTATGTAGAGGTTAAACAGTAGGGGCCCTAGGATGCTTCCCTGGGGTACTCCCGCGTGTATACCGTGTCGTGTTGATTGTTTTCGCTGCACGTCAGTGTTGAAACTCCTGTCTGTGAGGTATGAGTGTATTAGACGCAG
This sequence comes from Schistocerca nitens, assembly GCF_023898315.1. Classification (NCBI taxonomy): domain Eukaryota; kingdom Metazoa; phylum Arthropoda; class Insecta; order Orthoptera; family Acrididae; genus Schistocerca; species Schistocerca nitens. Next base: position 85,256,778 of record NC_064620.1, on the reverse strand, counting down.
CAGCCCGTCGGGGAACCCCGCGTCGCTGAGTTTGCGGACCGACTTACCGTGTGGCTTCTGCTGCGCGCTTCGGACGGTTATATGCCCGTTCTGTATCCAATACCGTCAAAATGACGTCACGTTTGCGGGAATTATTGTGAAACGAGCATTAGCTTATATTGAGATAACTGCCACCACAATCACCTACTTCCACCCACCATGGTATGGACGTCAGCTTTGGAAGGAGTTCAGTTTTAAAATATTTGGTCTGTGTCGTAAACCTCAGAACAATACGCAGGTCTGGACTCCCAGCAGCTCGCGGAGATTACCGCTATGTGGAAACGGGTTCAGGACTCCAGAAGTTAGCACACGAGGGGGCCGGCAGAAGCTTAACGCTGGAGGCTGCATCCGCGCTTGTCGCCTGGAGCAGCTGCAGTTTGCCATCGCCACCCGTCAGCCCGGAGCCGCTGGACTACTTTTCCCGCTCCGTATGAAGGCGACATAGCAGCTTGTCAGGGCTCCACTGCACGTGAGCTCCAAGTTGACGTAAACACCGCCCTAACTGATTAGCTTTTTTTGCTCTCTCCAACCTTTTTACGTCAACATTTCCGGACGTGTCACTTGTCCAACTTCGCCTCAAACAGGGTATCATTTAGGAATGTTTCAAACTTTTTGCGTCATTCGTATACTTGGGAACCCCTTCTACTATTAACCTGAATTGATTTCCCTTTGCGTTACTCTCACGGTGTAACAAGCGCCTTTAAAAAGACAGTGACTGGTAGGATATATCCCCCTCCACCCCTAAATGGAGAAACACCATATGGATCATAATTTCCGTTATTGACGACTACCGGTTTCGATCGGCCCTCCAGATAATTTTCAGGTCAATATCGGAAAAGAAAAAGGGGAGGCAAAATAAAAATTACACCAGTGTAACATTAAAAACAATAACATTAAATTTTCTTCCACTATGCAATAAAAACAACTAATAAGACCGAAAATAAAAAACATGTTAACGTAATACATTCAAGTATGTATGGTCTGTTACAAAGTAAGAGATACAATACGAACGTAGGAAACAACCTCACAGTAACATCCTGGCAGATTAAAACCGTGTGCGAGTTGAGAGGCTTTTTTTCCCTTCCCCCTATTCCTGAAATTACCTAAAACTACAAAGAAAGGGAACCGTAAATTTTTAAGAAAAAGCACCCAAAGAAAAGTTCCACCACTTCAAGTGTTGACCCCTAAAAAAAAACAGGATGCAAGGAAGGTGCATCTTTATTTTTTAATAATATTTATATACTTGTTTATTTATTCATTAATTTTATTATTATAGTCTTCTTTATCATAAATGAATCCATCTCCGACGCACCAACACGTCCACGTAAAGACTGGCGTTGGCCAGAGAGTCGAACTCGGGACTTTTGCCTATCGCGGGCAAGTGTTCTGTCGACTGAGGTACCGAGGCACGACTCGCGATTCGTCCTCACAGCTATACGTCCGGCAGTACCTCATCTCCTACCTCCAAAAATTCAGTTAGATCCACACTTCGGGAGGACGACGGTTCAATCCCGTCTCCGGCCATCCTGATTTAGGTTTTCCGTGATTTCCCTAAATCGTTTCAGGCAAATGCCGGGATGGTTCCTTTGAAAGGGCACGGCCGATTTCCTTCCCAATCCTTCCCTAACCCGAGCTTGCGCTCCGTCTCTAATGACCTCGTTGTCGACGGGACGTTAAACACTAACCACCACCACCACCACACTTCGAGCCTCACCCTCGTACAAAATTTTAATCTGCCAGTAAGTTTCATATCAGAGCACACTCCGCTGCAGATTGAATATTTCATTCTGGTACGTTCTCAGTAAATTCGACACCGTACTTTTTCTTTCTTGGTTGTGCATTTCGTACAACAATGCGACATTAATAAACACGTCTAATTTGCATTGTCTGAGTCCTTCGCTTGTTAAAACAACTTTAAGAACTTGTCTTCATTTCATAAACAAAAATAACATACTGACGACTCTTATTGTAAGATAAAAACACGAAAAAGAAATTTGGTTTCAAATTAAAGTATTGCTGTTAGAAAACTATACTGCATGACTGGAAACGAGTCCATACTGTGAAGCCCGGGGATGATGATTTTGCGATATCTTCGTCTACATATTGTTATTTCTACTAGGTGAGATTTGAAAGCTATTAAATGATTTAGCAAATTGTCTTAAAAATTTTAACGAAATAATTACACTCGCAGTTTGAATTAGAATGGTCTGCGTAGAACTTATTCAGCAATTATAGTAATATTATCTGCGAGAAAAATACTTTACTGTTATATTAATTAATGCTTTCATTGACTTTACACAGCAAAACTCTTTACTGTTCACAAAAATATGGTAAGTGCCTACGTTACTCCAGGCCAAGTATCATGTAGGGCTTCAAGTTAAAACTCAGTAAGAAAATTTTTAGAAATTCTACTGCTCACCTTCTCTACAGTTCTGAAACAGAAACAATTTCAATCGTTGCATGTCGTGAGCCTTTTGCGCGCTTAGTTGAAATTCGTATATGCCACGTAAGGACGACAGCTGCAGCTCGTCAGCGATGGTGCGAAAACAGCTAAATGCTGTTTATTGTTCATCGTTCGTAAGAGCATGTTATATGATGTTAATAGTATGAGAGTGTTTTTCGTGGTTAGAATGTGCTCCTATTACTGCGCTTATGAAAACACTAAGTGCGGAAGGGTACGAGCACATTTTACAATATCGATACCGTGTACATTAGAGGAACTGTTCGGAAACCAGTCAGAAAAATAGAAAGTGTGAGGCTATGGTTTGTGGTGAATAATATTCGTGAAATGGACTGTCCTACCCAGTGTCCAGACATGAACCCCATGGAAAATCAGGGATGAGGCAGAAGATCGAAGGCCGGCCGAAGTGGCCGTGCGGTTAAAGGCGCTGCAGTCTGGAACCGCAAGACCGCTACGGTCGCAGGTTCGAATCCTGCCTCGGGCATGGATGTTTGTGATGTCCTTAGGTTAGTTAGGTTTAACTAGTTCTAAGTTCTAGGGGACTAATGACCTCAGCAGTTGAGTCCCATAGTGCTCAGAGCCATTTTGAACCCAGAAGATCGACTTCACTCAAGAACACAGCGTCCAACATACTACCTACTATAGTTTCTGCTCTTGTGAAAGAATGAGCTGTCATTCCTCCACAGATGCCTACTAAAGTGTTCCCAGCGGAGTTGAAGCTGTCATAAAGTTGAAGGGTGGAGACACATCATATTAACGTACACTAGTAAGTGTCCCTACATTTTTCATCAGATAGTATATGTTGATGAGATGTTAGACTCTTAAACTCTCCTTCTTCCTTCTACCAATCTTTTCTTTGTTTGGTATCCAGGATGTAGACTGAAGCCTAGTAATAGCCGCTCCGTCACGTCAGAGACCTGTGAACCGTAACGGCGGCGGCAGTCACAGCTGAGTAACGCACTTCATTACTTTAATGGAAGCAAAGTTGTCCGTGTTGCCGCCTCACCGGAATCACTCGTGCAAAACGCGCCTTCCTGCGAAGTCTAATGATTCAATTTCAACTACATGGCGGAGAAAGCGAGGGTTGCCAGTGCTTTCGTAACTGAAGAAGTACTTAACAGATCAACGTAGACACAAAGACTTCCTCCCTTTTAGACTGACGCAATATATTAGGGAAATCAACATAGAAAGGATAGATCACTTTGTATGTCTGTCCGTGAAATGGTTCAAATGGCTCTAACAAGGGAACCTCCCCATCGCACCCCCCTCAGATTTAGTTATAAGTTGGCACAGTGGATAGGCCTTGAAAAACTGAACACAGATCAATGTAGAAAACAGGAAGAAGTTGTGTGGAACTATGAAAAAGAAAGCAAAATATAAAAACTGAGTAGTCCATGTACAGGATAAGCAACATCAAGTAAGATGTGAGCTCAGGAGCGCCGTGGTCCCGTGGTTAGCGTGAGCACTTGCGAAATGAGAGGTCCTTGGTTCAAGTCTACCCTCGAGTGAAACGTTTAATTTTTTATTTTCACACAATTTTCCGCTCTCCAAAATTCCAGGACATGTTCAGATTTGCTTGGACATATGCAGGATTTGACGGTCTACACACGGAAAAATTTGAAAACGTTAAAAACATATGTTGACAGAGCACAGGGAAAACTGTGCGACTGTGAAACTGTTGCATTCATTTGTTGCAGTTTATGTGACAAACTCTTATGTTTTCATCAATTTTTTGGGAGTGATCATCACATCCACAAGAAAACCTAAATCGGGAAAGGTAGAAGAATCTTTTTACCCATTCGCCAAGTGTACAATTTAGGTGGGTCGACAACATATTCCTGTCATGTGTCGTATAGAATATATCAGACGTGTTTTCCTGTGGAGGAATCGGTTGACCTATGACCTTGCGATCAAATGTTTTCGGTTCCCATTGGAGAGGCACGTCCTTTCGTCTAATAATCGCACGGTTTTGCGGTGCGGTCACAAAACACAGACACTAAACTTATTACAGTCAACAGAGACGTCAATGAATGGACAGATAATAACTTCGCGAAAATAAAGAAATTAAAATTTTCACATGAAGGAAGACTTGAACCATGGACCTCTCGTTCCGCATGTACTCACGCTAACCACGGGACCACGGCGCTCCTCAGCTCTCAATACCCTTGATGTTGCCTATGCTGCGCATGGACTACTCAGTTTGTATATTTTGCTTCTTTTTTGATAGTTCCACACAACTTCTTCCTGTTTTCTCGATTGATCTGTGTTCAGTTTTTCAAGGCCTATCCACTGTGCCAACTTATAACTAAATCTGAGGGGGGTGCGATGGGGAGGTTCCCTTGTAAGCACCATGGGACTTAACATCTGAGGTCATCAGTCCCCTAGACTAAGAACTACTTAAACCTAACCAACCTAAGGACATCACACACATCCATGCCCGAGGCAGGATACGAACCTGCGACAGTAGTAGTAGCACGGTTCCGGACTGAAGCGCCTAGAACTGCTCGGCCACAGCGGCCGGCTGCAATGTGTTTCCGTATCCTGGTCTACAAGATGCTGTTTCGCCAAAAGCTGCACAGTTCCATCTACTTTGTATTACGGATGGGATGCTTAGAGTTTAACGTACCATCAGAGTCGAGAAGACTGAGCAGCAGATCAATTGGACGGGAATAGACAAGAAAGCGACGTTCCCTTTATAAGGAACGATCCCGATCTTCACAAGCAGTAATTCACTGGAACTACAAGGGACTCAAAACAGAACGGCCATATCGGAATTACAATCAATGCAGGAATAAGGACACCCCTTGAGAGTGTGAGCCACCACTACAATCCGATATTGTCTTAAACACATCGTCTGGTCGAAAACGATCGTCGTTGTCTGCAAGTAGAGGCGGCAATTTGACGCCTCCAGCACCGAAAAATCCTCAATTTCTCCAGCCATTCTACCTGAAAGTCTTCCTTCCTTCTACATTTTAAAGTTGTTACCGATTACTGTTCCTGGATAATCATACTGTGCAAATCAACCAACGTTTTAGCAGTTTGTACACGTGTGACACGAAAGGAATCCTGTGTTGACACTGGGTCTCGAATGCAATAGCAGTCGTTCTACGGATCACAGCGGAGGTATTATTATTTTAATGTTCTGGCACTTGACTTACTGTCACTCGCCTTTCTGCGGATATATTTTTTATATGAAGGGGCAGTTAACTAGTGGCACGAAACTCTCTTCTCTACAGAACGACCTCAAAGTAATGTGCAGCGAAATGTCGACCATACATGTGTGGACGCTGTTCCAACAGGTCAGTACGTATCATTTGTTATGCTAGAACTTGAAACACAGACCCGCAGCCCTGAGGTAATGACCCAGTTTCTTCATTACCGTATTAGCTCGTGATGCGTCATTGTTAGGTATTAACGGAAATATGCTTAAAGAATGTTACAGTGGATCCGGTCTGATACCAAGGCGTCGTACATTTGGGACTGTACCATTCCGAGACTTCGATTTCTTATTTTATCTGTCAGCTGAGACCATACCACGGGATGAGTCAGTCTCAGATAAATTTGGTTTCTTGTTTTTCTCCTCCTTCTTCTTCTTCTTCTTCTGCATTTTCCATAACAGGTCAACTAGTTTCGAATTTAGACTTTCTTGGCGAATCTCGATGATGAAGTCTTCTCGTGAAGATCATAAGAATGAAACTTGTTGAAACGTTGCCGCAGAACGACGCCTTGACTCGTCTGATAACCCGAGTAGACATCATCAGACCCACTACTGATTGTTACGGTTTCCCTCTTTGGACTCCCAGGATCTCTCTCCCTGTTTGGTTTACTGCTTTCTTTTTTTTCATCCAGTTTTTCTTTCACGCTTTAAATTTTCAGCTTCTTTCCAATATCTTAATTTCGTATTTTATCTAATGTCTTACATCCCTTCACCACTGAAAGAAATCTCTTTTCCATTCCTTGAATTTTTCTCTTTTTTTATTCGATATCCTCGAGTCACTCGATATAATAGTCTTATAAATTTTCTGTCCTGTCTCTTTCCGTGTTTTATGATTTAATTTCTATCCATAGTTCTACCGATACTTCAATATCTATTCAGCTTGATATTTTGTATCTAAGATATTTAAAATATTTTTTCAGTTCAGTTGTTTTTTCATTGACTGTCATCTAAGTTTTCACAAAATATTTTCCACAAACTACCATTGACTTAGCTATATTAAAAGACGCGCTCATATTATATTGAGAACATATTTTATTTAGTTCATAAATTAAGCTTTGTGAATCCTCTTCTCTTGAAAAAATAAGCACATAGGAGTGGTTTTAGCTTTACAGAATTGTTTACTTGGACCTCAGAGCTTATCCTAGAATTCCATCTGCAAAATGCATCGTCAGTGTAGCTATTCGGTCCCATGAAGCTTGATTGTAAGAACAGAACGTATTCGCCGTCTCTCAAAACATTTCTCCATACCGAGCGAGGTGGCGCAGTGGTTACCACACTGGACTCGCATTCGGGAGGACGACGGTTCAAACCCGCGTCCGACCATCTTCATTTAGGTTGTCCGCGACTTCGTTAAATCGCTTCAGGCAAATGCCGGGATGATTCCTTTGAAAGGGTACGACCGATTTCCTTCCATATGAGCCAACCAACCAAAACATTTCTCCTGAGCTCAACCTACCTGTCATTTGTATTTATTGTTCTACTTCTTATGAACTAGTACAAATCGTGTTTTATTTTTCTACGTTTTTATGTAATGGTAATTTCCAAATGATGAATGCTATACAGGGTGTTCCGAAATAATTCTTTCAAATTAATACAGGGGGGTAGAAATCATCGAGACAACTACACTTCGTTGAGGTACGTAAGGTCCCTGACATCAGTTTCTAATGCTAGTACGATTTAGGCAGAAGGTAGTTTAGCATGCTAATTGCAGTAGTGGCATTCGCAGGAACAGCTCGAATGCGCGATTATTGGTCTCTATGCACGTAGTACATCGTCGGACCATTGATTGTTGTGCACGTTCGAAGATTGTTGGCATATCCGCAATGGTACAAGCAGCGATGACAGTTCTAGTGACGAGGTGGTCTTCTGTTTCCACAACGGCTACATACACCAACTGCTTCAAATGCACCCAAAGGAATAAATCAAGGCACGTGAGGTCATGTGACCTGGGTGGCCAGACCTTCTGACAATCTATTGGTTCCCGAAGGTGGCTCTCAAATGACTCTTCACATCAATATAGAAGTGGGATGGCGCCCCGTCGTGTTGAAAATACATCATTTGTCTAACAGTTAGAGGTACATCCACCCGTTGCAGCCAATTATCCATACACAGAGCAGTCTTGAATGTCAGTACACGTTCCCAGTCAACGATACCGGCACGAACAGCTTACCTCAGCACCAAAAACGAAATGTGCTGAATCTCTGTAAGTTGACGTCAGAGACCATATGTTCCTGATCGAAATATATTTGTTTTGATGGTCTCTACGGCCTGTATTAATTGGAACGAATAGTTTCGAAAAATCCTGTACTTACAAGAAGCTTTTTATAATGAATGTAATGTAAAATATTTAGAATGTCTGGGTAAATGTAAGAGACGTCTCGATGACCATAATCTTGTCCGATTAAAGAAATAAATAGAGATATATGTATCAGTTCCTTCGACATATAACTGGCGAAACGACCGCGACGAGAAAAACAGAGAAATTACACGCGGGGGCTTACTGACGTTAATTCTTTCCATGCATTCTTCGCGATTGGAAGAGGGGAAGGGGGAGTGATAATGATATAACAAGTGTTCTCTGCCAGACAGGCAAACCGTCACGCGGAGTGTAAGTGGTAATGTAGCTGAAGATGATGATTGTAGTCGTATTCCGAAAAACATTATTCACAGTTAAAGGATCAAAGGGTTGACGGTATACGACGATTCCTTTCGTATGTGAAACATGCACAACTCAGCCACGGCTGGGATCTGCTTTGTTTCAGTTTCAATCGTTCTTGCCACAGTGGAAAAATAAGTACTCTCAGTGACCTTTATGACACCTCTCCCTTTCTCCATGCCATGTATTTACGCAACAGCTCTTGATTTTGCGTTTGTTCTCTCTCTCTCTCTCTCTCTCTCTCTCTCTCTCTTCCACGCTCATTTCCAGAAATTTTACCAAGTCTGCCCAACTTTAGTCAGTGTGTTGCAGCCCCTATATCTGATTGTAATATCTATCGGTGTATTGAGATATCAGAGCCAGCAAATAACCCGGAATGGGCCGTAAGAAACGGACCGATTCCCGAAATTAAATTGCTTCGGATTCTCATTATAGAGAGCGGCTGTCGGACGGCCGGGTCGCGCAAACAATTCGGCGCAATATATGAGAAGTGGCGGGGGGGGCGGGGTCAGGGGACGCGATTACGGCGACCGAGGACCGCCCCCGCCGTAGCGCGCTGCAGCGGGGGCGGCGGCGGCTATTTTTAATTAAAATATCTCTCCGGCAACTAAATAAAAGGATTGTATTGACTTGAAATTTCCACTCCTTTAGATAACAGGCAAACTATGCGAAACTCGCCGACCTGCTTGCTGCTACTGCTGCTTGGAGCCGACGCGCCGGGTTGGAAGGGGGCCGCTTTTCAGGCAAGGGTGAGTCCACCCTCGTTCCAAGGTCCTCCATAATGGAACCCACGCGCGAGCATGGGCGACCGCCAGCCCAGCTACGAGAAATGCCGAATACAGTGGCCTATCAAGCTTCAAGCTTCTTTTAAGTACAGGCTGCTCCGAAACTGTTCGTTCCAATTTTCTCACGGCACTCCTGGCGTTGCGCTTGGTAATAGAACCAAGGCTGAAGAAAAATCAAGACTCGTTCTTAGGATTTGTCGACTTGGGAAAAGCTGCCAACAATATAAAATAGTGCAAGCTGTTCGAAATTCTGAGAAAAATAGGAGTAAGCTATAGGGCAAGACGGGTAACAAAAAATATGTACAAGAACCAATTTTGGAAGACCAACGACGGAGTGCTTGGATTTAAGAGTATGTAAGACAGTAAGACAGGGGTGCAGCCTTTCGCCCCTGATGTTCAATATGTAGATCGAAGAAGCAATGATTGAAATAATAGAAAGGTTCATAAGTGGAATTAAAATTCAAGGTGATGTATATCAGCGATACGATTCACTGATGACTTTGCTATCATCCGTGAAAGTGAAGAAGAATTACAGGATCTGTTGAATGGAATGAACAGTCTACTGAATACAGAATATACACTACTGGCCATTAAAATTGCTACACCACGAAGATGACGTGCTACAGACGCTAAATTTAACCGACAGGAAGAAGATGCTGTGATATGCAAATGATTAGCTTTTCACAGCATTCACACAAGGTTGGCACCGGTGGCGACACCTACAAAGTGCTGACATGAGGAAAGTTTCCAACCGATTTCACATTCACAAACAGCAGTTGACCGGCGTTGCCTGATGAAACGTTGTTGTGATACCTCGTGTAAGGAGGAGAAATGCGTACCATCACGTTACCGACTTTAATAAAGGTCGGATTGTAGCGTATCGCGATTGGGGTTTATCATATCGCGACATTGCTGCTCGTATTGGTCGAGATCCAATGATTGTTAGCAGAATATGGAATCGGTGGGTTCAGGAAGGTGATACGGGACGCCGTGCTGGATCCCAACGGCCTCGTATCACTAGCAGTCGAGATGATAGGCATCTTATCCGCATGGCTGCAGCCACGTCTCGATCCCTGAGTTAACAGATGGGGACGTTTGCAAGACAACAACTATCTGCACGAACAGTTCGACGACGTTTGCAGCAGCATGGCCTATCAGCTCGGAGACCATGGATGTGGTTACCCTTGACGCTGCATCACAGACAGGAGCGTCTGCAATGGTGTACTCAACGACGAACCTGGGTGCACGAATGCAAAACGTCATTTTTTCGGATGAATCCAGGTTCTGTTTACAGCATCATGATGGTCGCAACCGTGTTTGGCGATATCGCGCTGAACGCACACTGGAAGCGTGTATCCTTCATCGCCATACTGGCGTATCACCCGGCGTGATGGTATGGGGTGCCATTGGTTACACGTCTCGGTCACCTCTTGTTCGCATTGACGGCACTTTGAACAGTAGACGTTACATTTCAGATGTGTTACGACCCGTGGATCTACCCTTCATTCGATCGCTGCGAAACCCTACATTTCAGCAGGATAACGCACGAACGCATGTTGCAGATCCTGTACGGGCATTTCTGGATACAGAAAATGTTCGACTGCTGCCCTGGCCAGCACATTCTCGAGATCCCTCACCAACTGAAAACGTCTGGTCAATGGTGGCCGAGCAACTGGTTCTTCACAATACGCCAGTCACTACTCTTGATGAACTGTGTTATCGTGTTGAAGCTTCATGGGCAGCTGTACCTGTACACGCCATCCAAGCTCTGTTTGACTCAATGCCCAGGCATATCAAGGCCGTTATTACGGCCAGGGGTGGTTGTTCTGGATACTGATTTCTCAGGACCTATGCATCCAGATTGCGTGAAAATGTAATCACATGTCAGTTCTAGTGTAATATGTTTTTCGAATGAATACCCTTTTATCATCCGCATTTCTTCTTGGTGTAGCAGTTTCAATGGCCAATAGTGTAGATTGAGAATAAATCGAAGTAAGGCGAAAGTAATGAGATGCAGGATAAGTGAGAATTGGGAGAAGCTTAACATCAAAACTGATGATCACGAAGTGTACGAAATTAAGGAATTTTGTTACCATGGAAGCAAAATAACACATGACGGACAAAACAAGGAGGACATAAAAGATTGACTACACGGGCAAAATGGGTGTTACTGGCCACGAGGAGTTTAGTAGTATCAAATACAAGCCTTAATTTGTGGAAGAAATTCCTGAGAATGTATGTTTGGAGCACAGCACTGTGTGGTGGCGACAGTGAGAAAACCGGAAAAGAGAATCGAAGCATTTGAGATATGGGTGATAGCGAAAAATGTTGAAAAGTAGATCGACTGATAAAGTAAGGAATAAGGAGGTCCTTTGCAGAAACGGCGAAGAAAGGAGCATACGGAAAACACTGATGAGAAGACACAGGATGACTCGACATCTGTCAAAGCAACTGGGAATAACCTCCATGGTAGTAGACGGAACTATAGAGGGTAAAAGCTTTAGAGGAAGACAGAGATTGGAATACATCAAGCAAATAATTGAGGACGTAGGGTGCAAGTGTTACTCTGAGATGAAGACGTTGGCACAGGAGAGGAATTTGTGGCGGGCCGCATCAAAGCAGTAAGAAGACTGACCTGGTGTCTGTTACGTTTTTCTTTGCTGCTGTGTGGTTCTTTAGGGGATACAGGAGCGAGGAACAGAAGCTGTTCAGGAACAGCGAATTTAGATATTAATTTATTCTACTTCTAGTGTCAATTAGTAAAAGTAATACATAACTTTGTTGCTGTATTAGCGGCGTCAAATGGTAGCAGTAGCTCTGAATGCTGAAAATTATACAAAGTGGTACGTGGTACTTACTGGAATTAAGGAAAACGGGAAAGGGAGGACCCACCAATATAACTTTCTTTCCACACAACCTGTTTATTTAACAATATATAAACTGTGTTTTACAGAGAATCGAAGCATTCAACCATAAAATTTTCTTTAACATAATGAACAATTTTGCGAAATTCTTTTGACCTTAAACCTTAAACTGAATAAGCTTTTACTCTTTCCAAAAGAAATCTGAAGTGCGCCGGCCAGAGTGGACGAGCAGTTCTAGGCGCTGCAGACTGGAACCGCGCGACCGTTACGGTCGCAGGTTCGAATCCTGCCTCGGGCATGGATGTGTGTGATGTCCTTAGGTTAGTTAGGTTTAAGTAGTTCTAAGTTCTAGGGGACTGATGACCTCAGCTGTTAAGTCTCATAGTGCTCAGAGCCATTTGAACGATTTTTTGAAATCTGAAGTGCTGTATTGCAAAAAAGCAAACAATATTGTTATAACCAGGAATAACACGATAACCTCTTCAGTCTGGTTTATTAAATCACAAATCACTTTTTAACAATTATGTTAGCCAAGCGTCTACCCAGGCTCACACTCAGAAGTAATGCATAATTTAAGTTTGGTTATACCAATGTCCAAATGTGCATGGTGGGGTGCACGTCCCGTAATTATTCCCAAGTCCAGTGAAGTTCAGTCTCTCCAAGTGAAGTCGCAAGATTTCCGCCGAGCAGCCAGGTAACCTCGAGTGGTGCGGCGAGTCATCCACAAGCAGCTGGAACACTGCGTACTTCGCTTCCCGATGAGAACTGTCGTTTGCGGTTTATATAAGGCTTGCTAGTTAATGGAGCCGTCGGTTTTCCAGGGAAAACCAATCGCAATGTTTCCTGGCGTAGCCAATTGCTGGGTGCTGACAAGCGCGCGCGCGCGCGCGCGCGCGTGAAGGCGGCCAGCGATGGTAGCCGCGAGCCGCCCGGAGAAGTGCGGCCAGCGATGTATTTGGCGGCCGCGTACTGAAGCGCGTTGTTCGGTGTTTGTTAGAAGTGGTGTATACCACAAATATGACAATGGTTACGAGACTGCCGGACCTGCAGCCTGCCCGTTATCGGGTGAAACAGCGGTGTTTACTACCGCGCTGGACACAGTCTGCCTTATTAAACGCCCTTCTGCAACACATGAAAACTGTATAAGCGCCATTGATGACAGGAGTGATTCAATTACTCAAAACAAATTACTTAAATTTTAATTTGAAAGCTGTATGTCTAAAGGTTCGCGGTTAAGACGTGCACCTGTGCTTAAAGGTTAAACAGATTAGCAAACAATATGACAGTGAAAGGCTTACTTCAAAGCAATCAACCTCTTAATTTCAATCGGCAACCAAGGTGCGACTGGATCCCAACCCGTCTCTTCTGAAAATTTTATTTTGACTAATGCCCTGGTGACAGTTGGCTGTTAATATTTTCAAAGTTAAACTGATTGTCAGTTATTAAGACCGCTCTTAAGGAACGTGTTAAAACATCACTGGTCAACGGCTAAATCTAACCACACGGTCCCTCTTTTCTTTAACGGCAACCTGTGCCTTAGTACAATTGTTCCGGCTGAATTTACGATCAAGAGCTGATTAATTAGAGCATTAATGATCGGGTACAAACCAGAAAATAATGAGGAGGGCAGGTAGACAATGAAACAAATCACCGCGAGGATTACAGAATGTTACTCCCCTTTATCAGAAAGCAGCTCCATGGATCCACGGTGCGTCGCCGCCGTAACTGAGTGGTGCCGATGAAGGCCAGGTAGAAGAGGGCAGCCAGTTCACGAGCGGTCGTCCGACACGAAAGTTGCCAACCAACCGACGGGATGTCGGCCTGCTGCTTGTAGCCGACGCTGATCCCGGTGAAGTACTCCGGTATTTCTGCTCTGCGCAGGCCCTCCTTGCGCAGCCCGTGGCTTCGGCCGCTCGGACCTCGTGACCCCCTCTTGTCGCGACGCTACCGCCAATCTCCGTGCCTTCCTCTCAGGCCAGCGAAACCCGTATACAGAGTGAAAAGTATGTAAACAGACAAACTCTGGGGAGGTTGTAGGGGACATCAAAACAAATATTTTTCCCTAATATAATTTTTTCCTTTGAGGATTATTTAAACCGGTGGAGGCCGTATTACGCTCTTCAGTTGTAGGAAACTGCTGTCCACCTGTGTAGTAGTGCATTGTCTCTGTTTACTAATGGAGCGATACACCTGGAGTGAGTACACTAATACGGTTGGTGCGTACTACGTAGCGCACCACAACGGACGAGCTGCACAGCGGGTTTATCAACAGTAATATCCTAATCGCCGTATCCCGCATCATACGACCTTTGCTGCTGTGTACCAACGTCAGCGTGAGACCGGGTCATTTAGCAGATTACCTGGACAGGGACGCCGTCGCACGGTAAGAACGCTGCAATTTGCGAAAGCTGTCTTGCAGCATGTGAAGGGGCATCCTTCAACCAGCACTCGTGCAATTGCACGTAACATGGGGACGAATCAGACGAATGTAAGAACAGTCCTTCGAGAGCAATTGTTACGCCCATTTCATTTACAGCGTGTCCACAACCTGGAACCAGTTGTCTATTCACCCAGAGCACAGTTTTCGCAGTGGTACCCGGAACCGTATGAAATACAGCCTACATTTCCATCCTCTGTATTGTTTACCGAGGATGCAACATTCGGGCGTGATGGAGTCTTCAACATGCACAATTCGCATGTTTGGAGTGAGGGTAACCCACATGTCACAGTTACTAGCGCTCATCAAGTGTGGTTCTTCGTTAATGTGTGGGCCGTTGTTGTTGGGGACTGTTTAATTGGGCCGTATCTGCTACATAGGCCATTAAATGGCAGGCACTATTGGAATTTTCTCGCCAGAGCATTGCCAAAATTGCTGGAAAACGTCCCGCTCAAGACAATGCATGTGGTTCCAACATGACGGGGCGCCGGCACATTAAAGTCATCGTGTGCGTCGATTCCTGGACCGACGGTTCCCAGAAGCGTGGATCGGCAGAGGCAGAGTGTTGGTTTAATTAATTTGCCGCCAGAGAAATCTTCCTCTGCCGGTTTAAATACTCCTCATAGGAAAAAATGACATTAGGGAAAAATATTTGTTTTGATGTCCCCTACAACCTCCCAGAGTTTGTCGGTTTAAATGCTTTTCACTATATATACACTCCTGGAAATTGAAATAAGAACACCGTGAATTCATTGTCCCAGGAAGGGGAAACTTTATTGACACATTCCTGGGGTCAGATACATCACATGATCACACTGACAGAACCACAGGCACATAGACACAGGCAACAGATCATGCACAATGTCGGCACTAGTACAGTGTATATCCACCTTTCGCAGCAATGCAGGCTGCTATTCTCCCATGGAGACGATCGTAGAGATGCTGGATGTAGTCCTGTGGAACGGCTTGCCATGCCATTTCCACCTGGCGCCTCAGTTGGACCAGCGTTCGTGCTGGACGTGCAGACCGCGTGAGACGACGCTTCATCCAGTCCCAAACATGCTCAATGGGGGACAGATCCGGAGATCTTGCTGGCCAGGGTAGTTGACTTACACCTTCTAGAGCACGTTGGGTGGCACGGGATACATGCGGACGTGCATTGTCCTGTTGGAACAGCAAGTTCCCTTGTCGGTCTAGGAATGGTAGAACGATGGGTTCGATGACGGTTTGGATGTACCGTGCACTATTCAGTGTCCCCTCGACGATCACCAGTGGTGTACAGCCAGTGTAGGAGATCGCTCCCCACACCATGATGCCGGGTGTTGGCCCTGTGTGCCTCGGTCGTATGCAGTCCTGATTGTGGCGCTCACCTGCACGGCGCCAAACACGCATACGACCATCATTGGCACCAAGGCAGAAGCGACTCTCATCGCTGAAGACGACACGTCTCCATTCGTCCCTCCATTCACGCCTGTCGCGACACCACTGGAGGCGGGCTGCACGATGTTGGGGCGTGAGCGGAAGACGGCCTAACGGTGTGCGGGACCGTAGCCCAGCTTCATGGAGACGGTTGCGAATGGTCCTCGCCGATACCCCAGGAGCAACAGTGTCCCTAATTTGCTGGGAAGTGGCGGTGCGGTCCCCTACGGCACTGCGTAGGATCCTACGGTCTTGGCGTGCTTCCGTGCGTCGCTGCGGTCCGGTCCCAGGTCGACGGGCACGTGCACCTTCCGCCGACCACTGGCGACAACATCGATGTACTGTGGAGACCTCACGCCCCACGTGTTGAGCAATTCGGCGGTACGTCCACCCGGCCTCCCGCATGCCCACTATACGCCCTCGCTCAAAGTCCGTCAACTGTACATACGCTTCACGTCCACGCTGTCGCGGCATGCTACCAGTGTTAAAGACTACGATGGAGCTCCGTATGCCACGGCAAACTGGCTGACACTGATGGCGGCGGTGCACAAATGCTGCGCAGCTAGCGCCATTCGACGGCCAACACCGCGGTTCCTGGTGCGTCCGCTGTGCCGTGCGTGTGATCATTGCTTGTACAGCCCTCTCGCAGTGTCCGGAGCAAGTATGGTGGGTCTGACACACCGGTGTCAATGTGTTCTTTTTTCCATTTCCAGGAGTGTATATATATATGGCAAGCATAGATATTGGCAATGGGGCTGCAAGAGGGATAGTCGATGCTACACATGAGCCAGTGGCGCCAGAAAGAACAGTCTACCAACTCAGTGGCGTCACGGCTCACAAAGGTTTATAAATCTGTCACTCTTCAATATAATGTCTGTTTAGAAGATGTCGAGCCCTGCCCACTGTGAAAGTCTGTAAGTGTGATTCAGCTGGCAACCACAGAATAATGGGGTCATTGCATGAACGTTCGAAGTTAAGCACAACCGCCGCTGGAGCTTCGGAGACGGGATGCTTGCATCTAATTGGCAGCGACGTAATCTTGGCGACTGTAGGAAACGCGGCAGCGTAACTGGCGGCGCGCGTATTTGAAAGTGCAGGCTACCGGATAGCGGCCGATAACGCAATATCATACTCATATTGATGACTCAGTTAAAAGCTTTGGTGTATGCCAGCCATTTTGGTAGTGTCGAACTAGGGAAACGAGTTGTGGATGGTTGCCAATGCATTCGGAACACGTCTGGCACTTGTTATTGTGTACAGGCACCGGTTAGGAGGCGTGGTGAAGTCTGCCTCATTATGAACGAGGCCTTGCCGCAGTGGTAACACCAGTTCCCGCCAGATGACCGAAGTTAAGCGCTGTCGGGCTGGGCCAGCACTTGGATGGGTGACGAGCCGGTTGCCGAGCACTGGTGGCAATCGGGCTGCACTCAGCCCTCGTGAGGAAAACTGAAGAAGCTACTTGATTGAGAAGAAGTAGCTGCTCCGGTCTCGTAAACTGACATACGGACAGGAGATCGGTGTGCTGACCACATCCCCCTCCCCAATACCCGCATCCAGTGATGGCTATGGACTGAGGATGACATGGCGGCCGGCCAGTACCGTCGAGCCTTCATGGCCTGCTCGGGCGGAGTTTAGTTTTAAATGAGTGTATTGTATTGTATTGTATGTTAACCGGGGACCTAGAAACGACGGAGGGGCTCCGTCCCCGCCGCAGTCGCAGTGGTCCACAACCCCACAACGACTACCGCAGCCCACTTCACCCCTCCGCCGCCCCACACCGAACCCAGGGTTATTGTGCGGTTCGGCCCCAGGTGGACCCCCCAGGGAACGTCTCACACCAGACGAGTGTAACCCCTATGTTTGCGTGGTAGAGTAATGGTGGTGAAGAACTTGTTTGCGCAGCAATCGCCGACATAGTGTAACTGAGGCGGAATAAGGGGAACCAGCCCGCATTCGCCGAGGCAGATGGAAAACCGCCTAAAAACCATCCACAGGCTGGCCGGTTCACGGGACCTCGACACATATCCGCCGGGCGGATTCGTGCCGGGGACCAGGCGATCCTTCCCGCCCGGAAAGCCGTGCGTTAGACCACACGGCCAATCGAGCGGGCTTGAAATGAGTGAGTATGACAATGGCAGTGGAAGTGCCATCCTCGCACGGCCAACCAAGAGAGAATTTCGCGTTATGAGTTGTCGGGACCTAGACACACCGTAGGCACTTAGCGAGTGCTGACAGGCTGCCCTGGTAGGAGGGAGGGGCATTTCGTAACGAGCTCCGTCGTCCGCCGGCCGCCCTGATCAGATAGCGCACCAGCAGGCCTCGATCCGCGCCCGCGATACCGGTCGCTCTGGGTTTCTCCGCGTGTACGCTTGTCGCATTAACGAGCGCTCCGCACGGCGGACGCATGTTCCGCTATGAGATTCGGCGAAGATAAATCGATCGCGCCGACAATCGAACACGGCCGGCAGCGGGGAACAGCTGGAGGCGCGGCCGCGTTGCCGGTCCGCATCTGACGCTTCAATCAACCAGCCGGCCCAACAGGACTCCCAGACTTCCCTGCTTCTGCCGCGCTGGACGGCGGACCGGAGCACGGCGTAATGTGTCGTTATCTCGAGCTGCATCCACATGCGCAGTCAGGGAGACTCGCATTACACTCCAGCGCGATTCGATAATCAGCGGTCATCTCGCGCCAGCTGGTACACCACCGTGACGGCAAACAGAGATCTGAAGATACCATTCCTCTCAATACTCGTATCTGAAGACAACACTGAGTGTGTGTTACCAATAAACAGAATCAAATCGTAACCAGGAACAGGAATAGGAATGATAATAGAGACTCGATTAAACATCAAATTTGGAACCGTCAGCCGGCCGAAGTGGCCGAGCGGTTCTAGGCGCTACAGTCTGGAACCGCGCGACCGCTACGGTCGCAGGTTCGAATCCTGCCTCGGGCATGGATGTTCAAAAATGGTTCTAATGGCTCTGAGCACTATGCGGCTTAACTTCTGAGGTCATCAGTCGCCTAGAACTTAGAACTAATTAAACCTAACTAACCTAAGGACATCACACACATCCATGCCCGAGGCAGGATTCGAACCTGCGACCGTAGCGGTCGCCCGGCTCCAGACTGTAGCGCCTAGAACCGCACGGCCACTCCGGCCGGCGGACATGGATGTGTGTGATGTCCTTAGGTTAGTTAAGTGTAAGTAGTTCTAAGTTCTAGGGGACTGATGACCTCATAAGTTAAGTCCCATAGTGCTCAGAGACATTTCAACCATTTTTTTGGAACCGTCAGTAATGAAGCTGCGAGGAGGCTGTCGCAGGACGTACCTTGTTAGCTCATTCGGGTAAGAGCCTTGTCCGCGAAATATCAAAGTCCCGAGTTCGATCTCGGTCCGAGCAAACAGTTTTAATCTGCCAGAAAGATGAACCGTTCACTTCTTCTGTCCTCGCAGCTTCCGTATCGTCGAGCGAAGACGCAGCCTCATCACCAGTTATGGTTCTCTTAAGAAACATCTCGTTCTCATTTGCGCGATACAGAAGCTTCTCACAGATTGCGAGGCGAAGGTCTTTCTCGTCTTGAATTACGAGCCGTGGGACGAACTTGTAGGCAACACGATGCATTCCTGCGTCAGGATTTCATGACACGGTCCAGCTGAAATGTTACATTATTCTTCAATCTCTCGGTAAGTCTTCGATTGGCACGCACAATTTCGTTGACATTCTTGGCTCGAGCTTCGTCTGTAGACGGCGAAGGGCTTCCTGATCGACGGTCATCTTCAACTTCCGTCAGGCCATTTTTAAACCGTACGAACCATTCGTAACACCGAGCACGGCTTAAGGACTTATTACGTAGGCTTCATGCACCATTTGGTGTGTCTCTGTAAAGGTTTCCTTGAGTTTCACTCAAAATTTAATGCAGACGCGTTGTTCTTCTAACTCGACCATGTCGAAATTCACAAACTGTGCGACACAACGTTCTACTCAATACAACACCAAGCAGTAACTAACAGACATACAACTATGAAATTTCCGCCAGTTACACATTAAACAGAAACGTGTGCAGGGATGCCACCCTTATTTCACTCCAACACACATTTGTTGCGAAAATACGTATGTTCCGGAATTTTTTGAACAGATCTCTGTACAGAGCGAGCGGTCTAAGGCGCTGCAGTCATGGACTGTGCGGCTGGTCCCGGCGGAGGTTCGAGTCATCCCTCGGGCATGGGTGTGTGTGTTTGTCCTTAAGATAATTTAGGTTAAATAGTGTGTAAGCTTAGGGACTGGTGACCTCAGCAGTTAAGTCCCATAAGATTTCACACACATTTGAACATTTTTTTTCTATACAGAGAAATTGCAATAAGGAAAGCTTGAACGATGGTTTACAATTATTATACAGTATGCACATAGACACAGTATATGGATAGGTGGGAGTAAAGTCCCGCAATTTTCCGTTTTTATAATGTTGTGGTCAGTGAGAGGGATATTAACCCGCGATTCCAAACTGAAGCCATAGGTTGGGTTGCTACCTGTAACCCATCCACATTCCAACTCTGTCTGGTTATTAATTACAGAGAAATTTACAATTCAGCTAAAACAAAAATTGTGGGACATTGCCCCATTTGAGATAAACATGGATAAAAATGGATGAGTGCATAGTAATAACACTTGAAATAAACTTTCGTAACGTCGTTGTGTTATAGCCTAGTTGCCCAACAGCATATTGAGCTGAAAACTCTCGTAAACTTCAACGTAATGCTTAAAATCGCTTGTACAAAAATAATACTTTCTTCACCATGAATGGAGGATTAGTAGGGTGGCCTTAAGGAGTCCAGTTACCGAGGCTAAGTTACCTAGTTACCTCGCGAATAGTTTACTTGGTTAGGTCCCCTGAGTCTTCCCTGAAATTCCAGGCTCATGGTCTTCTTATTCCTCGGATACTTCTCCGCCAAATAGTAAGTCCATATCTGTATCTGAGCTATTGTCAGGATATGAGAAGTCTGAATCTGAAGAATAATCAACTGGCCGTGTGATCTGTTTTCTTCCTTTTTTGGCATCGATGTAATGAAATCTAGCTTACGCCGTTTTGTTTCTCCAGCACACATTTTTCTGTCTTTGGCACTTCTTTCCTTCTCTGTAGCAAGATTTCCTTTTCCCATGAATGCTTCTTCCATTCGTTCTTTATTGTGTGCCAAAATTAGAAGCACGGATTTCAATGCTTTACCAGAAAGTTTCCCCGAAATCTTTATCAGAAAGCGGAATTACATCTTTATATGACGCAATTTCAGGCAGTGTCTGTTGAACGTCTCTCATTGAAGAATTGTTGTCACATTGTTGGAACTGAGGGGACTTACCCAAAATACATGCGGAAATGTTCCCCATTTCGCAGTTTTCTGACAAGTGCGCCAGTGCTGATTTTGGGGAAGAACTGGAACAATTATTTCCACTAAAAAATTAAACTTAAATATGCTAGTGTCGACAAGTAATTCGTTGATTCTTCTTTTCAAATCCTGTGTTATACAACGTTCAAGTAAAACATCAGGAAAGTTACATGTAAGTATTAAAAAAAACAGATTACCTTACTCCCTCACCTGTGGAGCGACCTGCCGAGACGAACTTTCATGGAACAATAAGTTACGATAAGGCAAACCAGCCACCTGATGGTTAACTCATGAATCCATGACAGTCAGTTCAAAACCAAGTGCAGGTTTTCACCCCTTGCGAGGCTCTGTCCCCATCCACCTTACAGCTAAGGGAACTTGACCTATTAAAGACAAAACATAAAATAAAAAACTCAAAAGAGATTGAGAAGCATACAGAGTGAAGTGTTTGTGCAACCGCAGTAATAACACCAAATTTGATATAGCCACCTTACAGTCTTGTATGAATCAAAAAAGGATTTTGTATATTCATGGCATAGTGAAACCGGAACACTAGTTGAAAGTGGGAAGTTAAGTTGTGATTGGATTGGTAGGTAGGAGTTTTGCTACGCTTGGAAGAAATTGCAGGAAAACAATTCGTTCATATCGCTTTCTTTTTTCTGACAGTCGCAGAAAGGATTACCATTGATACCTATGTGTAGTGTGTAGGAAAGGGTTGAACCATGTTTGGTACATATTCGTACCAATATAGTTATCAGTTTCTTGCACGCCTGAAATTTTCTAAACCAGGGGTTTGATTCAAATTACAGGTTCGATCGCAGTGTATCGCTGCCATGATCAATACACTCTTAGCGATGCCCGGTGGGGGATAACATTGACACATGCTGCTCCGTTGATTTGTTGGCCAATTCTCTCCACTCTACACAATTAAATTGGTGTAACTAAGGGTTACCAGCCTCTCTTTAGCCTGCGAGACAGGGTTAAAATTTTCACTCCACCTATACCAGTAGTAAATGCTCTGTATCAATCTATCTTCAGCAAGATTCCGAGAACCGACCACTGGGTTGAAAAATGGCGACCGCTAACAGTCCAGATTCCATCTGGTAATTAGGAAATTTCACCTATGATCTCCACAAAGATAAAACAGGATGACGGTTTAAAGTTAGCAGGGAAACTGTCACAGGAAAACACAACACCTGATTTCCACGGAAACAATTGGAATATATTTCCATATCGTAAAGTGCGCTTTGTTCATTAAAGACCACCTAGAGTTAGCTACCGAACAGCGATCCCAGCAAGTGCACGCTCACGAAACCGAAACGCTCTCCTAGGTGGCCGAAAAGACTCAATCCCCACTGGTGGAATAACTCTTCCGATCACTAAAATCACAACAAACACTGAAAACACCACCTCCGCCTCACAGAACCGATGGCTCACCACCTTTACACACCCGAGGGCTGTTGACCGGCTCCTCGAAGTCGCGAGCTCCCAAACTGCTCCACATACAGGCCTTTCTGCCAGTTAGTTTCACGAATACGGGTACTTCAGCAGACCATTTACTGTCCAAATAAAAGCACTAATCTGTTAAGTGCTGTTTCCTGTGAGAACTTTCACGAGTCGGATAGTGCAAATTACTAGGCTTCGTGGGGAAAGTCTCAAGGCCACAAGTCACCGTCGTAGACCTTGACCATCGTAGGCCTTGACCACAAACCATTTTGAAAGACTTGTTCGTCATTTCCCGGATATTGGAAATGAGATCATGAGCCCATAATAACGTTTAACACGATCCCCCAAGGCGTGGCCAGGAAATGATACACACTATCTGATCAAAAACATCCGGGCAGCTATTAGTGATATTAATAAGTGGTGTGTCCGCTGTTCGCCTTCGTGGTCGCCAGAACTTTTCTGGGGACAGTGTCAATCAACTGCCTGAATGCCTGTCGAGGAATGCCAGCCCGTTCCTCTTCAATAACTAAATCCAGAGAAGGTAGTGGTGTTGTAAGATGGGGACTGGAGCCAATCTGACGTTCTAATTCATCCCAAAGGCGTTCCACTGGGTCGAGGTCGGGAATCTAGGCAGGCCCGTCCATTTCGGAACACAAACCACTACTTCAGATATGCTGCTTTATGACAGGGAGCGTTTTCGTGCTAATGCACTCATGGTCTGCGAACTCTTTTTTCTACTGAACACAGTACACAATGCCATAAAAGTATTCATATCCCTCCGCATACAGCATTTTCTTAAGTGTCATGAAAGGAGCACACCACAAACACAGCCCCCTCTGTACTTCAGTGTTGGCACCCCACATGACAGTAGGTAACGTTCTCCAGGCATTTGCCAAACCTAGGACTAACACGTCTCATAGAGTGATTGGCCACTTTAAATCATTCGTTTCAAATTATCCACTGTCCACTGATGTCGCACTTTATGTTGCTCATTAGAAGCTGCTCGACCCATTCGTTCTAACTCCCGGCGCACAATCGTAGTGCTAGCTGAACTCCTGGTAACACTTTGACACTAATGAGTCATTCATTCCTCGGATTTACGAGGTGTGGCTAGAAAAAAACCGGACTAGTACTGGTGAAACAATAAAACGAATGCAATAAGGCTGAAAGTCGCGTGGCCTGTCACGTGACTCTCGCTCCGCCTACTGCTCGAGTTTCATCTGCCTCCTGCACTCAGTCTGCCCGTGGCGTCTGTTTTAAGTAGTTGACGTTTTGTCTGTGCGTCGGAAAATGTTGAGTGTACAGAAAGAACAGCGTGTTAACATCAAATTTTGTTTCAAACTAGGAAAATCTGCAAGTGAAACGTTTGTAATGTTACAACAAGTGTACGGCGATGATTGTTTATCGCGAGCACAAGTGTTTGAGTGGTTTAAACGATTTAAAGATGGCCGCGAAGACACCAGTGATGACACTCGCACTGGCAGACCATTGTCAGCAAAAACTGATGCAAACATTGAAAAAATCGGTAAACTTGTTCGACAAGATCGCCGTTCAACAATCAGAGCAGTGTCTGAGTTAACAGGAGTTGACAAGGAAAGTGTTAGGCAGATTCCTCATGAAAGTTTACACATGAACAAAGTGTGTTCAAAAATTTTTCCATAGTGTCTCACAATTGAACAGAAGGAACGCCGAAGAATGATTTGTTCTGACATCCTGGAAAACATTGAAAGTGATCCCACCTTCTTACAAAATGTTATTACTTCCGATGAATCGTGGTTTTTTACTTACGATCCCGAAACTAAACGCCAATCGATGCATTGGAAAACTCCTGGTTCTCCACGACAAAAAAAAGCACGAATGTCAAAATCGAAATTCAAGGCAATGATGATTGTTTTTTTTTGACATCAAAGGGATTGTGCACATTGATTGGGTACCAGAGGGACAAACAGTGAATCAGCATTACTACATTAGCGTCCTGGCTACCCTACGTGAGCGAGTACGGAGAAAACGGAACGATTTGTGGAGAAAAAGGTCATGGATCCTTCACCAAGACAATGCCCCAGCTCACAGTGCGTTGTCAGTGAAGACGTTTTTGGCAAAACACAACATTCCCATCTTAGATCATCCACCCTACTGACCTGATTTGGCCCCCTGTGACTTTTTTCTTTTCCCTAAAGTCAAGTCAGCTTTGAAAGGAACTAGATTTGAGACTGTTGAAGCAGTAAAAGAAAGAGCGACGGAAGTAATGTATGGACTTACCGAAAATTATCTGCAGCATTGCTATGAACAGTGGAAAATTCGTATGGAGCGGTGTAGAGACCGAGGAGGAGAGTACATTGAAGGAGATAACATGAAATTGTAAATAATTGTAAATAAATGTTTTTTCCAGCATCAGTCCGGTTTTTTTCAAGCCGCACCTCGTAATGCGATTTTACAACCTTCATCCGCAATGCTGGACGGTCCCTGTCCATCAGTACGTGAGGTTTTCCTGATCTCAGCTTAGCTGTTGTTCTTCCTTCACGTTTCCCGTTCACAGTAACGTGACCTACAGTCCACTTTGGCAGCTTTAGAAGGGTTGAAATGTGTCTGATGGATTTGTTGCTGGGGTGCCATCCACTTACTAGCCCACATTCAAAGCCGCTGAGCTCTGCTGACGGACCCATTCAGCTGTCATTGCTCCTCTATTGAGAACTTGCCAACGGCCTTGCCGCAGTGGTAGCACCGATTCCCGTCAGATCACCGAAGTTAAGCGCTGTCGGGCTGGGCTAGCACTTGGATGGGTGACCATCCGGTCTGCCTAGCGCTGAAGGAAAGCGGAGTGCACTCAGCCCTTGTGAGGCAAAGTGAGGAGCTACTTGATTGAGAAGTAGCGGGTCCGGTCTTGTAAACTGACATACGGTCGGGAGAGCGGTCTGCTGACTACAAGCTCCAGTGACGCCTGTGGACTGAGGATGACACGGCGGCCGGTCGGTACCTTTGGGCTTTCATCGCCTGATCGGACATAGTTTAGTTCCTTTTATACTGGCGGGTGTGACTCAAGTGACATCTAGTGGTCAATTCCGCTTTACATAGCGGTGTTCGGATGCTTTTGATCTGATACTGTGAGTGATGAAGTTTGAAATGAGCGCCCATGCCGCTGCATAGTGAAAGATTCAGTTTGGCATGAAGACCGGTAAAACGCCAGCATAAGGAGTGCGAGAATAATTAGAAGTAAGCGTCCGGAGGCACTGTAAGTGAAATGACAACGTAAAACTAAAGCAGGGAAAGGATATACCAGGCTGAGATCCACTGGAAGAACCGTAAGTAATTCATCCACGAAAAAAGTAGTGGCTTACAGAACATCTGTTCAACCGATTCGGTTTGGTACTTTTGCCGGGTTGGATTCAAAAGAGAGAGAGAGAGAGAGGAGCAGAGTGGCGCTTTTCGTCACAGGATTGTTTCGTATGCATGAGACGTTACAGAGATTTTAAGCCACGATACACGGCAACAGGGAGGTCAGCGTCTCAGGTATGCTGTACCAATGTGCAAAGTGTTTGTTGCTTATTTCTGTCGGCATTGTCATTAAAGTAGCACTGATGGCTGTTCCCATTTTCTATAATAAAGCAATATTTCAAACCAAAGTAAATTTTACGAATAAAATTGCTCCTTTTTTTTAAGAAGATTTATTTAAAAACGAAAAATTTCAATACTACTGCTACGGCTAATTGATATTTCGTTTTCCTGGCGTTGTTATTAGCAGAAAACAAAAACAACACCTGTTATAAACGAGACCAAACACATACCGAAAAGTACCGGTTATTCAGAACTAAAATACGGGAATCAGTTTTAAACGGTCGATATTTCCCGTCACTAATCTGTAGAGTCCAATATCTACCTGTAACAAGCAACAAAGGGAACCAAAGAAAAATTTGAAGTAGGAATAAAGTTCAGGGAGATGAAATAAAAGCTCTGAGTTGAAACTTCCTGGCAGATTAAAACTGTGTGCCCGACCGAGACTACAACTCGGGACCTTTGCCTTTCGCGGGCAAGTGCTCTACCAACTGAGCTACCGAAGCACGACTCACGCCCGGTACTCACAGCTTTACTTCTGCCAGTACCTCGTCTCCTACCTTCCAAACTTTACAGAAGCTCTCCTGCGAACCTTGCAGAACTAGCACTCCTGAAAGAAAGGATATTGCGGAGACATGGCTTAGCCACAGCCTGGGGGATGTTTCCGGAATGAGATTTTCACTCTGCAGCGGAGTGTGCGCTGATATGAAACTTCCTGGCAGATTAAAACTGTGTGCCCGAATATGGCTCTGAGCACTATGGGACTCAACATCTTAGGTCATAAGTCCCCTAGAACTTAGAACTACTTAAACCTAACTAACCTAAGGACATCACACACACCCATGCCCGAGGCAGGATTCGAACCTGCGACCGTAGCAGTCCCGCGGTTCCGGACTGCAGCGCCAGAACCGCTAGACCACCGCGGCCGGCAACTGTGTGCCCGACCGAGACTCGAACTCGGGACCTTTGCCTTTCGCGGGCAAGTGCTCTACCGCGAAAGGCAAAGGTCCCGAGTTCGAGTCTCGGTCGGGCACACAGTTTTAATCTGCCAGGAAGTTTCATATCAGCGCACACTCCGCTGCAGAGTGAAAATCTCATTCTAAAAGCTCTGAGGTTTGACGATGACTTTGTAATACTGAGACCGCAAAAGGCTTGGAAGAACAGTTGAACTGAATTGACAGTGTCTTGAAAGGATATACAATAAAGATAAAAAAAAGCAAGACTCGGATAACGGAGTGCAGTAGAATTAAATCAGATGATTGTGACGTAATTAGCATAGGAAACGAGACACTTAAAGCAGTAGACGTGTTTGCTATTTGGGCAGCAAAATAACTGATTACGGCCAAAGTAGAGAAGATTTAAAATGTAGATTGAGAATGGCAAGAAAACCACTTCTGAAGAGCAGAAATGTGTTAATATCGAATATAGGGTAAAGAGCCAAAGAAAGTGCTACACCTGCCTAATACCGTGTAGGGCCTCCGCGAGCGTGCAGAAGCGCCGCAGCATGACGTGGCATGGACTCGACTAATGTCTGAAGTAGTGCTGGAGGGAACTGACACCATAAATCCTGCAGGGCTGTCCATAAATCCGTAAGAATACGAGGGGGTGGAGATCTCTTCTGAGTAGCACATTGCAAGGTATCCCAGGTATGCTCAATAATGTTCATGTCTAGGGAGTTTGGTGGCCAGCGGAAATGTTTAAAGTTAGAAGAGTGTTCTGGACTCACTCTGCAGCAATTCTGGACGTGTGGGGTGTCGCATTGCCCTGCTGGAATTGCCCAAGTCTGTCGGAATGCACAATGTACACGAAAGGATGCAGGTCATCAGACAGGTTGCTTTCATACGTTTCACCTGCCAGAGTCGTATCTAGACGTATTAGGGGTCTCATATCCCTCCAACTGACGCGCCCAATAGCATTACAGAGCCTCCACCAGCTTGAACAGGCCTTGCTGACATGCAGGGTCCATGGTTTCATGAGGTTCTCTCCATATCCGTACACGTTCATCGGCTCGATACAATTTGAAACGAGACTCGTCCGAGCAAGCAACATGTTTCCAGTCGCCAACAGTCCAATGTCGGTGTTGACGGACCCAGGCGAGGCATAATGCTTTGTGTCATGCAGTCATCAAGAATACACGAGTGGGCCTTGGGTTCCGAAAGCCCATATCGATGATGTTTCGTTGAATTGTTCGCACGCTGACTCTTGTTGATGGCCCAGCTTTGAAATCTGCAGCAATTTGTGGTAAGGTTGCACTTCTGTCACGTCAACGATTCCCTTCAGTTGTCATTGCTCCCGTTTTTCCAGGATCTTTCTCCGGCTCCACCGATGTGGGAGACTTGATGTTTTACCAGATTCGTGATATTCACGGTACACTCGTGAAATGGAAGCAAGGAGAAATCCCCACTTCACTGCTACCTCGGAGATGCTATGTCCCACCACGTTCGAACTCACTTAAAACTTAATAGCCGGCGGTGGTGGCCGAGCGGTTCTAGGCGCTTCAGTCCGGAACCGCGCGACTGCTACGTCGCAGTTTCGAAACCTGCCTCGGGCATGGATGTGTGTGATGTCCTTAGGTTAGTTATGTTTAAGTAGTTCTAGGTTCTAGGGGACTGATGACCTCAGACGTTAAGTCCCATAGTGCTCAGAGCCATTTGAACCATTTGAACCAAAACTAAATAAACTGCCAATGTAGCAACAGTAACCGATCTAACAACTGAGTCTTACATACGCGTTGCCGACCGCAGCGCCATATTGGCCAGCTTACATATCCCTGTATTTGAATACGCATGCCTATACCAGTTTCTTTGGCGCTTCGGTGTAGATTTAAGTTTTAGGGAATCTTCTCTGAAGGTATTTGTCTCGAGTGTAACCATGTGTGGAAGTGGAACGTGGACGATAAACAGTTTAGACAACAGGAAATTAGAAGCTTTTTAAACGTGATGCTACAGAAATATGCTGAAGATTGTGTGTCGATCGCGTAACTAATGAGAAAGTACTAAATAGGAGACAAGAAATTTGTTGTATAACTTGACAAAAGGAAGGGATCGGTCAATAGTAGATATTCTGAGACATCTGGGGATCATCAATGTAGTTGTTGTTGCTGTTGTGATCTTCAGTCCAGAGACTGGTTTGATACAGCTCTCCATGCTACTCAGTCCTGTGCAAGCTTCTTCATCTCTCAGTACCTACTGCAACCTACATCCTTCTGAATCTGTTTAGTGTATTAGTCTCTTGGTCTCGCTCTACGATTTTTACCCTCCACGCTGCCCTCCAATACTAAATTGGTGATCCCTTGATGTCTCAGAATATGCCCTACCAACCGATCCCTTCTTCTAGTCAAGTTGAGCCACAAATTTCTCTTCTCCCCAGTTATATTCAATACCTCCTCATTAGTTATGTGATCAACCCATCTAATCTTCAGCATTCTTCTGTAGCACCACATTTCAAAAGCTTTTATTCTCTTCTTGTCTAAACTATTTATCGTCCACGTTTCACTTCCATACATGACTACACTCCATACAAATACTCTCAGAAACGACTTCCTGACACTTAAATCTATACTCGATGTTAACAAGCTTCTCTTCTTCAGAAACACCTTCCTTGCTATTGCCAGTCTACATTTTATATCCTCTCTACTTCGACCATCATCAGCTATTTTGCTCCCCAAATAGCAAAACTCATTTAGTGCTTTAAGCTTCTCATTTCCTAATCTAATTCCTCCAGCATCACCCGATTTAATTTGACTACATTCCATTATCCTCGTTTTGCTTTTGTTGCTGTTAATCTTATAACCTTCTTTCAAGACACTGTCCATTCCGTTTAACTGCTCTTCCAGGTCCTTTGCTCTCTCTCACAGAATTACAATGTCATCGGCGAATCTCAAAGTTTTTATTTCTTCTCCATGGGTTTTAATACCTACTCCGAATTTTTCCTTTGTTTCCTTTACTGCCTGCTCAATATACAGATTGAATAACATCGGGGATAGGCTACAACCCAGTCTCACTCCCTTCCGCACCACTGCTTCCCTTTCATGCCCCTCGCCTCTTATAACTGCCTTCTGGTTTCTGTACAAATTGTAAATAGCCTTTCGCTCCCTGTATTTTACCCCTGCCACCTTCAGGATTTGGAAGAGAGTATTCCAGTCAACACTGTCAAAAGCTTTCTCTAAGTCTACAAATGCTAGAAACGTAGATTTGGCTTTTCATAATCTATTTTCTAAGATAAGTCGTAGGGGCAGTATTGCCTCACGTGTTCCAACATTTGTACGGAATTCAATCTGAAGCCGGCCGGGGTGGCCGAGCGGTTCTAGGCGCTACAGTCTGGAACCGCACGACCGCTACGGTCGCAGGTTCGAGTCCTGCCTCGGGCATGGATGTGTGTGATGTCCTTAGGTTAGTTAGGTTTAAGTGGTTCTAAGTTCTAGGGGACTGATGACCACAGCAGTTGAGTCCCATAGTGCTCAGAGCCATTTTTTAGGATCCAAACTGATCTTCCCCGAGGTCGGCTTCTACCAGTTTTTCCATTCGTCTGTAAAGAATTCGTGTTAGTATTTTGCAGCCAGGGCTTATTAAACTGATAGTTCGGTAATTTTCACATCTGTCAACACCTACTTTCTTTGGGATTTGAATTATTATATTCTTCTTGAAGTCTGAGGGTATTTCGCCTGTCTCATACATCTTGCTCACCAGATGGTAGAGTTTTGTTAGGCCTGGTTCTCCCAAGGCTGTCAGTAGTTCTAATGGAATGTTGTCATCAGTTTAGTACTGGAGGGAAATAAGTGTGTGTGTGTGTGTGTGTGTGTGTGTGTGTGTTGGGGGGGGGGGGCGTAGGGGAACTGGGAATTTACAGTAAGCAGATTCAGAAGGATGTGGGTTGGAGCAGTTGTTCTAAGATGGAGAGGCTCGCACAGGATGCAGTAGCACGGAGAGCTGCATCAATCCAGTCTTCGGACTCAAGACCACGACAACAACAATGTATAGTTTAACAAGAGCAGCGGTTGGATGTGGATGGGGGGGAGGGGGTTACAGAGGCCACACAACCCTGTTTTAGTCTCTTCTCAGTTACTGCCTCCGCTCCACGTCCTACTGCTCATGCAACGGCAGCCAGCAAACCTGGACTGTGCGTTTGTCCAGAGCGAGCGTCCAACCCAGCGGCTGCCGCACAGAGATATATTACGCCGTTAACGAGCCCCGCCGGCCGCTTGCCGCGTTCTCTCAGCGGGGCTTCCCCGGCGTCGCTCCCAGACACAGAGCGCCGGCGGTCAGCCACCCATCGCGTATACTCGTGTTCAGCCGCGCCGCCGGCCGCCGGCGGTCACAGGCGCGGGCGTGGGCGCCGGCCGCAGGAAGTTCGCACAGTGCGTAACGGCGCCGCGCACAACAGAAGACGGCAGCAGCTTCCTCCGACCGGGGCGGCCGCGTCTTGCGAAAGCGGCAGCCAATGACCGCCGCTTTCCGGTTTATCCGGCGGCAAATTGACCCGGCGCAATAAACACCCCGCCCGGCAATTAACCGGCACCAGGAGCGCCGTTCTACATTTTGAGGAGGCTGCTGCCCGCGAGCATTAAGGGAGATGACCTCTTACTGATACTATCCCGGTTTTCCCTCATTTCTGGACGAGAACCCGTTCCGCAGACCGTTCCGCAACCTCCTCTTACGAATTTCTACGGCTTGACCAATGACGTAGTGAAGAACGCCCCTTTCTGTTTATTATTTTAATTTTATTTTATTTAGAAAAAAATTGTCCAGGTGCGAGTGGGACTCGCGCATTTTGGGTTCTGTACAATCCTAATTATGTATCAGACACTTCATCCACTCCGGGAACGAGGATATTGATTTTTCTCTTGAATTGACACTCATACTGGCAAAATATCGGTCCCGAGCATTCCAAAATTCACCGGCCGGTCTGGTCGAGCGGTTCTAGGCGCTTCAGTTTGGAACCGCCCGTCCGCTACCGTCGCAGGTTCGAATCCTGCCGCGGGCATAGATGTGTGTGATGTCCTTGGGTTACTTAGGATTAAGTACACTACTGGCCATTAAAATTGCTACACCAAGAAGAAATGCAGATGATAAACGGGTATTCATTGGACAAATATATTATACTAGAACTGACATGTGATTACATTTTCACGAAATTTGGGTGCATAGATCCTGAAAAATCAGTACTCAGAACAACCACCTATGGTCGTAATAACGGCCTTGATACGCCTGGGCATTGAGTCAAACAGAGCTTGGATTACGTGTACAGGTACAGCTGCCCATGCAGCTCCAACATGACATCACAGTTCATCAAGACTAGTGACTGGCGTATTGTGAAGAGCCAGTTGCTCGACCACCATTGATCAAACGTTTTCAATTGATGAGAGATCTGAAGAATGTGCTGGCCAGGGCAGCAGTCGAACATTTTCTGTATCCAGAAAGGCCCGCACAGGACGTGCAACATGCGGTCGTGCATTATCCTGCTGAAATGTAGGGTTTCGCAGCGATCGAATGAAAGGTAGAGCCACGGGTCGTAACACATCCGAAATGTAACGTCCACTGTTCAAAGTGCCGTCAATGCGAACAAGAGGTGACCGAGACGTGTAACCAATGGTACCCCATACCCTCATACCGGGTGATACGCCAGTATGGCGATGACGAATACACGTTTCCAATGTGCGTTAACCGCGATGTCGCCAAACACGGTTGCGACCATCATGATGCTGTATACAGAACCTGGATTGATCCGAAAAAATGACATTTTGCCATTCGTGCACCCAGGTTCGTCGTTGAGTACACCATCGCAGGCGCTCCTGTCTGTGATGCAGCGTCAAGGGTAACCGCAGTCACGGTCTCCGAGCTGATAGTCCGTGCTGCTGCAAACGCCGTCGAGCTGTTCGTGTAGATGGTGTTGTCTTGCAAACGTCCCCATCTGTTGACTCAGGGATCGAGACGTGGCTGCACGATCCGTTAGAGCCATGTGGATAAGATGCCTGTCATCTCGACTGCTAGTGATAGGAGGCTGTTGGGATCCACCACGGCGTTCCGTATTACCCTCCTGAACCCACCGGTTCCATATTCTGCTGACAGTCATTGGATCTCGACCAACGCGAGCAGCAATGTCGCAATACGATAAACCGCAATCGCAATAGGCTACAATCCGACCTTTATCAAAGTCGGAAACGCGATGGTACGCATTTCTCCTCCTTACACGAGGCATCACAACAACGTTTCACCAGGCAACGCCGGTCAACTGCTGTTTGTGTATGAGAAATCAGTTGGAAACTTTCCTCATGTCAGCATGTTGTAGGTGTAGCCACCGGCGCCAACCTTGTGTTAATGCTCTGAAAAGCTAATCATTTGCATATCACAGCATCTTCTTCCCGTCGGTTAAATTTCGCGTCTGTAGCACGTCATCTTCATGATGTAGCAATTTTAATGGCCAGTAGTGTAGTTCAAAGTTCTAGGGGCTGATGACCTCATATGTTATGTCCCGTAGTGCTCAGAGCCATGTGAACCATTCCAAAATTTCCGAGGATATTTGAAATTCAATAATACAAAAGTGACAAAGTCCTGCACGAGACAGGCGACCCTTACTATATAAAATTAAGGCCAGATGGCCAATTATTTCCTCAGTACAGATGCACACCAGGCTCGAAATATTGTGGGAATCGGCAAATGCCGGTTGTAATGATGGTAACGGACAAGTGCACTACATTTGTAGCGAGTGAATAAGTTGAGAATTTTGGTCTGACGCGAGGCGTGCTAAGGTAGTCCATGCAGTTCCAGTTGCCACCTTGTCCGGATGGCTCAATGGTCAGAGCGTCTGCCTAGTACGCAGATGACGCGGGTCAGAATTCCAGTCCAGCGCAAATTTTCAACTTTCCCCATTGATTTCAGTCAATGCCCGTTTGCAGCCAAGATCTGTAATTCCTTTGTGTCTTCCTATAATAGTCAGCAGTTCACCAATCAGGCTGATTGGACTGCCATGGTAAAAGTAAAAAATCATGCAAGGAATGACTTTATTGGTCATGTGACGCGTTTCGGAATTTCTGCATCATCAGATATCAAGAGCGATTACTCCTCGTAGATGTGGCGTTTAATGATGTACGTGAAAGAAACATTGGCAGACTTCTCTGCTTTTTGTTTCTTTAACGTACAACTTTAAAAGCCATACCTACGAACAATAACCACTGCTGGAAATATGACGACGGAGAAGTTGCGAAACGCGTCATATGAACAACTGGGTCGCCATGGTAAAATTTCGTATAATGATAAGTGCGAAAACCAATACCTGTTGAGATTTGGGTCATTGAGGATGCACAGTTCAGACTGCAATTTATTTACAAATGTGGCAGGATTCCCAATACATGATGCAGCAAATTACCAGAATACGAAGGCGCAGGCACATGCAAATGCTCGATCAATCATGGAGATGGGGGATAACGATCGCTTCAGTTGTCGGAGAAAGGTTCATGGAGCTGTACATCTTACTAAACAGATTATCAGATCCCGTGTATCACCTGTTTCTGCGCAATGAATTACCAGAGCTAGTGGAGAACGTTGCTCTTGCAGAAAGACGACTGTGCTTTATGCGCGACGGGGCAGCACCCCACTGCCAACGCATCGAGCGACAGTACCTCACTGCAGCTTTTCATGGGCGACGGAATGGTCGAGGTGCTCCGATAGCATGGTCTCCCCATTCTCTGGACCTGAACCTGTTGGACTTATGGCTACGGGGGTATTTAAGGGCAGTAGTGTATCGACAATGTGTAGTCGTTACAGTATCGTAATAAATATCATAATAAATATCATAATATCAGTGACTGGTTAATAATTTTACTCTTTTTGGAAGATCTGACCGTTAGTTACTCTTATTTATTAAATCGACACCATGGATTTTGGCAATGGGCCACTATTGAGTGACTTGCCTTAAGTTAAACTGCCGGCCGCTGTCGCCGAGCGGTTCTAGGCGCTTCATTCTGGAACCGCGCTGCTGCTACGGCCGGAGGTTCGAATCCTGCCTCGGGCTTGGATGTGTGTGATGTCCTTAGGTTAGTTAGGTTTAATTAGTTCCAAGTCTAGGGGGACTGATGACCTCAGATATTAAGTCCTATAGTGCTTAGAGCCAAACAGTTTAGACAAGAACAGAATGGAAGCTTTTGAAATATGGTGATACAGAAAAATGCTGAAGATTAAATGGGTAGGTCACGTAACTAATAAGGAGATACTGAATACAATTAGAGAGAAGAGGAATTTGTGGCACAGCTTGACTAGAAGGGATTGATTGGTAGGACACGTTCTGAGGCATCAAGGGATCACCAGTTTAGTACTGGAGGAAACGTGGAGGGTAAAAATTGTAGAGGGAGACCAAGAGATGAATACACTAAGCAGATTCAGAAGGATGTAGGTTGCAGTAGTTACTCGGAGATGAAGAGGCTTGCACAGGATAGAGTAGCATGGAAAGTTGCATCAGACCAGTCTTTGGACTGAAGACCACAACAACAAGAGGCTATCGTGTGGGCTGCTTTGTTCTTGTAAGTGACAGTGTACCTCTCGCTTGTTGTTGGGCGTCTCTTGCTCACGTGTGCTTCTTTGCGCGTTCTGTGTATTTATGTTCTGAGTGTCTGTGTGTGTATTGGTGGTGATCTCTCTGTTTTTGTGTATAAGGTGTCCCTTCAACTTTTATTTTAATTTTCTGATTCAGTTCGTCTCTAATATTTGTGTCGTACCGATTCTCTGCAGCTATTTGTTTGATTACCCGTTATTCATTTTTGTTGTTATCTTCACTGAGTGGAGTGTTATTCAGGCTGTGAAGTCGGTCTGCTCGTTAAAAGGCGTAGAGTGTTTAGTCGACATATAAAGTTTGCAAATGAGTAGTAGTGTGAACATAAAGGAGCACAACACACGTGTAACACGAGTCCGAGTTGCAAGGCATTGGAGTTTATATTTTTTTTTTCAGACTCTAAATGTCAACTTTAGATGTAACTTCGATCTTTGAATCTAAACACTGCAAAGTGACCAAATCTTTTCGATTCCACGCCGTGCTTGAGAATGAAAACCACAGCTGACGACAGCTGTGCGTCGCTGAGTCAGATAATATCCAAGACGTATCCAGCGGAGGAAAAATTTCGAAACGACACACATTTACGTCATCAGCGCCGCCAGGGAGTCAGCATTTACAAAGCTCCACTGCCGTAAATGTTCTCCGTTTTTTACCGCCTTTCAGGTGAGACTTTCTAGAACGGCAGGGGAAAAAAAATAACAGCACAAAGATAGTAAGAATTGTGTTGGAATAAAACGGCGTTTCGCTGCAAAGCATGCACTGAAGCAAACACTCACTCCCATAAATGGAGCACAGAAAGAGTTTCGGACGAGTTTCTCGTTTAGTACTTCCATCAAGCGCGGCGCGCGTTGGCTCCGATATATTTTCCTCGCCAGTGGTCGCAGCCGTAAACTGAAGCAAAGCTTTCCAGGGAAATCTTAATCTCGGGACAGGTTGGCAGCGAGAGCAGGCAGCGTCTGTTGCTGGGCGTGTTGCTTCCTGTTTGTTCTGGGCGCAGGAATCCCCGGTCTCATTGTGTGTGTGTGTGTGTGTGTGTGTGTGTGTGTGTGTGTGTGTGTTTCCTGCCTAGAGATGCTGTCGGCCAGCTCTGCTCAGCGTTCACCATTAGGCCGACATCCGCCGCACCGTTAACGAGATAAATCGTGGCTGCCGGAACTGTGAGTCGCATAGAGCAGATCTGCGTTGTAGGCCTCCCACCGCCACGGGAAAACGGTAGTGTGACCCGTTGGGAGACGGATTGCCTAGATGACGCTACAGCAATCTGCAATTACCTGGCAAAGTCGAGGATGTAGCGCGCGTAAGCTTAATTTTATCCGGTCTATTCCGCTCACCGACTACCGCACATTAACGAGAAACTGCAACATATTCATCGATAGCGATAATATATGTCGTGTACTCTGGCATTCACACGTGTGCAGTTGAAAGTGCAGTTGAAAGTGGTATGACACTATACACACAAATATGTGTTTATGGGACTATCTTCGACAGCGTTTCTGCCATCGTATGTAGTGACAACAACGAAATGCAGAGGAGGTGATGTTAGAGTAAGAGGGTGTTTTTCGTGATTAGGGTGCGGTCTCCTCATTGTGCTTAAGAAAACGCTAATTGCGGATGGCTATGAACCCATTTTATTGTATTGTCTAATGGTCGACTACGTTTTATCTGTAAAAGTGTTGTTCATCCGTAAAGACGACCGCATGTAGGACACTAGCGCAATCTGTTCTTGAGTACTGCTAGTGCGTTTGGGATCGATGTCGAGTAGGATTAAAGGAAGATATCGAATCGGTTCACAGGCAGGCCGTCAGATTTGTTACCGGTAGGTTCGAACAACACGCAGTATTACGGAGATTAGGGGAGTCAAAATGGAATACAAAATTGTTAAGGCTCTCTTGACCACGTGTTGACAAATTTCCTGTTGGCATCAGTCTCTGTTTCTTCGGCCGACGTCTGTGTGATGGTTTTTCCGACAGCACGAGTGGCTGGCATTGTCAAAGCTTCAGCCTCCACTACCAGCACGGGTTCCCGGTTCAAAATGCCTCTGAGCACTATGGGACTCAACTGCTGTGGTCATCAGTCCCCTAGAACTTAGAACTACTTAAACCTAACTAACCTAAGGACATCACACACATCCATGCCCGAGGCAGGATTCGAACCTGCGACCGTAGCAGTCGCGCGGTTCCGGACTGCGCGCCTAGAACCGCGAGACCACCGCGGCCGGCCGGGTTCCCGGGTTCGATTCCCGGCGGAGTCAGGGATTTTGCCTGCCTCGTGATGACTGGGTGTTGTGTGATGTCCTTAGGTTAGTTAGGTTTAAGTAGTTCTAAGTTCTAGGGGACAGATGACCATAGATGTTAAGTCCCATAGTACTCAGAGCCATTTGAACCATTTGAGCCACTACCAGCAATGGAAGGTGAAGCCCTGACGATTCCAGCCACTCGTGCTCACAAAATGTCAGAAAAACCGTCAAACAAATGTTGGCCGGACAAGCCGAGACAGAAGCCGACAGGCCTTTGTCAAATGGGAATCTCTGGAGGGAAGGAGACTTTTTTTCTCGAGGATCACTGTTGAGAAAATTTAGACAACTGGCATCTGAGGCTGACAACAGTATGAATTTACTGCCTCTAACATACGTTTCGCGTAAGGATCACGAAGACAAGTTACGAAAAACTAGCAATGAAACGGAGGCTGTAGACAGTCGTTTTTCCCTCGTTCTTTTTTCGAATGGAGCAAGAAAGGAAGTGGCTAGTAGTGGTACAGTGCACCCTCCTCCAAGAACTATGTGATAGCTTGCGGAGGTGTGTATGTAGTTGTAGATGTACTGCCTACTGCAGTGGATCGTTTCGGACACGATGATAGTTTTTATCAGCATGACGGTGCAACCTTTTATAAGGTAGAATCTGTAGGACAATGGTTTGTGGACAGTAGCATAAAATGGGCTGGCCTGACTGGAGTCCCCCGACCTGAACCCAATGGAACACCTTTGCGTTGAGTTAGAACGTCGACTTCGCTCCAGACTCCAGCGTCCAAAATCTCTACCTTCTCTGGTTTCGGTTCTTGATGAAGAGTGGACTGTCATTCTTCTAAAGGCATTCAGATACGTCACTGAAAGTGCCACCAGCAGAGTACAAGCGTCATAAGGGCGAAGGGTGGACAAAACCTGCATTAATGTCCACTAACAAGTGTACGGGTACTTTTAATCAGATAGCATACATTCTCATCAAGCCAGTTTCGAGAGCGTGGTCGAGGGTACTTCCTAATCAGCACTTGTCAGTTACATAATATTTGCAATGGGAGCGACGCAAAAAATGGCTTTGTGTGCTTCCGCCAACGTCCACTTTCTGGTGGATGCGATATCTGTTCAACAACGCTGAACCTGCATTGTAATGAATTTGTTTGTTGAAATTAAAATTTGTGCTAGACTAGAATTTGAATCGGGAGCTCTTGGTTATCGTGAGAAATCTTTCAGGTGAGCCGCGCACGCCACCTCGGTCGTTCAAAGCTTCGTCTTCCTCATCTTCTGCTGAATCAAGACCCAGGGTACTGCAGAAACCATGGACTGTGGAGCAATGGAAGAATGTAATTTGGTCGGATGAATCTTGTTTCACACTGTTTCCAACTTCTGACCAAGTTTGCGTTAGAAGAGTGAAAGGTGGCGGTGATTCGCTGCCGATTCAGGCAGCCACATCGTGATGTCCAACGGGCCCCGTGACTACTCTCAAAGTTTTTACCGCCATGAAGTATGTGACAATTTTGGCTGATCAGGTCCATCTCGTGGTGCTATGTTTGTTCCCCAGTGGTGATGCTGCGTTCAAAGACGTCAGGGCTCCCGTTCATGCAGCACGCATCGTCCAGGGTCGGTTTCTTGAGCGCGAGGGTGAACTGTCGCATCTCCTCGGCCACCACATTCGTCAGATCTCTATGTTATTGAGCCTTTGCGTTCCACTTTGGGGACAAGAGTGCGTTGTCTCTGTCCAGCTCCGTCATCGTTACCTGAACTTTCCATTATTTTGCAGCAAGAATGCTATAATATTGCTTTGAAAACCACAAAAGAGCCGTATTTATCCATTCCGAGATGACTGGAAGCTGTTCGGAATGCTAATAGGTTCCTACACCGTATCAGACATTGTAATGTGTTGTGCTTTTGACTTTTCCATATTTTTGCCCATCCCCTGTAAGAAGCGTCGGATTGGATGGTTGGTTGATTGAGTGATTTGGAGAGGGGCCAAACAGCTAGCTCAACGGTCACATCGATTAGGGTAGGATGGGAAAGGAAGTCAGACATGCCTTTTCAAAGGAACCATCCTGGCATTTGCCTGGAACGAGTTAGGGAAATCACGGGAAACCTAAGTTAGGAAGTCCGGACGCGGGTTTGAACTGTCGTCCTCCCGAATGCGAGTCCGGTGTACTAAGCACCGTGCCACCTCGCTCAAGCGTCGGGTGCAGCCGCACCAACATAGAGTAAAAGAGATTTATTTCACGGAGGCGCAGCCGGCCACTGTGGCCGAGCGGTTCTAGGCGCTTCAGTCCGGAACCGCACTGCTGCTATGGTCACAGGGTTCGAATCCTGCCTCGGTCATGGATGTGTGTGATGTCCTTAGGTTAGCTAGGTTGAAGTATTTCTAAGCCTACGGGACTGATGACCTCAGATGTTAAGTCCCATAGTGCTTAGATCCATTTGAACCATTTCAACCACGGAGGCGGAAGTAACTCCAACGCGCTGCTTCCCGAGCGGGAAGGCATGCCGGTCCCCGGTACGAACCCGCCCGGCTGATTAGTGTCGAGGTCCGGTGTGTCAGCCAGCCTGTGGATGGTTTTTAAGGCGGTTTTCCTTCTGCCTCGGCGAGTGCAGGCTGGTTCCGCTTATTCCACCTCAGTTACACTATGTCGGCGATTGCTGCGCAAACACCGTCTCCACGGGTGCGTACATCATAATTACTCTAACATGTAGACATTTGGGGTTACACTCGTCTGGTATGAGACGTTCCGGTGGGGGTCCAATGGGGGGCCAAACCGCAAAATAGCCCTGGGTTCGGTGTGGGGCAGCGGTGGGGTGGTTCGACTACTGTGGCCTTCCGTGGAATTGTGAATCACTGAGAGCTACTGCGGGACGAAGCCTCTCCGTCGTTTCTGGGTCCCCGGTTCAGCACACAATACACAATTTCGAGCTCCCGCTATTGCAGTGGTAAGTTCCTAAGGGACTAAACTGATGAGTTCATCGGTTCTTAGCCTTTCACACTACTGACAAGGGAACCTCCCCATCGCACCCCCCTCAGATTTAGTTATAAGTTGCCACAGTGGA
This sequence comes from Schistocerca nitens, assembly GCF_023898315.1. Lineage (NCBI taxonomy): Eukaryota > Metazoa > Arthropoda > Insecta > Orthoptera > Acrididae > Schistocerca > Schistocerca nitens. The sequence continues at coordinate 85,215,682 of NC_064620.1, read as the reverse complement.
TAGGCCTTGAAAAACTGAACACAGATCAATTGAGAAAACAGGAAGAAGTTGTGTGGAACTGTGAAAACATAAGCAAAATATACAAACTGAGTAGTTCAAGGCAAGATAAGCAACATTAAGGAGGCTGGGAACACAGGAGCGCCGTGGTCTCGTGGTAACGTGAGCAGCTGCGGAACGAAAGGTCCTTGGTTCAAATCTTCCATCGAGTGAAAAGTTTAATTTTTTATTTTCAGTTTATGTGACAAACTCTTATGTTTTCATCACTTTTTTGGGAGTGATTATCACATCCACAAGAAAACCTAAATCGAGCAAGGTAGAAGAATCATTTTACCCATTCGCCAAGTGTACAAGTTAGGTGGGTCGACAACATATTCCTGTCATGTGACGCACATGCCGTCACCAGTGTCGTATAGAATATATCAGATGTGTTTTCCTGTGGAGGAATCGGTTGACCTATGACATTGTGATCAAATGTTTTCTGTTCCCATTGGAGAGGCACGTCCTTTCGTCTACTAATCGCACGGTTTTGCGGAGCGGTCGCAAAACACAGACACTAAACTTATTACAGTGAACAGAGATGTCAATGAACGAACGGACAGATAATAACTATACAAAAATAAAGAAAGTAAAATTTTCACTCAAGGGAAGACTTGAACCAAGGACCCAGCTGCTCACGCTACCACGGGACCACGGCGCTCCTACGCTCATTCTGTCCAATATGTTGCTTATGTGACCCATGGACTACTCAGTTTGTGTATTTTGCTTATTTTTTCACAGTTCCACACAACTTCTTCCTGTTTTCTCAATTGATCTGTGTTCAGTTTTTCAAGGCCTATCCACTGTGCCAACTTATAACTAAATCTGAGGGGGGTGCGATGGGGAGGTTCCCTTGTGAGGACAACACACCCATGGCCGATGGATGACTCGAACCTCCGAAGGGAGGAGCCGCGCGAACCGTGTCGAGGCACCATAGCCCACGCGCCTCCCATTATTGTAATAGAACTGCAGGTTGATGACACGTAACTTATAAGCTATTAGTTCACTCTACAACGTCTGTAGCTGCTTCGTGGGCAATTATTTCATATTTTGCACAATCGGCGTTTGTGGGACGCACTGATGAGTGCTGGACGCCGCCTTTTCTCGGTGAGTGGTGTGTGGGTTGGCAGACGGGAAGAGAGTGAGTTTCGCTGATCACGTGTGTTGTGTCTGTGTGTGTTGGCAGGCATGAAGCCGCGCAGCGAGGGCGGCAAAGACGTGGTGCTGTCGTCGGCGTCGGCGCCGTCGGACGTGTTCTGCAGCGTGCCGGGCCGGCTGTCGCTGCTCAGCTCCACCTCCAAGTACAAGGTCACCGTCGGAGAGGTGCAGCGCCGCCTCAGCCCGCCCGAGTGCCTCAACGCGTCGCTACTAGGCGGTGTGCTGCGCAGGTAACTGCTCACCCCTTGTCCACTGTCTGAGTATGCAGACCCTGTCTGCATTTCTCCAGCCTGCCTTAAAGTTCCTAGCTCTCCGACCGCCTCTCTGTAGGTCTTCAACACCAAACTGTTTCGGTAGACTCAAGGTTGTGGTATGCCCTTGTTTTCCTCCAACCTGTGAACTGACTTACAAGGGGAGGCCGCCAATTGTGAAATTCAGATTCGATTCACATTGCGCATAATAAAAGCTCATGGCCAGAGGTGTAATGTGGCAAAGCACCAAGCTGCACTTCTCACCCGTTGTCGAGAAAATCGACAGTTAAAAGAAACCGTTGCCGTGAAATACTCTCTCGATTTATAGTTTTCTACAGCGTCGTGGCACATCGGTAAGCGCTCGGGTTTGTAATCCGAAGGTCGCCGGATCGAATCTCGCACCATGCATTTTTTTTTAGTATTTGTTTTTTGTAATTCATATGTGTATATATGTATACACAAGCGCACACACACACACACACACACACACACACACACACACACACACACACACACACATATATATATATATATATATATATATATATATATATATATATATATATATCCCGGCAATCAGTTGCAACAATTATGCATATAATAAGTTGTTGAAAGTCGTTTGTCGTGGAAAAACTGGCGACTTCGAACATCATTATGTTTTCCGCAAACAAAGTTATATTTCACAAACGTTATTAATTGTCTTCATAATGTTAACCACGTATAGTTAACGGAAGACGTAGAAACGATATTCCGAAACGAATACGTATAGCGTAAGTCAAACGTTCGAATTAGAATAGAGACCCCACGAACACAAATTCGCTGTGGCAGGTATGAAATATAAACTCCGTTACTCGCTCGTTACACTTGAAGGACAGAGGTTGAATGGGCCGAAACGAGCCGCCGCATAACAGCGTAGTTGCCTGCTAACTTCGAAAGAAGGTAGATGCGGTCCCTAGCGCAACTTATAACATCGTCGAAAATCAGTGCGGACGGGAGAGCTTTGGTACACCCTGTTAAAAAAACGTAAAAATGGAGGCGGTACACTTGGAGAGCGATCCGCCTTCACCAACATGCATAAGCAATTCATTAAAAGTTTATATATATATATATATATATATATATATATATATATATATATATGAATTACAAAAACTAATAATAAAAAAAATTGCATGGTGCGGGATTCGATCCGGCGACCTTCGGATTGCGAACCCGAGCGCTTACCGCTGCGCCACGACGCTGAAGACAACTAATAATCGTAGAGAGTATTTCACCGCAACGGTTTCTTTTAACTGTCGATTTTCTCGACAACGGCTGAGAAGTGCATCTTGGTGCTTTGCCACATTACACCTCTGGCCATGAGCTTTTATTATGCGCAGTATGAATCGAATCTGAATTTCACAATTGGCGGCCTCCCCTTGTTAGCCAGTTATAAGAGGATCTACCGTTTAACCACCGAGTAAGTTGCAACGTGTGCGAAATTTGCTGATGAAATGATTAATCTTCGATAATGACAGAAGCTGAAGAAATGAATTAAAATTTTTGCCACCGCCGTGACTCGAACCTGGTTCTACTGCTTGCTAAGCAGATGTGCTAACCATTACAGCACTGTAGCAGTATTGTTAACACACTTGCGAGGACTACTCTAGAACAGTGCCCTATGTAACACAAATTTCAAGTCATACGATAGTGCAGTGCCTGTGTTATTCCGATGTACGATACAAAGTTCCTTTGGGCATGCATGCATGTCCAAAGGAACTTTGCGTCGTAAATCGAAATAACACAGCAACTGCATTATCGTATTTATCTGCCGATAGCGGGCAAGCGACTTTCAAGTAAATTGTCTCACATGTACGGGAATATACATAATGGATGTAAGAGTACAGGTTGTAGACGCATGGTTGACAACAAATGGAAGTTTGGGTCCGGCTGTGAGTCCTGCACAGCTAGCCAAATGTTAAGGCGACCACTCGCGATAAGCGGGAAATCCCGGTTTGAGTCCCAGTATGGCAAAAATTTTCGTTGTTGTCAGGCCATTCTACAGCTGAAACTTCTTGGCAGATTAAAACTGTGTGCCGGACCGAGACTCGATCTCGGGACCTTTGCCTTTCGCGCATGGCTAAGCCATGTCTCCGCAATATCCTTTCTTTGTGGAGTGCTTGTTCTGCAAGGTTCGCAGGAGAGCTTCTGTAAAGTTTGGAAGGTAGGAGACGAGGTACTGGCAGAAGTAAAGCTGTGAGGATGGGCCGTGAGTCGTGCTTGGGTAGCTCAGGTGGTAGAGCACTTGCCCGTGAAAGGCAAAGGTCCCGAGTTCAGCTCTCGGCCCGGCACACAGTTTTAATCTGCCAGGAAGTTTCATATCAGCGCACACTCCACTGCAGAGTGAAATTCTCATTCTGCATTCTACAGCTGATGGTTGTCCATATTCGCAATTACAAAAACGTTTAATGAACTTCAATTCACGCTTTCAGCCCATTTTCCCCTTCTTACACCGTGAATATTGTTAGGAAGGTCATTGAACTAGTGTAGTCGATGCAGAAGTGTTAGGCATACTCCTTCGGTGGTGTAATGGTTTAGCACAGCTGCCTAGTAAGGATAAGATCTGGATTCAAGTCGCAGCTGTGGCAGAAATGTTAATTCATTTCATCCGCTTCTATCCTTATCGAAGATAAAGTTGAGACTCGTTCGTCTCAAGGAAATTGTAACTCCACAAGTGTCCTGTTTGTTCCACTTCCATGTCATCAGTTAAAAGGAATCCTTCTGCAGATATTCCGCTATCCAGTCGTAGCAGCATCGGAGCTCAGCCCTACAGGTGTTTCCGCCATAAAAATTAAGATGATAATGGACAGTGGGATGGCCACAAACTCAAAAAAGAGAAGTAATAAAGTTATGGGATACGATAATCATTTTGTTGTCGAAACCCTTTCCTTGGCCCCGTTTGCTTCCTAAAATGTAATTAGAAAATGTGTTTCTGCCTTGAGCTAAACAATTTTTCTTGTTTCACTGTCCATACCGGTTTCGGAGAAGTTTCTCCATCTTCAGTGCGCTTTATTTATTATCTGTTGAACAATATAATGGAATTTATGCATTATCGTATTTACCAGTTTCTTGAGATTATAGTATTTACATTACTATGAGTACTGGCGGAAATATTAACATGAAGAATAAATATATACCTTACACAAGCTGCTGTTCATAAATCTGTTTGGTATTTTCACCACATCTACAATATTTCCTTCCAGTATGTACGTAATTTCTCACAATTTTTTTAAGGTCTAATATGATTTATCGTTTCTTCTTTCTTTCTATAGCACTACTGCCGTTATATCATGTTATTTTGTGAAAAATGATTCGCTATTCGCTTTGTTTACAAAACAACATAATATAACGACAGTAGTGAGCACAAAGAAAGAAAAACCGATAATAACATAGATCTTAAAATGTTGTGAGGTATTGCATACAAAAACGCAATGATAAAAAGCTTATTAACTGCATATGACATACTGGAAGGCAATAATTGTAGCTGTGCTGTATATACCAAACAGACTTGTTAATATCAATATGTATAAGGTATATATTTATTCTTCACGTCAGTATTTCTGTCAGGAACTGTAATAATGTAAATACCACAATCTCTAAAAATTGGTAAATATCTAATGGTGTAAATTCTTTGTATACTGTTCAACAAATGATAAATAAAATCCACTGAAAATGGAAAAAGAAGAGAAAAATTGTGTATGCTCAAGGTTGAACCACATTTCCTTATTACGTAAGTGGAATGTGAATGTACAGAACTTTCGAAAACAGTTTTAAACGCTATGTAGCCTTGTTACAGCGTGGGACATCAGTCCACAATTCTGGATTACTTGTTGGATAGCCAGACCACCAGAGGAAACGAAATTAAGGTGGTAAAACAGTCGAACAAGAGATACACATCCATCGCCCAGAGGTTCTTACCTAGTGGGGCATAAAATCATCAGAAACATATAGGAGAAATGGTTGCTGACCATGAGAGACGATAGATTCGGATACAAAGTGCGACGTCTCTTATAGCATCAGCATTGGCGAGTGATCTGCATGCAGTTCACAAGGCAACCTGCGAGATCCCAGAAGTCAAGGTCAGCGTGTACATTCACGGCGCGAGCAGAACCTTGTCGATGTCATTTTACACCCGACTGATTCCGAAGTAGTGGAAACCAGTTCATGTTAACTACAGATGGCAGCAACTTCGACACTAATGAATTAACAACAGTGTCACGTGAATGCAATGAAATGGGGTCCGTCTGAAGTCTGCCTGAGAATGGACTCGAACAGCAGGTATCGGTGGTTTTATTGCCACAGGGAAACCACAGTGGGGTGCCTACTTTGGAAAAAAAACACCATTTGTTGGGGCAGAGGGGGGGGGGGGGCGGGGATAGCACTGGCTGGCCATTCTAGAGGGTTTCGATAGGAAAAGCAGGGGAAGACGCCCAGGTGTTCAAGTTGGCCATACTGCGGTGGCGCCAGGAGGGTGACTCCCGCAAAAGATCCACCTCCTCCTACGTGGCGTGTCTGCGTTGCGAATTTGAACACATTGTCTCTCTTTTAAAACAGTTTAAGCGACCTTGTGGCTGGCTGTCTGGCTGGTGTTAATAGTAATACCCCCACCATCCAATGGTTCTGCATGCAGGCAACACATTGTTAGGTTCAGAAGGTCGAAGAAAATTGGCATTGTTACTGGTATTTGCCTATTAAGAATACCGACTTGTTCAATATTCACTTAATTGGCTTGCGATTACTGTCACTGAATACGTAATTTTTCCCTCTGTGTGGTTCCGTGGTTGAAAACATTATTTGCCAGTTAACTAAATGCTTTTCCTTTGCAACGGACGGGACTATACAATCGCTGAGGCCTCTCCACGTGTAGATAATACATCGCAGAAATACCTCACGCTTAAAAATTAAAGAAGCAGTAAGTGACAAAAATTATCTTTGAATTTATACTGATCCACCAAAAACATTCTTAACTATTGTCTTAATCAACTGACTTTTTTATTTTCACCCATATAATTGAACCCAATCTTTATTCACAAACGAGACTTACCAATCACAGTGATTCTCGGCTACCCACAAACATTTCACATCGCCTCAATACTTTGATAAGCAGTCGATCATACTGTACAATAGCTATTACCCATTAATTTCGAGAATATCTCCCACCTCTAATCCTACTGGTACACAAATAAACGTTTCTTAAAACCTTGGGCTTTTTCCTTTTGCGGGATAGTGTACTGTTTACTGAGCTACCCAGGTTCGACTCGAGATCCAACCTCAGAACTTTACTTCCGCCAGAAGTTCTTGCCTCACCTTGCAAACTTCCTTTACTTGTGGGAGTGCCGCAAGGTATGTCGGACAACGTCTGCGAAGTTTGGAAGGTAGGAGAAGAGGTAATGGTCGAGATGCGAGGACGATTCGTGGGTCGTCTTTGTATGGTTCTGTCGGCAGAGCATTTTCCCACAAAAGGCGAAGGCCCAATGTTCCAGTCCTGGGCTGGCACACAATATTAATCTTGCAGGAAGTTTCTTATCAGCGCACATCTGCTGCACAGTGAAAAATAATTCATCATAGGAATGTTTTCTTTCTCAACGGAGAAACCCGAATTTATTACGAAACACATCGGCATATTTCCACGCTTTACATACATACAAAAAAAAAAAAACCTCTTACCTTTGGACGAAAACGAGTGTGTACTTCTAATTTTTTATTATCTTTCCTTTTATTTTCTATATTTGATGATGTTCTGCTTACTTTCCTATCTTGCGGTACTCTTATCATGTGTGCGTAACTATTACACGCAACATTGTCATCTGCAGTGTGAGGAAGAGGAAACCGACCCAGAACATATTTCCTGCGCCTTAAGATGGGCAACCAAACGTACATAATCTGTCACAGGTCAATGGTACATTAAAATATAATAAGTCTTGGTGATGACGTAGGCATTGTCGGTAGGCTGCGTATTCCGGGCATCTTATGACACCTTCAGCTGAAGGCAAAGGCGTAAACAAGCGCACTCAGTCGGTTGATGCTGCGCGTTCACAGAAATAGTAGCTCGGCCCACCTGCAGCGTCTGGGGCAAAATAGAGCGGCGTGGACGGCCTCTAACTTAGCCTTATACACTATTTCTATATATTTTCTCTACCCCAATAAGCTTTTGCTGGGACGATGCTACATAGTGAAGCAGAATACTTGCTAAAACATCCCGATTCACTACATGCTAAAAGCCTTCCACAGCCTTCTTTCCCCAGATATACTTTTTCTATTTCTTCATGACGTACTTTATCTCTCCACTTAACTTATATGTTTTTCGATAGCCGCACATTGCAAGTCCTTCGAGATTCTTCTCCTCCAGATTTCCACTAATCTTTGTTTCACTTCCTGGACCCTTTTCCTATTATAGTGACATAAATTTTCCTAAACATAATGACCACCTGCTTAACAACCTGTTCGTCCGTCTCTGGAACGAGGTACGTCACTGATTCTGCGTATCAGGGATCCGACAGTTTTCTGGTAGATTTATGGAGGTACATGGCGTTAGATGTCTAAGCAAACGTCATTTGATGATGATAATGATGTTTGGTTTGTGGGGCGCTCAACTGCGCGGTGATCAGCACCCGTAAAAATTCCCAACCTTTGCTCAGTCCAATCTCGCCACTTTCAGGAATAATGATGAAATGATGAGGACAACATAAACACCCAGTCATCTCGAGGCAGGTGAAAATCCCTGACCCCGTCGGGAATCGAACCCGGGACCCCGTGCTCGGGAAGTGAGAACGCGACTGCGAGAACACGAGCTGCGGACAAATGTCATGTAATTCGCTTAAATAATGGGCCGCTAATTTGCGCCCGATAGCGACCCACATGGGTTCCATAGGATTTACATCAGCCTAATTTGGACGCCGAGACATCAACGTGAGTTCAATATAATGCTCCTCGAACTACTGTAGCACGGTTCTGGCTCCGAGTCACGGACAATTGTACTTAACGAAAGATGACAACGCCGTCGGCGAAGACATCAAGCATGAAGTGATGCAGGGGGTTCGCAGCTGTCGGCGTGTCTTCGATTACTACCACACGCTCCACCCAAGCGCAGGAGAATGTCTGAGCATAATACTGCCCCCCACCAGCCTGCGTCCATGGGGCGCAGCACGTTTCGAACTGTCGTTCACCTCGACGACGGCGTTTGTGGAGACGACCATCGATCTAGAGTGTTACTTTCACTGTCCTACCTCTTTCCGTAGATTCTCACGACAGTAGCACGTGAACATTCGACCAGCCTCGCCGTTTTCGAGATATTAGTTCACAGGCTCTGCGTAGTAATAACTTGCCCTTTGTTAAAGTAGCTTATCTCAATGGATTTCCCCATTTGCAACCGATATATTCGCTTGCATACTTTTGTTACTGCGTCACATAGCCGGCCGCGGCAGTCTCGCGGTTCTAGGCGCGCAGTCCGGAACCGTGCGACTGCTACGGTCGCAGGTTCGAATCCTGCCTCGGGCATGGATGTGTGTGATGTCCTTAGGTTAGTTAGGTTTAAGTAGTTCTAAGTTCTAGGGGACTGATAACCACAGCAGTTGAGTCCCATAGTGCTCAGAGCCATTTGAACTGCGTCACGTACCCGCAACGCCATCTGGCGGCTTACAACGCCGCAGTGGGCAGTGGACATAATGTTTTGGTTTATCAGTGTGTGTGTGTCTCACGACAGGTTATCAGCGTTTCATAAGCTGACTGCGCAAAAATTACAAAACATATAGAAAAACGACGCATATCAGCGGGTATAGCATCTTGCCAAGTTTAAAGTCGTTATACCCGCCATAGCATAGTTGCATTAAGGGTCAGACGAGTCAGAACACGCGGACTATCATCCACCCCGCATTATAGCATCGAATTAGCTCGCGCCTGCAGGCAGGCTACCCAGTAGAAAGATTTGTAAAGCGGGCTGCTGTACAGCCTTCCTGTACAATTCGTTTCAATGAATTCTACGCTCATGCTGACGTTTGCTGCGCCACAATCAGTCCCCATATTGAACGCTTGTAATATCAGTTAAGAATTTAGAGAGACGCTCTATCCAGTGGTGTGTTTTCTGTATGTCTTGTAATTCTTGTGCAGTCCCCTTCCGAAACCCTGGAGTTACTTGCGATCAACCCCTTATGTGCCTCAACTCTCTTCCACATTAGAAAACTAAACTGTGGGAAATGATATTTCGCATTGTTATATGTTAACTGAAATGACCCTTTTTTTTCAGCATCTGCTCAATTTTCTGCAACACTTTTAAAACGTGTTCGATCTCAGCACTTCTTCCTGAATGGTGTAGCACAAATGGTTCAAATGGCTCTGAGCACTATGGGACTTAACATCTACGGTCATCAGTCCCCTAGAACTTACAACTACTTAAGCCTAACTAACCTAAGGACATCACACAACACCCAGTCATCACGAGGCAGAGAAAATCCCTGTACCGTAGCACAAATATATGGATGTCCTGAATGCTTGAAAGTTTATGTCCCAGAACAGCATATATTTTCATTCCTCATCTGTTGCTGTGGTCTTCAGTCCTGAGACTGATTTGATGCGGCTCTCTATGCTACTTGTGCAAGCTTATTCTTCTCCCAGTACCTACTGCAACCTACATCATTTTGAATCTGCTTAGTGTATTCATTTCTTGGTCTCTCTCTACAATTTTTACCCTCCATGCTGCTCTCCAATACTAAATTGGTGATCCCTTGATGCTTCAAACATGTCTTACCAATCGATCCCTTTTTCTAGTCAAGTTGTGCCACAAATTCATCTTCTCCCCAATTCGATTCAGTACCTCCTCATTAGTTATGTGATCTACCCATCTAATCTTCAGCATTCTTCTGTAGCACCACATTTAGAAAGCTTCTATTCTCTTCTTGTCCAAACTATTTATCGTCCATGTTTCACTTCCATATATGGCTACACTCCATACAAATACTTTCAGAAACGACTTCCTTACAGTTAAATCTATTCTCGATGTCAACAAATTTCTCTTCTTCAGAAACGCTTTCCTTGCCATTGCCAGTCTACATTTCATATCCTCTCTACCTCGACCATCATCAGTTATTTTGCTCCCCAAACAGCAAAACTCATTTACTACTTTAAGTGTCTCATTTCCTAATCTAATTCCTTCAGCATCACCCGACTTAATTCGACTACATTCCATTATCCTCGTTTTGCTTTTGTTGATGTTCATCTTATATCCTTCTTTCAAGACACTGTCCATTCCGTTCAACTGCTCTTCCAGGTCCTTTGCTGTCTGTGGCAGAATTACAATGTCATCGGCGAACCTTAAAGTTTTTATTTCTTCTCCATGGATTTTAATACCTACTCCGAATTTGTCTTATGTTTCCTTGCTCAATATACAAATTAAATAACATCGGGGAGAGGCTACAACCCTGTCTCACTCCCTTCCCAACCACTGCTTCCCTTTCATGTCCCTCGACTCTTATAAATGCCATCTGGTTTCACCTTCAGAATTTGAAAGAGAGTATTCCAGTCAACATTGTCAAAAGCTTTCTCTATGTCTCATCTATCTTATCGGAATTCATTTATATCATTTCATTTAACTGCATCTAACTCCAGTCACTCCATCTGAGTGATTGTAATTTAACTGAGAAATGAAAAACGTCAACAGTCTATTGTTAATGTCAACATTTTGCTTTGTAACCAGGAGCAAAGCGATGAAGAACGGTGGCGTGTACACAAAGTAGCCCTCAAACGCCGCACGTGCTGTAATGACTCGGCAGAAGAATCCACGTGTTCCTAGACGCTTCTATGGTACCGTAGATACGCCGAACCGGTGTGGTGGGCCACCCGCGAGTTTCGGCCCATCAGCGGTAGCGACTCATCAGGCGGACGTAAGAGCACGTTCTGGGCTTAATGGCGGTTGCGCGTCGCAAGTCAATTACTGGGCTCTCGATTCAATTCAACCGAGACTCCGGCCACCACGAATGTTCCTTAACCTCTCTCGCATTGGCAGCGAAGAAGAGGAGCCGTTTCGCTTTTAAACCCACATCACAGCGTAATTTCCCATTTTCAATTAGCTTCAAACCTAACACAGATAATCACAAAACCATGTAGAGGTGCATATTTTGGCCGCAGTGGATCGACTTATTTTGCGAGACTTCATCAGTTACTCGAATAGGATTCATCCTTCGTCCGGTTAAGAACCCTGTTTTTCGATTGTCGGTAGTGTGGCTGAAACCGGAATCTGCAGATGGAAGCTTGATCGCCAACGGGACAACAACCAAGTGCTTCTGAAGTGATCCATCGATTTACAGTACGTCTCACATATCGGCTACAATTAAAGGCCTTTCGTCTAATATTTTCACTGGAGCCTACTTGAAACGAAAATGTTTTGTAGCAGTTAATCCAGCGGTCTTTGGGGATTAGCTCAAACACAAGAACTTTACAGAGAAGGTAGAAAACAAGCCCCGAACCTGTGACATTGAGGTGTTTATAGCGCGATGTTGGAATTGTATTATCCGTAATGTAAGTGTTCCATGACGCTAAAAGCCATTCCAAGCACTGCTACATGCTGGACATGACTGCTGTATTCGAAAGTTGTCACTTTCCGATACTATCAGTGCCGTAGCTGCAGGGAATGATAACTGGCTGGTCTGGTTCCTTCTCCACCAAAAATGAGTGCACCTCCGTTATAAAGTTTGCTAAAGGACAGAAGATAGATATGATTCAAATCCAGCGTCACCTTTCTCTAGAACGTGCGTTGACCATAAAAAGGACGCAGAAAATTTATTTATGATGCAGTTAATTTCGCAGATGTGATTAAAAAGTCCATCATTAAGAGCGTAGAGGACAGCTGACCCCTTATCAGGGGCGGTCTTCTGAAAAAGGTGCGGCAGTTTTCCCATGAGGAGTTGATACGTACCAGTTTCTGGCATTTGCAGCCATGTCTCTAACATACGTCGATCCTGGAAATAGCTACTAAACATGGATGCTTCGTATGTCATCATATCGTATCACCGCCACACTATACCGTATCGTTAGCATGTTCTGATACTGGTTCATCCTTACGTTATATCAACACCATCGTCATTCTTAAAAGGCAAAGCATTGTTAATGTAACCATCATTTTCCACTGTCTCTTGACAAATACACCACTTAGTCGCTACTGCTGCAGTTTAATTTCATTGATTATACTTTGCAGTACCAGTATGGAAGATCTAGGTCCTGTCTCTTGAGTTTACTTCCAGGAATTTTCCTTTCTAATTGTAAGATCTTTATGAAGTTATTATGTATAGTTGGATGTCCTACTAATTTACTTCTCCTTGGATTATTACCACATAAATGCCTTTTTCTTGTTTTTCATTAGGTATTTGCTCAGGGAATTTTGTTACAGTTGTCCAGTGTGGTGTATGATTGTGATCGGTCGATCACCTAAAGTGAGAGAGTGTGGTGTCACCGCCAGACACCACACTTGCTAGGTGGTAGCTTTAAATCGGCCGCGGTCCATTAGTACATGTCGGACCCGCGTGTCGCCACTGTCAGTGATCGCAGACCGAGCGCCACCACACGGCAGGTCTCGAGAGACGGACTAGCACTCGCCCCAGTTGTACGGACGACTTAGCTAGCGATGCACACTGACGAAGCCTCGCTCATTTGCAGAGCAGATAGTTAGAATAGCCTTCAGCTAAGTCAATGGCTACGACCTAGCAAGGCGCCATAGCAATTGATAGTTATCGTATGAAGCATGTCTCATCAAGAACGATGTATACAAATGATGGATTAAAGTTAAGTATTCCAGAAGCTACGTACTTTTCTTTATAGCATTCATTACGTATCCTGTTTCAGACCTCACGCCATCCTGCGTGAGCTTATAGCGTGCATATCGGTCTCCTCAAACCACACTGTGTCGGCACTTCTGTCGACACATCAGAGAGCCCGCATGTTTCAACATTGCAGGAGTCACAGCTGTGTGAGGCCGGCCGGCACGTGGGAGATCGGCCAGGTTTGCGCGACCAACGACTCACCGTGCTTTTGTTTACTGCCACGTCTCCCCTAGTTGCGATTATGACAGACGTCTCTCCCAAAGACTCAATGTGCTTTTGTTCATCATCAGGTCTCTGCAAGCGCCTCTTAATATCTGCGATGCCCTGGTTTTTCGCCAAAAGAAACTCAAGGACAGCGCTCTGCTTGCAACGCACCTCCGTTACAGACGCCATTTTGAAGGCTACGTACAGTATGGTCACCTATCGGAAATTCACGAAACTGTAGGGGCTGAACGGGAAATAGTCCACGACGTGCAACAACACTACCAAGAGAGAGACGTCCAGTTGTCCAGCGTGGTGTATGACTGGGATCGGTCGATCATCTCAACTGAGAGTGTCCGCACTTTCCGACACTGCAGGAGTCCTGTGTGAGACCAGCCGGCATGCGGGAGATCGGCCATGGCTGTGCGACCAACGTCTCATCGTGCTTTTGTTTACTGCCACGTCTCCCCTAGTTGCGATTATGACAGATGTCTCTCCCATCGACTCAACGTGCTTTTGTTCACCATCAGGTCTCTGCAAGCGCCTATGAATATCTGCAATGCTCTGGTTTTTCGTCAAAAGAAACTCAATGACAGCGCTCTGCCTGCAACGCACCTCAGTCACCGACGCCATTTTGAAGGCTACGTACAGTATGGTCACCTATCGGAAATTCACGAAACTGTAGGGGCTGAAGGGGAATAGTCCACGACGTCCCACAACAAATTCCGCATTTTTTCAAGCGAAGTTGGCGGAAAAAAATATTGCATTAGTTACTGAACGCCCCTCGTAATCTGCCCAGTTATTGTCCATCTTGGACGGGCCCAACAGCGTGCTCCTCTGGCCTTTGTGTCGTAGCGAGTCCACGCCTCTTGCTACCTCGCGCACCGCGAGCGGCCACCGAGCCGGCAGCCGGCACCGGCCAAGTGCGAACCCGCGCGGACCCTTCGCGGAGTCGCAGGAGCCGCGCGCATGAGGAAGTCTTCGGCTGCGCCGCTTAATGGCCGCGGCCGATCGCCGTGGCGAGAGACAATAGGCGCCGCAGCGGGAGTTACAGCCCATTGTGGGAGGCTGTAACGAGACAGCTGTCTGGCTCGGCAGCTGCGCACACACGTACCGCCGCCGGCCGCTGCTGCCTTCCACCTGCCGCGCAAGCGCCCGGCCTCGTTACGGGCGGCTACAGCGCGCCAACGCGCGTACATTGGGGCCCTCTCAGACCAGTCCCGGCGCTCCCGTGGTAACAACGCCCGCAATCAGCAGCGCTCGCTCGGCGACCGCTGACACTCGGACACGGCGTCACGTCCGGTGAGCCAGCGGCGCCGTCTTGTTACTCCGTCACCAGCAGCGCGGCTCCGGCCGGTCCAGATTGGCAATATCGCGTGCGACACGGGCCCGTCACTCGCCATCTCGACGCGTTCTACAAGAGGGCTGCTGCGGTAACAATACACTCGTCCCCGCGGTAGACACGGGATCATGACGACAGGGTAGTACCTAACATCACTGATGTTGGGCGGTTGCTGGGAGCACAATAGCTCGACCGCGTTGCCAGACCCAATTACGACAGAACGGCGTGACTTGGGGAACACAGAGACTAGATGCGTTCTCAGCTAACAGGCCACTCAGCTAGGATTGCCAGGTGTACGGCTTCAGCCGGGCAAGTCTGGGTTTTTACTGTCGTGTCCGGCCAAGTACAGGGTGTTTCAAAAATGATGGTCAATATTCAGGGATATGACAGGATTGATCATGCCAAACAAAAAAGTCAAGTAAACATGGACTCTAAAACGCATACCTTAAGAGCTATGAGAAATTCTTGATCTTCTATACTGTAAAATATCGGGACAATGAGTACAAGCAAAAGTTAATAGAGATTCCTGCTGCTGTAAAAAAAGCGATGCGCGAAGCATACAACCACTACCACCGTCATACCTTAGCAAATGATCTTGCTGAAAACTCAAGGAAATTCTGGTCTTACGTAAAATCGGAAAGGGGGTCGAAGGCTTCCATCCAGTCACTCACTGATCAGCCTGGCCTGGCAAAGGAAGACAGCAAAACGAAAGCTGAAATTTTAAATTTAGCATTTAAGAAATCTTTCACGCAGGAGGATCGTACAAACATACCGCTGTTCGAGTCTCGTACAGATTCCCGTATGGAGGACATAGTGATAGACATCCCTGGGGTTGTGAAGCTGCTGAATGGGTTGAAAATAAATAAATCGCCGGGTCCTGACGGGTTTCCATTTCGGTTTTACATAGAGCACTCTACTGCATTGGCTCCTTACTTAGCTTGCATTTATCGCGAATCTCTTGCCCAACGTAAAGTCCCGAGCGACTGGAAAAAAGCGCAGGTGACGCCTGTATATGGGTAGAAGGACGGATCCTCGAAATTACAGACCAATATCCTTAACATGGGTTTGTTGCAGAATTCTCGAACATATTATCAGTTCGAATATAATGAATTTCCGTGAGACAGCGAAGTTGCTGTCCATGCATCAGCACGGCTTTCGAAAGCATCGCTCCTGCGAAACGCAACTCGCCCTTTTTTCACATGATGTCTTGCGAACCATGGATGAAGGGTATCAGACGGATGCCATATTCCTTGACTTTCGGAAAGCGTTTGACTCGGTGCCCCACTGCAGACTCCTAACTAAGGTACGAGCATATGGGATTGGTTCCCAAATATGTGAGTGGCTCGAAGACTTCTTAAGTAATAGAACCCAGTACGTTGTCCTCGATGGTGAGTGTTCATCGGAGGTGAGGGTATCAGCTGGAGTGCCCCAGGGAAGTGTGGTAGGCCCGCTGTTGTTTTCTATCTACATAAATGATCTTTTGGATAGGGTGGATAGCAATGTGCGGCTGTTCGCTGATGATGCTGTGGTGTACGGGAAGGTGTCATCGTTGAGTGACTGTAGGAGGATACAAGATGAGTTGGACAGGATTTGTGATTGGTGTAAAGAATTGCAGCTAACTCTAAATATAGATAAATGTAAATTAATGCAGATGAACAGGAAAAAGAAACCCGTAATGTTTGAATACTCCATTAGTAGTGTAGCGCTTAACACAGTCACGTCGATTAAATATTTGGGCGTAACATTGCAGAGCGATATGAAGTGGGACAAGCATGTAATGGCAGTTGTGAGGAAGGCGGATAGTCGTCTTCGGTTCATTGGTAGAATTTTGGGAAGATGTGGTTCATCTTACAGGAGACTGCTTATAAAACACTAATACGATATATTCTTGAGTACTGCTTGAGTGATTGGGATGCCTATCAGGTCGGATTGAGGGAGGACATAGAAGCAATTCAGAGGCGGGCTGCTAGAATTGTTACTGGTAGGTTTGATCATCACGCGAGTGTTACGGAAACGCTTCAGGGACTCGGGTGGGAGTCTCTGGAGGAAAGGAGGCGTTCTTTTCGTGAATCGCTACTGAGGAAATTTAGAGAACCATCATTTGAGGCTGACTGCAGTACAATTTTACTGCCGCCAACTTATATTTCGCGGAAAGACCACAAAGATAGGATAAGAGAGATTAGGGCTCGTACAGAGGCATATAGGCAGTCATTTTTCCCTCGTTCTTTTTGGGAGTGGAACAGGGAGAGAAGATGCTAGTTGTGGTACGAGGTACCCTCCACCACGCACCGTATGGTGGAATGCGGAGTATGTATGTAGATGTAGATGTAAAACAAATCTCTGACACTGCAAGTTCTTAACTCCCCATATTTTTGGAGGTGGTAGTATGGACCAAAACAAGAAACAAATGTCCAGTAAACATATGCTCTAAGATGAATGCGTTAAAAGTTATGAGCACTTGTTCGTTAGAAGAGTTGTGTTTCAAAGTAGCGAAGATGAACAAGTGCTCATAACTTTTAAGATATGCATATTAGAGCACATGTTTACTGGACATTTTTCTCTTGTTTTGGTCCATAACACCACTTTCCAAAATAAAGAAAGCAAAGAGCTTGCAGACGAAGAGATCTGTTTCTCAGTATCGCAGATCAAGAACTTAAGGTATGCACTTTAGAGCCCATATTTGCTTGACTTTTTTGTTCCGAATGATCATTCCTGCCATATCCCTGAGTATTGACCATCGCTTCTGAAACACACTGTATACTCAAGTCCGGCTTTTTTTTATTCTTTTTAGTGATGATTGTTTTAGATGATCCATCATTGAAGCAGACTTAGGACTGCGGCTGGTCATAAACTTAGAAATCAGGAATAGCAGCAACCCTACTTCTTGTAAAATATATTAATTACGCGACGAGTTTCGACTCTACATTAGTGTCATCTTGAGGCCCCTATGCAAACCGAAAGGTGACACCCAACTCTTGGTGCATTACGACAGGTACCATGTAGAGGGTGTTTGAGTAACAGCGTACAAAAATTTACAGGACCTGAAGGATGCTCCACTGAGTAATTTGAGGTAGCAAACCAGGAGCAGGAGAAGCCAGCTTAAGAAGATAACAGCAATATGAACACATTACTGTGTACTTTTTTTTTACATTAGTTACAGTTAACTACAAATATCCTCACTGACACAATGAACGTATCATTTGTACTGTATCTTATAAAATTTGCTGAAAATTGACGGCCACCAACCTCAATGCAAGCATGACATCGGCGAACAAAATTCTGACGCACCCTGACAAATGTCCCTGGTGTGTTTCGCATCACATCACTGGCAGCTACAGTTCTGGCAACTAATTCCATCTCCGTATTCGCTCGAGTCTCATACACGAGTGACTTTAGATATCCCCATAGGAAATAAGCAAGGGGACTCAGGTCAGATGACCTCGCAGGCCATGGAATAGGATCTCCCTTCCAATTCAGCGACCAGGAAATACGGCAGTGATGTGGTTGGAGACATCCACACTTAAGCGAGGCGGTGCACCGTAATGTTGTATCCACACCCTCTCTCGACCGCCAAGCTACCTTCTCCAACAACTCAGGTAGAACTTTTTGCACGGGCCCCAAGTACAAGTGGCCATTCAGACGACCTACTGCATCATGACTGCCTAGTAATCGGGTACAAATGGTTCAAATGGCTCTGAGCACTATGGGACTTAACATCTGAGGTCATCAGTTCCCTAGACTTAGAACTACTTAAACCTAACTAACCTAAGGACATCACACACATCCATGCCCGAGGCAGGATTCGAACCCGCGACCGTAGCGGTCGCGCGATTCCAGACTGTAGCGCCTAGAACCGCTCGGCCACCCCGGCCGGCCCTAGTAATCAGGCTCGTTCTTCTTGTTTCCTTGCAGGAAATAAAGAATGTACCTGTACATAAGCAGCACAGTACGTGTAAACTTGTACGCATGTTAGCTGTAAATAAGCTGGAAAACAGTAATGCGAGACAAAGCGGTACACAAGTTTACTTCCCTGTCTCGTTAAGCTGGCTTTCCTACCTCACATTGTTTCGTGGAGCACTCTCTACGTCCTGTTATTTTTGCACTTTCTCATGGAAACACTCTGTATATTCACTGGTCTCATTGATTTCTATTTACACGAAGTGTGCACTCCAGCCATGGCTGTTCTAAATGCACCATGGGTTGGATATCACCATTCAGTTTGCATAGGGGCCTGAAGATTACGCTAATATAGTGTCTAGCTGGACAACACGTAATAAATATATTTTGTAAAAAGGACAGATGTTGGTATACCTTATTTCTACATGTTCCACCGATGAAGTAGAGAGCACACATCTAAGGCCTGTTCCTAACTAATGACGTAAGCTGTTGTCATGTCTGTGTCCTATCCTTTTCCTTAGCCGGCAAATGGATAAATTTTACTTTATTTTAACGTACGATTATATTAGGAAGAAGACTGAACATTTAGTTGCTATCATAATTGCCGAATTCTTGTTTAATTTTTTGCTTCAAGCTCGTTTAAGGTTGATCTTCCGAAAAACTGACTGCAATTGATTACTAAAAAATGACTGATAATCACCAACTGACTTTTTCTATTTATAGTAGGTAGTCCGGCTTTTCTATTTATGGACCTGGCAACCTTCATTTTAGCTCTCCTGACACCGTTTGCACATTTACAGTATAATATGGTGACGACCTTTGAAGACCGGCTTCCAGTTTACAACGATAGCAACGAATCTAAAATTCCTGTCTTTAAACGTGAACATTTTTGTTTAGGCTTTACCACGACCGCTGCTGATGTCGAATGAAACAACAAGTCTTGTTGTTACCAGTTACAATGTATGTATTTCAACGACGCGTTTCTGATGTTTAAATCTCAATCATCAGGTGCATTTATGTAGATTAGAAGGAGATGTACGTGTTACGTTGCGTCTCGGCGATTAGCCTGTGGCACCGCTTTGTCTGTCGTGTTACATCACGCACACAACATCACGCTTTGTAATCGGTGTTTAGAGTAGGCGGTGGGGCAGAGTTACATACTTGGTGGCATTCTCAATGAGCGTTAATCCAAGTAGGGTAGGAGGGATTGGTGGTATTATGTACGAATCCATCTTCAGACATAACGTTCGCCTGTGAAACCTTGACGAGGTTGTCGTCTTTAGGCCATCTAACTTGTTTTGCCATACAATTACTAGTGACGCTTAATGCTTGAAAGTACGTGGTCACCACTTCGAAGTACTTCAATGCTCCACAAATCCCCTGGAATCGGGTAGAACACACTGTGTAACAGCTTTTATCACTGTGTTATTTGCGCAGACTGGCACTACCGGTTTTGGAAAGGGCAGTAGATAATAAGACTGGAGAGCAACCAGAGCACTGAGTTTCTTTCTGCTGTTTTGTGTGTGTGTGTGTGTGTGTGTGTGTGTACACGAGTCACAAAAAATAGTTACTCTGATACTGTCAGAGTATAAGAGATGGATCAGAGTTAACAATTTACGTTATTATCATCTGTCTGAAGCCCATTGCTTACTGCACGCTACATTCTAACAAAGGAGTTTTAATAAGGGGAGATGGCGCTACAGACTCACGCTGCACGTTGTTTTGAAGCTGGCACCGCCATTTTAGACGCTCCAATCGTTAGCTGACTACTGTTTACGATTACTTCTTGTTCTTAATTTCCGCCGTGTGCACGAAACAGTTGTTTTAAATAGAAAATGTTACAGCGCTTTTCTGAATAATAAAGTATCACGAAGGCATTTTCATACGCTTTTCTGACCTTAAATTTACACTTTATCCGTTAAAACGATGCATTTCGCCTCGTTAATGTAACTTTGTCTTTGTTAAACGCTTCGAATAACAAAGAAGAGAAGTATGTGATGTGGAAAAGGCTGCTTTTGTAATCCAGCAGTTTCCTTAATCTGATATTTGGTCTATGTTTTCTGTTCTCTTTCAGAAAATGCTGATAACATATTCTGCTGTGATTGACTGGTTTCTAATAATTCTTCTCACAGTCTTCACCCAAAAAGAGGTTTTCCAGTTGGACTAATAGCAAATCTAAAGATAAATCTCAGACATAAAACCACTCCAGTAAAAGTAAATAGCCTAACGAAAATTCATGTACGTAAAATAACGAATGAAATGTGATTCTTTTACAGTTAGCCTATAATCAGAACAATTAGTACACTAGTAATTGACAAGATGACATTTTTATTAAAACACTTCCACCATAAGTTAATGTTTGCACTAACGTGGCGCACGTCGGCTTCTAGTTTGACGTCCTGACATCTCCCCTTATTATACCTCCATGGTCGTAACACTATCGGAACACAAAACCTAAGAACGGTACGATTGTGCGCAATGTGGCCTTCATAAATAGAGTTGCGCTCCACCTAAACCACGGTTAGGTAGTTTTGGTACAGTAGTCACATTATGTAATAAATGGTAGGATTAGCGGTAGTATTGGTAGCATTGTTACGAGAAGAAATACAGATCAGTGTGTGACAAAGAGACTCTCGGAGCCGACAGCTTGTAATCTTACACTCCCACACAGTATTTAAATTATCTGTCTTTGCACAAATTTTGAAAGCTTCAAGAGGCGTAAGATATACAAAAGAATAACTTTTTACTTACCTTCATTATTTTGTTGTTGTTGTCGATAGCTTAGTCTTGTCTAGGGGTACATTCTTGGAGCTGAAATTTCGATTTGGTAGGTTCTTGATGACTAAATAACTGATGAAGGTTTGCCTATATTATTCTTGAATTTTATGCTTTGTCACGTCTTTCAACATCACACCGTTTTTACATTTTCCACATTCAAAAAAACCAATAATTACATTGTTGGTGACAAACTTAGAAAACGTCTACTCCCATCAGAGGCATGCCCGCCACTACCTACTTTCTGCAGTACTCACTTTATTCCAAAGAGTTTACAAAGCAAAAGAGTTTACAAACTTTCTTTACCAAAGAAGAATCTTCGCTAAAATATATCATTACTTTATAAATCATTCTAGAAATAAATTTAATAATTAGGGTTAGATTGTGCAATTAATCATATGAATTTTAAGTATGCCACAAGTTTTGTAATTTCAATTATTTTTAAAGGAAGAGTAATTTTAACTGTTAGTACATATCGTTTGTAGCACCTTCATTTCTTTTTTTACATTTTAGCCTGAAATATAATACATCGTATACAAAATCATATGAATTCTTTTAATGAAACAGCTGAGATAATTTTAAGCTATGCAAGAATAAATAGTATGCATGATATCGGTTATTTCAATAAGAAAAGTTAATTACAGAGGAGGGTGATTAATTATAAACTTCTCTTTGTTTTTTATGTCTTTGTTTGCTTGTTTTGCATATAATTAGAAACACAAGTCGTTCAGTGTTAGCTTATTCTGTATTTTATGTCCTTACAAAATATAAATTGCATTTTAAAAGTAATAAAAATTTGTCTCTCGCGTAACTTCTGCGTTTTTGTATGACTAAAGCAATTACTTTTGATACAAGTACAGTTTATATGCACATACATAAAACAATCTGTATAGTTATTTTTGCTATTTTGTGCTCAATAGAAAGTTATTCATCATGATCAAAGGCAAGAGTTAACTATTATTATTAATAAGTGCGAAAGCTGTTTATGATTAACAGAAACAAGTTTTATATAAGCCATAAGAAATATTGAAGTGATGTTTGATATGTTTTTGTTTTATGTTTTATTCCATTTTTTGAGAAAATTGCATTTTCCAGCACTATATAATAGATCTCTATTGTTTTGTTCATATTTTTACAACAACATCTTTCATTTCACATTGCAAATCAACAGTTTTCGAATAAAACTTGAACTGAACATTAACTATTTCAGTTTTGCTTTAAATGTTTACTTTTAAGTGACAAGCAGGAGGATAACTACAGATAACAGAAATGTTGCGGAGGTTACAGAGTCCTTTATATATCCTCACTCAGGTTCTAGACGGTTTACTGCTACCAGTTTCTGCAGGAATCTCGTAAGACACTGATCACATACGCAAACAAAGGGCTGGAAATGAGGTAACGCCCAGTAGCTATGCAACACACATAACGTACAGGTAACGTGGTTATGACCTTAACTGACAATAAGGCTACTAGAAAAACTACCGTAGTCAACGCTTACTTCAGACAGTCTACAGTAGTTCTACAACTATAGTGATAACGCCACCCGGCAACCTGCGAGTATCTGGACTACATTTCATTCGCGTCTCGGGCGACGGCCCGACCTCGTCCGATCACCGTCAGACGTTCCGTGGAATTAACACGCGCCGCCGCCGCCGCCGCCGCCGCCGCCGCCCCCGCCGCGTCCGCCACGCGGCCAAGCCGCGCGCCGTGCTAATAGCCCGCCCCCGCCGCCTATTTGGGCACGTAGCGCCGCCGCCAGCTCTCATTATACGAGCCGGCGTCGCGGCGCCCAGCGGCGCCTAACGAGCGCTTCTTGTTAAAACTGGCAGCGAACTGTCGCCCGCGCGTCTTGGCTGCGTCTCCGCCGACACCAGCTGATCACCACGCCGCCGTGCACTCTCTTCTTTGTCGCTGCGAGTATCACCGAGATGTATCGCTCAGACATCGTTACTCTTTCCTCGACAGCGAAATATTTGATTCTCACCCAGATGGCAGTAGGTATCAATCTCAGCTCGACCACTGACATCTGGCTTTTCCACTATTTCCATAAATAACCTGAGGTGAACCGTTTCTTTAATAAGTCGTGAACTCCCTTACTTAACACTGCCCAACTGAGTTAGCCCTCCATCTGTAGTGTGCTTAACAGTGACGAGCAGTTAAATCTCAACTTTCTTGTCTTGCTTTTTCCTCCTCATAAATTCCTTCATCCTTTTCATAAACACACACACACACACACACACACACACACACACACACACACACACACAAACAAGGTGTCCCATTTATCTTGCTCACTCAAAACAACTTATTTCTGGTACGTTAAATGAAAAATTGTTTCAACCACTGTTTTTTAACATCATTTGGTATTTCTTGCTGAGGGTATACGTTTAATGTATTCCCACAGATATAGGAGATACGGGGTAGAGGTTAAATTTTTTTAAATGGAACCATGTATATTTTCATACACAACCTGTAATTATTAAACAGATCATCTGACTAGCTAACTAACTAACCAAACATCTTACTTACTAACGAGTCAACTCATTTTTTATTTATCCGTAACCATTTTTCACGCAAAAATGAGAACATGGATTTTCTTGAATTACAGCGCCAACTACCAAGAATCAAAACAGATGTTTAAGACAAACTTTACTTACTTTTGTATGCAGAATCTGATTCTGCAATTTCCCATTTGAAATTTTAAATTTGCCTCCCGCCCCACCCGCAGGGGGCTGGGGTGGCGGGCTAATTTTAGCACCAGCAGATGCCCCCTCGAAAATAATCAAATTTGGATTTTACACATTTTTTCGTGTGAAGCTTATTTTTCGAATTATTCTGGTTTGTCAACGTAAAATTTACACCCTATATATCTATTTGGTTAGTGACAGGCCACGACGGGAGATACTGACACTTGTGTTTCACCTTGCAGAGCCAAGTCGAAGAACGGCGGCCGCCTTCTACGGGAGAAGCTGGAGAAGATCGGGCTGAACCTACCGGCTGGCCGCCGGAAAGCTGCCAACGTCACTCTCCTCACGTCCCTGGTTGAAGGTGAGTGCCGCGCCTCTTGTCGCCGTCCGCTCCAGTCTAACGGCTCGGGGTGGCGAGCGGTTCACGGATATGCGACTTGTCGTGCATGTTGTTTGCCTTCGCTTAGCATTCGCTTGTCTTTGTTTACTATGTTGCTTGCATTTGTTTACCACTCAGTCACTCTAGCATCGTCCAGCACTCTGTTCTTCTTTCTCCTCATGATGCAGTTTTTGGGCTACTTTGAATTTACCCCTTGTATGGTAGTATGCTGCATGGGAAGAAGGGAAGAGCAGGATCTAACTTCCCATCGACGACGGACTGCGCAAAAAGCGAACAGGAAAATTAGTCTGCATTCGTAACTCAGTTCTAATTTGTCAGCGTACCTGTCTTATGACACGTATTGACTGGACGTTCTTCCGTTTCCTCAATCCAGTGGTTCGTCCACGGTCTGCTGCTAACTGCGACCTTTTTTAAATGTCACCCAACGTTACAAATTTCCCCTTTCTTTTTTTCTAGCAATCACTGAAGGAAACTACAACTACACTTCGTTGCAGGCAGTTCCCTTGCTAAGATGTTTTCCTTATTCTAACCAATTCCACCAATTTTATTTCCTCTCCTATCATCCGTAAGGAGAGCCATTTTATTCGTATGTTTACGAATGCATACATGCAGAAAGATAGTCAAGAAATTACTTCCGCTTCTTACAACTTTCATCATTGTAACGATGACATAGTTGAATTGTACTTGCAATTGCAGTTCATAGTCCACATCTTATAAAATAGATTAAGGAAAGGCAAACCTACGTTTCTAGCATTTGTAGACTTAGAGAAAGCTTTTGACAATGTTGACTGGAATACTCTCTTTCAAATTTTGAAGGTCGCAGGGGTAAAATACAGGGAGCGAAAGGCTATTTACAGTTTGTACAGAAACCAGAAGGCAGTTATAAGAGTCGAGAGGCATGAAAGGGCAGCAGTGGTTGGGAAGGGAGTGAGACAGGGTTGTAGCATATCCCCGATGTTATTCAATCTGTATATTGAGCAAGCAGTAAAGGAAACAAAAGAAAAATTCAGAGTAGGAATTAAAATCCATGGAGAAGAAATAAAAACTTTGAGGATCGTCGATGACATTGTAATTCTGTCCGTGACAGCAAAGGACCTGGAAGAGCAGTTGAACGGAGTGGACAGTGTCTTGAAAGGAGGATATAAGATGAAAATCAACAAAAGAAAAACGAGGATAATGGAATGTAGTCGAATTAAATCTGGTGATGCTGCGGGAATTAGACTAGGAAATGAGACACTTAAAGTAGTAAATGAGTTTTGCTATTTGGGGAGCAAAATAACTTATGATGGTCGAAGTAGAGAGGATATAAAATGTAGACTGGCAATGGCAAGGAAAGCGTTTCTGAAGAAGAGAAACTTGTTAACATCGAGTATAGATTTAAGTGTCAGGAAGTCTTTTCTGAAAGTATTTGAATGGAGTGTAGCCATGTATGGAAATGAAACGTGGACGATAAATAGTTTGGACAAGAACAGAATAGAAGCTTTCAAAATGTGGTGCTACAGAAGAATGCTGAAGATTAGATGGGTAGATCACATAACTAATGAGGAGGTATTGAATAGAAATGGAGAGAAGAGAAATTTGTGGCATATGGTGACTAGAAAAAGGGATCGGTTGGTAGGGCGTATTCTGAGACATCAAGGGATCACCAATTTGGTATTGGAGGGTAGCGTGGAGGGTAAAAATCGTAGAGGGAGACCAAGAGATGAATACACTAAACAGATTCAGAAGGATGTAGGTTGTAGTAGGTACTGGGAGATGAAGAAGCTTGCACAGGATAGAATAGCATGGAGAGCTGCATCAAACCAGTCTCTGGACTGAAGACCACAACAACAACATCCCATAACTAGGTCGTCTTTGGTTTCTCATGACGTTAAAAACGACTCACAACAAAGGAATTATCCGAATAAGACGGAAATCGGCAGATGTGATGTACATGTACTCGACAGCAAACAAATGATTACAGTTTCACAAAAAATTGGATGCTCTATGCAAGAGAAAGAGCTTCGCAAATTGAGTAAGTCAGTGAAGCGTTGGTCCACATCTGAGCAGTTAATCGGCATGGCAGTGACTGATAAATTTGTTCGCTGTCCTCCTGAGGGATATCGGGCCAAATGCTGTCCAATTGGCGTCAGATCGTCAGAATCCCGCGCTGGTTGGAGGGCCCTACCCACAATGCTCCAAACGTTCTCATTTGGGAAGCGATCCAGCGACCTTGCTGGCCAAAGCAGGGTTTGGTAAGCACGAAGGCAAGCAGCAGAAACTCTCGCCATGTGCGGGAGGGCATTATCTTGTTGAAATACAAGCCCAGTATGGCTTGTCATGGAGGGCAACAAAACCGGAAGCAGAAGATCGTCGACGTAAGGGTGCGACGGATGATAACCAAAGGGGTCCTGCTACGAAATGAAATGCAACCGCAGACCACCACTCGTGGTTGCCGGGCAGTAAGGCAGGCGGCAGTCACACTGGTATCCCACCACTTCCGGGGCGTCTCCAGACACGTGCTTAATGGTCATCAGGGCTTAGAGTGACTTGTCCTTCCATTGCCATGGATATTTTTTCTTGTTACAGCGAAGAATGGGTTTTCTTGTGGTTCTGAAAAAAATAAATAATCTACATCAGATGTTAAGTGTGTTTCCATCAGGTCAGATTCCATTAGGAATCGCTGGACTCAGTGGCTGTAAAATGATTATAATCAGGAAAGAATGTAGCAGACAGTCGCGTATCAATCTTTATTTTATTTCGCCGGCTCGGTGGCCGAGCGGTTCTAGGCGCTTCAGTCCGGAACCGCGCGACTGCTACGGTTGCAGGTTCGAATGTTGCATCAGGCATGGATGTGTGTGATGTCCTTAGGTTAGTTAGGCTTAAGTAGTTCTAAGTTCTAGGGGACTGATGACCTCAGATGTTAAGTCCCATAGTGCTGAGAGCCATTTGAACCATTTTTTTTATTTTATTTCAGATCTAGCTACATTTCAGCTAGAGTATAGCGAGTCATATAGATCCAGAAAACTTGTATATCCCCATGTTGTTGAAACGACCTTAAACTGCTCATAGCTCAGTTCACGTTAAACAATATGAGAATATACAAGTTTTCTGGGTCTGTATTACTCGCTATTAAACGCGCTGATGATAGCTGTACTGTACCTGAAATCTAACTAGATCTGCAGTAAAATACAGATTGCTACATGACTGTCTTCTGTGTTCTTCCCTTATTATAAGTGTGTTTCAGATGTCGTCTGCCGTCAAGATAAGACTGGTTGAAGCACCACAAGCTAAAATAAATATATAAATAAGCAAGAACCTCAATACTGACAAATACCGTTTCAATTCTGTTGTGTGTTTCGTTAATGAAACTACCTTCGTATTACGA
Source organism: Schistocerca nitens (assembly GCF_023898315.1). NCBI lineage: Eukaryota > Metazoa > Arthropoda > Insecta > Orthoptera > Acrididae > Schistocerca > Schistocerca nitens. The sequence goes on along the minus strand of NC_064620.1, from coordinate 85,187,722 downwards.
CATTCAACCTTCCTAGATTAATGATCTAAATTTGCTAATTTGAACGCTGTATACTTCTGGGGATAAGACAAACATCTCTCTCTCTCTCTCTCTGACGATGCTGCGGAAATAGTACCCGATGCTTAACTCATCGTATTATGCATCGTCGAAGAAGACGACAGCTCCACAAATATATTAGCACACAGCTTACAAATGCAAATTTTCATTAGCACTCGTGAAGCGAGTATAATTTTTCCCTTCTCAGTCTCGAGCACATTCTTGACATTTGCACTGATGCAAGATTTAATGCTTTGGACTCGTTCAATATATCTTCACAAAGAGACATTCATATTTAACATTAACAAGCATCGTATTTCATTGATTACTAGACACTCGCACAGCAAGCAAATCTGATTAATTTGGATAAACTAAACAGTAATTAAAAAGCATGGATCTGGAATTTATATCACAGATATTCGTCTTGCAGTTTTCTAAACACATCTGTGTTTATTTCTCTTGTCACCTGACTTGGTTAAAAAAAAATTCCATTCACTGACACTGGTCTGAGGCAGTTGACAACACTCGCAATCTAGTCTGGTCTAAACTAAAACAGTAAATCCACTTCATTATCCATTTCCGTAACTTTAACAAAACCATAAAAATTAAGAATGCTAGACAACCGAAAATACACTTGTAACAAACAACGTTCGTGAACCTGTCATTTTTCATGTTTCTAACCTTCCCAGACCATAAATGTGCGTTTCGCGTAACCTGAATACAGAATCGGGAATCTCCCAGAAGAAGTACTTTACAAACAGAAGTATTGTGTTCTAACTGACGTAACAGAACACGTAATTACCAGAACGAAATACGTCCTCGAAACACATCAGCAAATAAATTATTTAAAAATTGTCTGAAAGATTTTCTTAATGTTAAACAGAACATAAGTAAATATTATGGTTCATCTTAAAGTAAAACCTAACCAATGATGACAATCAATCAATTTGTAAGAGTATCGTATTTGTTGAGTGGTCTCAGAATGGACTCAATACTTGCTGTAGTTATATGAAAAATTGAAATTATCCATTTGAATCGGGGATTTTCGGGTCCCCACGAACTCTGCAATCTTGCTCTGCTCATCGCCCGTTGTCAGCAACTTGACCAAAACTGCCATTACTACCTGTACAGAACTCGGCCGCTAGCAGCAGACGTGTGATTTTCTCTTGGCAGCTCCCCGCAACAGGTCAGTAAGCCATGTTGTAAGAGAGTACCTACGTTACGCCGAAGAGAATTATTACCCTTTTATTACAAAACTTAAAAAAAGTTCTTTATTGTTCAAAAATGGTTCAAATGGCTCTGAGCACTATGGGACTCAACTTCTGAGGTCATTAGTCCCCTAGAACTTAGAACTAGTTAAACCTAACTAACCTAAGAACATCACAAACATCCATGCCCGAGGCAGGATTCGAACCTGCGACCGTAGCGGTCCCGCGGTTCCAGACTGCAGCGCCTTTAACCGCACGGCCACTTCGGCCGGCTTCTTTATTGTCTTAAATACACTAACTGATAAAAGTTTGACGAAAAAAATGTTTAAAGAAAATGTTGTTGTTGTTGTGGTCTTCAGTCCTGAGACTGGTTTGATGCAGCTCTCCATGCTACTCTATCCTGTGCAAGCTTCTTCATCTCCCAGTACCTACTGCAACCTACATCCTTCTGAATCTGCTTAGTGTATTCATCTCTTGGTCTCCCACTACGATTTTTACCCTCCACGCTGCCCTCCAATACTAAATTGGTGATCCCTTGATGCCTTAGAACATGTCCTACCAACCGATCCCTTCTTCTGGTCAAGTTGTGCCTCAAACTCCTCTTCTCCCCAATCCTATTCAGTACCTCCTCATTAGTTATGTGATCTACCCATCTAATCTTCAGCATTCTTCTGTAGCACCACATTTCGAAATCTTCTATTCTCTTTTTGTCCAAACTATTTACCGTCCATGTTTCACTTCCATACATGGCTACACTCCATACAAATACTTTCAGAAATGACTTCCTGACACTTAAATCTATACTCGATGTTAACAAATTTCTCTTCTTCAGAAACGCTTTCCTTGCCATTGCCAGTCTATATTTTATATCCTCTCTTCTTCGACCATCATCAGTTATTTTGCTCCCCAAATAGCAAAACTCCTTTACTACTTTAAGTGTCTCATTTCCTAATCTAATACCCTCAACATCACCCGACTTAATTCGACTACATTCCATTATCCTCGTTTTGCTTTTGTTGATGTTCATCTTATATCCTCCCTTCAAGACACCATCCATTCCGTTCAACTGCTTTTCCAAGTCCTTTGCTGTCTCTGACAGAATTACAATGTCATCGGCAAACCTCAAAGTTTTTATTTCTTCTCCATGGATTTTGATACCTACTCCGAATTTTTCTTTTGTTTCCTTTACTGCTTGCTCAATATACAGATTGAATAACATCGGGGAGAGGCTACAACCCTGTCTTACTCCCCTCCCAACCACTGCTTCCCTTAAGAAGAAGAAAATAACGTACATAATAACGAGCTTTGCGTGTACTTTTACTCAGAAGATATTTTTAAACTAATGTTAACATTTAGGTTTTGGACGAAATGTCCATCGTCTGCCACCCACTGGTTTGGATTAGAATCCCAATCGGGTCGGAGACTTTTTCTGCTCTGGCACTGGGTGTTGTGTTGTCCTCATCATCATCATCGACACGCAAGTTGTTGCTCAATTTGGTGTCAACTGAAAATATTTGCAACTTGGCGGTCGAACGTTCATAGGTGGGGACTCCTGGCCAAGGCCACATGACCTTCTTCTTTCTATTTGTTTTAAAAGCCCTTCAAAAAGTACACTCTGGTCATTTAACCATTGCACAGATCTGTTTTCGACGAACACTTCTCTGTCTTCGGTTTCTGGTCACTTTTGGTACAGAATCAGAGCTGTGGCCGGATACATTCCTTTATTCGTGTCCCTCTCAAGTTACTCACAGAAAGTAAACGCTTGACTGAGTGGGTTCAGTCAGTGAGTTAAAACGAGAATGAAAACTCTCACACGAAATCCTCGTTCTTCAAAGGGCAGAAGACTCATTTGCCAAGATATATGTACAGGCTCGTTTATATGAATGGCAGGTCGCAGAATTTTGGCTGGAGGATCTCAGGCAACGTCGTTTCACAGTTCGGCCGACTGTGAAGACACCTTTCTTCGTTTAAGTGCATCGAAATGGGCTCCGCGCCTGGAAGTAATGGATTCCCTGGCGATGGGTCCCATTTCTTAATAGATGGCAGTAGGCGTTTCCGTTTACGATTCGGGTAGGGGTTCCATGAAATACTGTGGAAGTAGCGAATTTTAACGACTCCAGTCGTAAAAGTCCACTTTTATTCACGTGTCTTAGAGTACGTCCTTATTCCAGACACTGCAGCAACGATTAAGGGCCGCCTGGACCACAGTATACTGCTCCAGGCGTAAAAATTAAGTTGCCGCTGTTTCAGCCTTCAGACAGCTTACACCTGCTGTTTTGATCTCTTTTACGGCCGCGTCAAGACTCTCAACATTCTCTCCTCGTTCCTGCACAGTGCAATTGCCCCCGTAAGGTAAAATTTATAGGCCGAATTTGTTGAGGAATAATCTTACGTTAGCACGTAACGTCATGTCTAGAATTGAAAGCATTTCGAAGCTTTATTCGTGCTTTATTCGTACTTGACAGTCTTTGGGAGAAAACGATATATTTTGAAATGATAATTAAATAGATACCCTAGCTGCAAACAGGCGTTGATGTACTTCATTGTGGACATGTTGAAAATGTGTGCCTCGACCGGGACTCGAACCTTTTTTTTTTTTCCATATTCCCCGGGATCTCCTGCTTACATGGCAGACGCTCTATCCATCTGAGCCACCGCGGGCACAGAGGATAGTGCGTCTGCAGGGACTTATCCCTTGCACGCTCCCCGTGAGATCCACATTCCCAACATGTCCACACCACTACATTCGTAATGCGCCTAATAGATGTTTGCCCATCATACTCATTACTTGTGGCAGATTAATCTACCAAGTCCCGTACGAGTTCGGGCACAGCGTGTGCGTTCGCACAAGAAGGTCAATGGCCGGGAAGCCATATTTAACTCAGTTAAGTTAAAATATGGCTTCCCGGCCATTGACCTTCTTGTGCGAACGCACACGCTGTGCCCGAACTCGTATGGGACTTGGTAGATTAATCTGCCAAAAGTAATGAGTATGATGGGCAAACATCTACACTCCTGGAAATTGAAATAAGAACACCGTGAATTCATTGTCCCAGGAAGGAGAAAACACATTCCTGGGGTCAGATACATCACATGATCACACTGACAGAACCACAGGCACATAGACACGGGCAACAGAGCATGCACAATGTCGGCACTAGTACACTGTATATCCACCTTTCGCAGCAATGCAGGCTGCTATTCTCCCATGGAGACGATCGTAGAGATGCTGGATGTAGTCCTGTGGAACGGCTTGCCATGCCATTTCCACCTGGCGCCTCAGTTGGACCAGCGTTCGTGCTGGACGTGCAGACCGCGTGAGACGACGCTTCATCCAGTCCCAAACATGCTCAATGGGGGACAGATGCGGAGATCTTGCTGGCCAGGGTAGTTGACTTACACCGTCTAGAGCACGTTGGGTGGCACGGGATACATGCGGACGTGCATTGTCCTGTTGGAACAGCAAGTTCCCTTGCCGGTCTAGGAATAGTAGAACGATGGATTCGATGACGGTTTGGATGTACCGTGCACTATTCAGTGTCCCCTCGACGATCACCAGTGGTGTACGGCCAGTGTAGGGGATCGCCCCCCAAACCATGATGCCGGGTGTTGGCCCTGTGTGCCTCGGTCGTATGCAGTCCTGATTGTGGCGCTCACCTGCACGGCGCCAAACACGCATACGACCATCATTGGCACCAAGGCAGAAGCGACTCTCATCGCTGAAGACGACACGTCTCCATTCGTCCCTCCATTCACGCCTGTCGCGACACCACTGGAGGCGGGCTGCACGATGTTGGGGCGTGAGCGGAAGACGGCCTAACGGTGTGCGGGACCGTAGCCCAGCTTCAAGGAGACGGTTGCGAATGGTCCTCGCCGATACCCCAGGAGCAACAGTGTCCCTAATTTGCTGGGAAGTGGCGGTGCGGTCCCCTACGGCACTGCGTAGGATCCTACGGTCTTGGCGTGCATCCGTGCGTCGCTGCGGTCCGGTCCCAGGTCGACGGGCACGTGCACCTTCCGCCGACCACTGGCGACAACATCGATGTACTGTGGAGACCTCACGCCCCACGTGTTGAGCAATTCGGCGGTACGTCCACCCGGCCTCCCGCATGCCCACTATACGCCCTCGCTCAAAGTCCGTCAACTGCACATACGGTTCACGTCCACGCTGTCGCGGCATGCTACCAGTGTTAAAGACTGCGATGGAGCTCCGTATGCCACGGCAAACTGGCTGACACTGACGGCGGCGGTGCACAAATGCTGCGCAGCTAGCGCCATTCGACGGCCAACACCGCGGTTCCTGGTGTGTCCGCTGTGCCGTGCGTGTGATCATTGCTTGTACAGCCCTCTCGCAGTGTCCGGAGCAAGTATGGTGGGTCTGACACACCGGTGTCAATGTGTTCTTTTTTCCATTTCCAGGAGTGTATTTTGCATTCCTCAAAGTCATAAAGTCATTCATTTCTAATACACGTATTAGATGTGGCGTGTGTGACCAGTAACTGATACACATGCAACAGTTGCATGTTTATCCGTCACTGGTCAGACGCGCCACATCTAATATGTATCTAGTGTATGACAAAGCCAGACGGCTGTTCTTACAATTGTCAGTTTTAATTATGAGTAATACTATTGGCTGCATATCATGATCAGCACGTAAAACGTAATAATACTACTGAAGAAGACCCATTTATACGGGTTGAAACCTGGGTCAAGAACTTTTGAGTAGCACCTTCCGGCCGGCCGGGGTGGCCGAGCGGGTCTAGGTGCTACAACCTGGAATCGCGCGACCGCTACGGTCGCAGGTTCGAATCCTGCCTCGGGCATGGATGTGTGTGATGTCCTTAGGTTAGTTAGGTTTAAGTAGTTCTAAGTTCTAGGGGACTGATGACCACAGATGTTAAGTCCCGTAGTGCTCAGAGCCATTTTTGAACCGCCTTCCGGAACTGGTGGCTGTTTTTATTCTGTATCTGTATACTAGATAGCGCCTTCTAGTGATACGTAGGGTTCTATTTATTACCAGAATGTGTTGCATTCGGAAACAGCAGATCACATTATTGTACTAATCCTTGTTAACCTGAGGCTTTGACCTTTCTTCCGCCCTCTCCTTTAATTATGCTAATGTGAAATAGTAACATGTTGCAAATTTCTCTCGAAAAAATCCTGTGGTGAACCTTTTCCGTAGTCAACAACGTCATCAGCGAAAATATTTTGTTGACACCCACCTACGTAGGGAGAAATGATCATCATAATAAAATAAGAGAAATCAGAGCTCGAACGGAAAGATTTAGGTGTTCCTTTTTCCCACGCGCCATTCGAGAGTGGAATGGTAGAGAAGTAGTATGAAAATGGTTCGATTAACCGTCTGCCGGGCACTTAAGTGTGAATTGCAGAGTAACCATGTAGATGTAGCTGTAGATGTAGATCAGGGTGATGTCTGACATACAGCTATAAATATATTGAGGACATCAGGTAAGGGTTTCCCTGTGCTTCATTTTGGGGACAGCTTATGTCATTTTTGTTCCTATTAGAGCTCCTATTTTGCGAGATGGCAAACGACACTTCTAAAGACTTTTTTCTTGCCTTTTTAAATTGGCGTTTCGCTCTAGACCATACTATCATGACACCATTTATTTCGAAGACATATCCATGTTTTTAAAAAAATCTTCGTAACACATCACCGTTAAATTTTCTCTAGTGCAAGTGCAATCATTTATATGAGACATAGACGGACCACTCATAATAGCGGCTGATTTGAGGTCCACACTAACATCTAAAGAATATTCTGAAGCCGTGACTTCCGTCTTTCATGGAAGCAACGCTATTCCGCGAATATGGAGATCGGTCATACTTCAGCATTGCTCTGATGACATTGCTCCCGTTTTCTTATGTGCTTTGCCTACCTGCACCTAATGAACAGCAACCTCACAGGCCGCAGAAGTTTCACTCCTGGTACTTCCCAATGCTTACCCCGACCTCCACCACCATCAAATGTACCTCTAAAAAAATATAGCTTACGTAGTTCCACATGCATATGATCTTAAAGTCGTTAGTTGAAGAAACATAGGTTCCTATTCATAAACTTATTCTTCTAATTTCGCTATACTGTTTCAATCATCCTATGGCATTTGTAAGAGGTAAGGCTTCAGGTCACCTCTTGAACCTCTCATTCAGCTGGTGGTAAACATAAAATCAGTCACATTTATTCAAAGGTAGACGCTTAACTCAGCAGTTCTCTCGGTGTACGAAGTCCAGACACTCGGAGAAGCTAATCAGCGGCTATATGAATACGTGGTCTGTTCTTTCAGGCATGTCCGAAAGAACAGATACCAAGCGGAATCCGGAGCAGTGATACATACGAGGGTGAGTGAAATGAAAACCTTAAATCTGTAATAACAAATCGAAATTTCGCGCCGTTATCCTGTAAGTTGGTAAGCGGGCTACAAACAGCGTGCAGAATGGCGTGTAGGTGGCAGCATAGTGCAGATGCACACATACCGTCGCAGTATCGGTATAAAGATGGCCGCCCCACTTGCGACTTGCACCAGGGAAGAACAGCGATCTGTTGTTCGGGTTTTGCGTAGCGGAGGTGTGAAACCTATTGAAATTCATCGACTGATGATGAAGGTTCAGTACCATGATGCATGTTTGTCACAGCAGCAAGTCTACGAATTGAGCAGGAAGTTCGCAAATGGTGTGACTTCAGTGGAAGATGCTCCTCGTCCAGGTCAGGCACAACGAGTTGTGACTCCACAGAACATTGCAGCAGTTGAAGCCATAGTGAAGGGAAACCGCCGAGTGACACTGAATGACACTGCAGCATGTTTACAGATCAGTCATGGGTCAGCACACCACATTGTGCATGATGTGCTCCAGTTTCACAAAGTGTCTGCGAGATGGGTGCCACGGCAGCTGACTCGTGAAATGAGAGAACAACGTGTTGATGCTTGTGAAGAACTTCTTCGGCGCTTTGAACGAGAAGGTGATGGCTTCCTTGCACGAATCGTTACTGGGTATGAAACCTGGGTTCACTTCCACCAACCGGAAACGAAGAGAGCGAGCAAGGAATGGCGCCATTCCTCATCACCAAAACCAAAGACGTTTCGAACAGAGCCATCAGCAGGGAAGGCTATGCTGACTCTCTTTTGGGACGAAAAATGGCGTTATTTTGGATCATTACATGCCTAGAGGGACCACTGTCACCAGTGCATCATACACAGATCTCCTAAAAAGTCATCTGCGGCCTGCAATCAAATCAAAGCGACGTGGATTGCTGTCAACATGTGTCCTTTTGCAACATGACAATGCAAGGCCCCACACTGCCTGTACAACAGTTGCAACAGAATGAGAATTTCACTCTGCAGCGGAGTGTGCGCTGATATGAAACTTCCTGGCAGATTAAAACTGTGTGCCCGACCGAGACTCGAACTCGGGACCTTTGCCTTTTGCGGGCAAGTGCTCTACCAACTGAGCTACCGAAGCACGACTCGCGCCCGGTACTCACAGCTTTACTTCTGCCAGTAGGTCCCGAGTTCGAGTCTCGGTCGGGCACACAGTTTTAATCTGCCAGGAAGTTTTTTAACAGTTGCAACAGTCACAGACCTGCATTTTGAGTGTCTTCCTCATCGATCATACTCACCTGAACTTGCCCCAAGTGATTTTCATATGTTTGGACCACTCAAAGACGGAATGGGAGGAAAGAAGTTCCGTTCTGATGAAGAGGTAGGCCACGCGCTGCATGAGTGGTTGCGCGGACTACCAAAAGAATTTTTTTCTGAAGGAATTTGTGCACTTTATAAGCGCTGGAGGACTTGCATTGAGTGTGGGGGAGATTATGTCGAAAAGTGATACAGCTTTGTACCACTTCTGCACAATAAATAATATTTAAAAAGATAGTTAAAGTTTTCATTTGACTCACCCTCGTATTATGTGAATCGAAGGTGGAGGGGGGAGAAAGAAGAGGGAAGGAACTCAAGATGTCAGCTGGATCGGGAAAGTTACATAGTACCCCTATGTATTACAGCTGCGGACTCTGCGCGGCGTCTGTTCTTTCAGACATGTCCTAAAGAACAGACACCACGCATTCATGTAACTGAGTCGCCTCGATGGGCCATGAATCCACCTCCTTCAGTGCCAAAACACAATCACGTATTCGACTTCCTTCAGGAATCTCAAAGCAGCGTTCTCAGAGTACATGGACGGCGTGGCTCTAGCGCACCGAGACAGTCCGCGCAATTCCGATAAACGCTGTGTCCGGGTGGCGCAGTGGTTAAAAAAGCAACTGGCCAGTAAGCAGGTACGAATCCTGGTCCGACACACATTTTCACTCGGGGCCGTTGACTCTGCACTGGTGCCGATCAGCTGACATCATGAGTTTCTTCCCTTTCCTTTCCTTTTCCCGTCTCCACCTTCAATTCACATAATACGCATTAGCTATGTTTGTGCTGTAAACGACGTCTGACCCAGTGAATCCCATTTGTACAGATACGTTCCATCCTTTGTGAATCTTGGTCTCTGTTTCGGCCTGTGCGGCAGTAGGGCACGCGTAATGTCAGACGGCGTCCGGCCGCAGGTGTTCCAGAGCGAGCAGCGCTACGAACGTTCCAGCGAATGAGTCACGCACCAGCCGGGCCAGCCGCTGCGTTTCCTGCGAGCACTTGCTTGCGCAAGCGAGCCTTCCGTGAGCGCCGCCCGCCGAGGTCGAGCGCGCTCGAAGAAATCTCGCGGCGGATGTGACGCGCACTTTTTCTCCCTCTGTCCGAGTCGTGTTTTCCCTTTATGTCGACCGTGAGAGCTTCCTGCGAGCGGGTGACCATGATCGAGTAAGCACACAGGCTCCCTTCGCGACGCGAGGCCTATGTATACTAGGTGTGATCACGTACAGCTGCGTCCACCAAGTTACCTTCTGAAGAGCGGACTGGCGGATGCTCAACTGAGTGATGCCACTGCGATCGTCACGCTGAACTGAAAGCTGGCTGTTGGTTCCGCAACCTCCCATCCTGACAGATACACTATCTGATGATAAATACCCGGAAAAATATTTGTCGACATTAATGTAGGGTCTGTCCACCCCTCGCCTCTATCACGGCTTGAACTCCACATCTACATTAACATATACAGGGTGAGCACTAAAAAAAAAGTAATAAAAATAAAAAAAGACAAACTATGGGGATATTCAGGGTGGTCCATTCCCCCCAGGGGGTCCACAACTCTTTTGTGGATACGTGCGTAGCGAGCACGGGACCCCGAGCTAATGTGGCCCTCCTTCCTTTCCGGGCTGCATACCTTCCTTTTCCGCATCCTTCCCTATCCCCCATCTTCGCCCCCCCCCCCTCCCTCCCCACACCTCCGGCTCTTTCCTTCCCTTTCTCCCCCTCTGGGAGTATGTTTTGTGCCTACGTCCGGAGACGGACGCTCGGAACTGTATCACGTTCTTTGCTTTCTCTGCTTGCAAGTCTTCGTCCTTCCTTTGTCCTTCTCTTTTCCTTACCTCTTCTCTTTGCCCTTTTCTCCGCTGCGGCGTTTGAGACCTCTCTTCCTTCCTTTCCCTTTGTTTTTTCCTTTACTCTTTTTTCCTCCCTGTGCGTGTCTGAAGGCCGACCCACACATTTCCACGCATAGCCCGTGATGGGGTAACGCGTAATTCCCCGCCCTGGGTAGACAGGTAGGACACGTACGTACCCCCTGGTAACGGCCAGGCCCAGGGAGCGGTGATTACCCGAGCTGATACCTTCCGAAAGTGCCGATTGGTCCCTCCGTCCGTTTCTCGGGAGGTGTGACCTGAGGTGTGAACAATCACCTAAGGCGGGAGTGCCCTCAGAGAGGGCCCCCACAAGGAAAGAGCGCGCCATCGGAGACGCCAGTAATCATGGGGGATACTTTCGCAATGGTTTCCTCTTCTTCCACTATGTCTGCTCACAAGCGTAAGTTCAATAAGTCTCAGCCACAGACAGTCCATCCATTGTTGCCACAGTTCCTTGGTGTTTCTCGGTCTGACGAAGGTCACGACTTCTCCACGGTCAACCCTTTCATTATTCAGAAACGTGTCGACGCAATTGCAGGTCCTGTAATGTCTTGTTCCAGATTACCAAATGGCACCTTGTTGTTAGAAACAGTCAGTGCCCTCCAGGCACAAAAATTGCTGCGTTCTTCACTGCTACACACCTTCCCTGTCCCGGTGGAACTGCACCGTACTTTAAATTCATCACGTGGGGTCGTTTATACACGCTCCCTCGACGGATTGTCCGACGAGGAAATTCAACACTACCTGTCTGACCAGGGCGTGACGGCTGTTCATAGAGTCATGAAAAGGGTTGACACGAACATCATTCCAACCCGCACTGTCTTCTTGACCTTTGACAAAGTTCAACCCCCATCGAAAATCAAAGCAGGCTATGAGATAATTTCCGTTCGCCCTTACGTCCCAAACCCTACGAATTGCTATCGGTGTCAGCGGTTCAATCACACCTGCCAGTCCTGTTCCAATCCGGCCAAATGTGTTACGTGTGGCAAGGATGCCCATGACGGTGCTTGTCCACCCCCATCCCCTCATTGCATCAACTGTATGGGTGACCACGCTGCTTCCTCTCGAGATTGCCCCATTCTTAAAGAAGAAAAGCTCATTCAGGAAATCATAGCTGCTCGAAAATTATTCGCCAGTCGACAGCCCACCGTGCCTCAGACAGGAAAATACAGCACTGTCCTTGCTTCTCCTCAGCCAACAAAGGAGGCGGCCACGCAGACTTGTGACCTCACCTTCAGTGCCACAGTCGTCAGATCGGCCAGCGCAAAGATCGCCCGTTCAACCTCACCACTTTCGCCTGCCCACTCTATGGCTCACCCTTCATCGGGTTCTGCTAAATCTCGAGCCCAAAAATCAGACACCAAGACTTCGAAAAAAGAGCATACTCGTGAAGATTTTTTACGCACCCCAACTTCACACCATCGGTTCCTCCTTCATCTAAACATCATGTTTACAAGAAGGCTAATAAGAAACCCGGTTCATCTCCTTCTCTGCCAAGGCGTGTCTCATCTACAGCACCACCTGGCGGAAATCGCCCTCGGCCGTCTTCTGTGTCGCCGAGGCGCACTGCTGGCGGCAGATCAACCGGCCGATCGCTGGTGGCAGGAGCTGCTCCTGAACAACCTATGGATCAGGATCTTCTGCCTTCGGCTGAATGCCATTCCATGCTGTCGGTCGCAAGCTCTGAGCAGTCGTTGAGTTGACGTCAACCTTGGTCACATTCCTCCATTTTCTGTTCACTCTATGTCCATTATCCACTGAAATATCCGCGGCATACGAGCCAATCGGGATGAATTGTCGATCCTCTTACGATCCTACTCGCCGGTCATCTTCTGTCTTCAGGAAACAAAGCTGCGTCCCTATGACCGCTTTGTTCTCCCCCATTTTCAGTCCGTCCGATTTGATCTCCCCTCTGTTGAAGGCACTCCAGCACATGGAGGACTCATGATTCTTCTCCATGATACTCTCCATTATCGCCCAATCCCCTTAAACAGTTCCTTCCAAGCTGTCACTGTCCGTCTTTCCCTTTCGGGATATACCTTTTCTCTTTGTACTGTATACATTCCATCGTCCACACCAATGGCACGAGCTGATCTCCTTCATCTTCTTGGTCAGCTTCCACCCCCCTATTTGCTGGTTGGAGACTTCAATGCCCACCACACGCTTTGGGGATCTCCACATCCTTGTCCACGTGGCTCACTATTGCTAGACGTCTTCCACCAAGCGGATCTAGTTTGCTTCAACACTGGGGTCCCTACATTTTTGTCTGACTCCACGACAAATTTCTCTCATTTGGACCTTTCGGTCGGTACTGTTCCGCTAGCTCGGCGCTTCGAATGGTTCGCCCTTGATGATACACACTCGAGTGACCACTTTCCATGTGTCCTTAGACTGCAGCCTCAACTGCCATATATGCGGCCGCGACGCTGGAAGTTTGCCCAAGCCGATTGGACACTTTTTTCGTCTCTAGCGACATTCGATCACCGTCACTTCCCTAGCGTCGACGATGAGGTCACACATATTACAGACGTTATTCTTACAGCTGCGGAACGTTCAATACCACGCACCTCCGAATTGCCCCGGCGCCCCCCAGTTCCTTGGTGGAACGAGGCATGCCGTGACGCAGTACGTGAGCGGCGACGTGCTCTTCGCGTTTTCCGCCACCATCCTACTTTGGCCAACTGTATCCGCTATAAGCAGTTCCATGCGCGATGCCGTCGCGTCATCCGCGATAGCAAGAAGGCAAGCTGGAAATTCTTTATTAGCTCATTTAACACCTTCACTCCCTCCTCGGAATTTTGGAGTCGGATTCGAAGGTTATCAGGCGCGCCTAGTTTCTCCCCGGTCTCTGGGCTCACTGTCGCGCGTGATCCATTAGTGGACCCCGTCGCAATTTCTAACTCATTGGGTCAACACTTTGCTGGGATTTCGAGCTCTTCAAATTACCCGCCAGCGTTTCTCCCGAAGAAACGTGCAGCGGAAGTGCAACCTCTTGCTTTCTTCTCTCAAAATCGCGAAAACTATAATACTGTTTTCTCCATGCGGGAACTCCAACATGCACTCTCTTCTTCTCTCTCATCCGCCCCAGGACCGGATGGTATCCACATCCAAATGTTGCTGCATTTATCAACCCATAGTCTGCGTTACCTCCTTCGCCTTCATAATCGAATTTGGACCGACAGTACTTTTCCCAGATGATGGCGGGAAGCTATCGTCGTTCCTGTTCCGAAACCTGGAAAGGACAAACATCTCCCCTCTAGCTATGGCCCCATTTCTCTCACGAGTAGTGTATGTAAGGTTTTGGAGCGTATGGTGAATTGCCGTTTAGCTTGGTGGCTGGAGTCCCGCAGTCTTTTAACACCTGCCCAATGCGGTTTCCGAAAGCATCATTCTGCAGTTGACCATCTTGTTGCTCTCTCCACTTATATCATGAACAATTTTCTCCGGAAATGCCAAACAGTAGCAATATTTTTTGATCTGGAGAGAGCATACGATACCTGTTGGAGGACAGGCATCCTCCGCACACTGTTCTCTTGGGGCTTTCGAGGTCGGCTGCCCCTTTTTCTTCCCGAATTTATGGCAGAGCGCACATTTAGAGTGCGGGTGAACACTACTCTCTCCCATACTTTCTCCCAAGAAAACGGGGTACCCCAGGGCTCCGTGCTAAGTGTTGTACTGTTTGCCATTGCCATAAATCCAATTATGGATTGTCTCCTTCCTGATGTCTCGGGCTCCCTCTTTGTGGACGATTTTGCGATCTACTACAGCTCTCAACGGACCAGCCTTCTTGAACGACGTCTTCAAGGATGTCTCGATCGCCTCCACTCTTGGAGCATCGAAACCGGCTTCCGTTTTTCTCCCAGTAAGACCGTTTGTGTTAATTTTTGGCGACGTAAGGAGTTTCTTCCACCCTCCTTACATCTAAGACCTGTCAACCTTCCGTTTTCGGACGTCGCTAAATTCTTGGGTCTTATGTTTGACAGAAAACTGTGCTGATCCTCCCACGTTTCCTATCTTTCGGCTCGCTGTCTGCGATCCCTCAACACCCTCCGTGTCCTGAATGGTACCTCCTGGGGAGCGGACCGAGTGGTCCTTCTCCGCCTCTATTGCGCCTTAGTGCGCTCGAAAGTGGACTATGGAAGCATAGTTTACTCCTCTGCTCGGCCGTCTATTCTTCGGCGTCTCGACTCTATCCACCACCGTGGATTACGTTTAGTGTCTGGAGCTTTTTACACCAGCCCTGTGGAAAGCCTTTATGCTGAGACTGCTGAACCTCCGCTGTCCAATCGGCGAGCTGCCCTAAGTCGTTATGCTAGCCATTTGTCTTCCATGCCTGCTAATCCGACCCATGACATTTTTTTCGACGCCTCCTTGGATGTAGGGTATGCAGGCCGGCCTTCCTCCCTACTACCACCGGGAGTCCGCTTCCATCAACTGCTCCATTCTCTTTCCTTCCGCTTTCCTAAAACCTTCTTGACAACTTGGGGTACAGCATCACCTTGGTTCTGTCCCCGGATCTGCCTGCTCAGTGACCTTTGTCAATTTCCCAAGGATTGTACCCCTTCACTTGTTTATCGTCGGGTATTTGCTGCTCTATGTGCACAAATGAAGGAAGCCACATTTATTTACACTGATGGCTCGAAAACATCGTTAGGTGTAGGGAGTGCCTATATTGTTGGCGACACCCCAAATCGATTTCGGCTTCCCTACCAGTGTTCGGTTTATACTGCGGAGCTTTACGCTGTTCTCCAGGCTGTCCAATACATCCGCCGCCATCAGCGGATACAGTATGTTATCTGTTCAGAGTCTCTCAGCTCTCTCCTCAGTCTCCAAGCTCTCTACCCTGTCCACCCTCTGGTTCACCGGATTCAGGACTGCCTGCGCTTGCTCCATTTGGGGGGCGTCTCGGTGGTTCCTCTGGCTCCCAGGACATGTTGGTATCTGTGGAAATGGGGCGGCCGATATAGCGGCCAAGGCTGCAGTCTCTCTTATTCGGCCAGCTATTCGATCGATTCCCTTCGCCGATCTACGGAGCGTTTTATGTCGTCGTTCTTTTATGGCACGCACATTGGTCGACACTTCCCCATAATAAATTGCGGGACGTGAAAGCTCTTCCCTGTGCTTGGACCTCTTCCTCACGAACGCGTCGTCGGGAGGAGGTAATTTTAACTAGACTCCGGATAGGGCACTGTCTTTTTAGCCATCGACATATTTTAAACGGCGATCCTCCCCCATTCTGTTCCCACTGCTCTCAGCTGTGGACGGTAAGACACCTTTTAATTGAGTGCCCCTATTTTACTCCGTTACGCGCCCGTCTACAGCTGTCGCCTGATATATCGTCCATTTTAGCAGATGACACGCGCTCGGCCAATCGCGTTCTCGAGTTTATTAGTGCCAGTGAGATGACGTCAGTCATTTGAAGCTTTTTTTGGGGACAACCAACCCCTTTCTGTAGTGGATTTTTAAGCTTTCCTTCTGCTTTTAGTTTCTCCAATTTTTTTGAGTTTTGGTCACATTGCTGCTGGTTTCCATTTCCGTTTTTTACCGTTTCCTAAGTCGCGGACCGGGCGCTAATGACCATAGCAGTTTTGCGCCCTAAAACAAAAAAAACAAAAAACAAAAAAACGGTGGTCCATTGATCGTGACCGGGTCAAATATCTCACGAAATAAGCGTCAAACGAAAAAATTACAAAGAACGAAATTTGTCTAGCTTGAATGGGGAAACCAGATGGCGCTATGGTTGGCCCGCTAGATGGCGCTGCCATAGGTCAAACGGGTATCAACAGCGATTTTTAAAATAGGAACCCCCATTTTTATTACATATTCGTGTAGTACGTAAAGAAATATGAATGTTTTAGTTGGACCACTTTTTTCACTTAGTGATAGATGGCGCTGTAATAGTCACAACCGTATGGCTCACAATTTTAGACGAACAGTTGGTAAGAGGTAGGTTTTTTAAATTAAAATACAGCACGTAGGTACGTTTGAACATTTTATTACGGTTGTTCCAATGTGATACATGTACCTTTGTGAACTTATCATTTCTGAAAACGCGTGCTGTTACAGCATGATTACCTGTATATACCACATTATTGCAATAAATGCTCAAAATGATATCCGTCAACCTCAATGCATTTGGCAATACGTGTAACGACATTCCTCTCAACAGCGAGTAGTTTGTCTTCCGTAATGTTCGCACATGCATTGACAATGCGCTGACGCATGTTCTCAGGCGTTGTCGGTGGATCACGATAGCAAATATCCTTCAACTTTCCCTACAGTAAGAAATCCGGGGACGTCAGATCCGGTGAACGTGCGGGCCATGGTATGCTGCTTCGACGACCAATCCACCTGTCATGAAATATGCTAGTCAATATCGCTTCAACAGCACGCGAGGTATGCGCCAGACATCCATCATGTTGGAAGTACATCGCCATTCTGTCATGCAGTGAAACATCTTGCGGTAACATCGGTAGAACATTACGTAGGAAATCAGCATACATTGCACCATTTAGATTGCCTTCGATAAAATGGCGGCCAATTATCCTTCCTCCCATAATGCCGCACCATACATTAACCCGCCAAGGTCGCTGATGTTCCACTTGTGGCAGCCATCGTGGATTTTCCTTTGTCCAATAGTGCAAATTATGCCGGTTTACGTTACCGCAGTTGGTGAATGACGCTTCGTCGCTAAATAGAACGCGTTCAAAAATCTGTCATCGTTCCGTAATTTCTCTTGTGCCCAGAGGCAGAACTGTACATGAAATTCAAATTCGTCGCCATGCAATTTCTGGTGCATAGAAATACGGTACGGGTGCAGTCGATGTTGATGTAGCATTCTCAACACCGACATCTTTGAGATTCCCGATTCTCGTGCAATTTGTCTGCTAATGATGTGCCGATTAGCCGCGACAGCAGCTTTAACACCTACTTGGGCATCATCATTGGTTGCAGGTCGTGGTTGACGTTTCACATGTGGCCGCACAGTTCCTGTTTCCTTAAATAAAGGAACTATCCGGCGAACGGTCCGGACACTTGGATGATGTCGTCCAGGATACCGAGCAGCACACATAGCACACGCCCGTTGGGTATTTTGATCAATAGCCATACATCAACACGATATCGACCATTTCCGCAATTGGTAAACGGCCCATTTTAACATGGGTAATGTATCACGAAGCAAATACCGTCCGCACTGGCGGAATGTTACGTGATACCACGTACTTATATTTTTGTGACTACTACAGCGCCATCTATCACAAAGCGAAAAAAGTGGTTCAACTAAAACACTCATATTTCGTTACGTACTACACGAAGATGTAATAAAAAATGAGGGTTCCTATTTTTACAAAAAACCAGTTGATATCCGTTTGGCCTATGGCACCGCCATCTAGCGGGCCAACCATAGCGCCATCTGGTTTCCCCGTTCAAGCTAGACGAGTTTCGTTCTTTGTAGTTTTCTCGTTTGATGCTTATTTCGTGAGATATTTGGCCCGGTCACTATCAGTGGACCACACTGTATTCCTGACTGGAAATGGAGGAGGAATACTTGGCCGGAAATGCATCGCTAGCACAGTAGATGGCGCTAACGGATGATGGTTCCTTTGACCACATGCTATGTGTTCCTTGTGTATTGCAGTTTGTGTGACCAACAATTAGTACTGTAAGCAACAGAATGGTTCGGTATTCATCTCGGGAACAAGCCGAGATGGTGTTTGTGTATGGCCATTCAGATGGGAACGGTCGAGAGGCAGTACCACTATACCAAAACAAGTACCCTCACAGACACCAACCACATCACACAACATTTCAAGCCCTTTTTGAGCGTGTGTGTGATCATGGGACCATTGAGACAGACAAACGAGCAGGCAGGCGGCGGACTGCGCGTACACAAGATTTGGAGCTCATACTACGGTTCGTCTCAATATCCTGTAGAACTTGATGCCGCAAATCTGGTGTACGCAGAGTCAGCCGCCTCTCTGCACGTTCGTCTGTCTGAAAGGGCCCATTATCACACAAACGTACAAAAAGGGCTTGAAATGTTGTGTGATGTGATTGATACACTACTGGCCGTTAAAATTACTACACAAGAAGAAATGCAGTTGATAAACGGGTATTCATTGGACAAATATATTATACTAGAACTGACATGTGATTACATTTTCACGAAATTTGGGTGCATAGATCTAGAGAAATCAGTACCCAGAACAACCACCTCTGGCCGTAATAACGGCCTTGATATGCCTGGGCGTTGAGTCAAACAGACCTTGGATGACGTGAACAGGTACAGCTGCCCAAGCAGCTTCAACACGATACCACAGTTCGTCAACAGTAGTGACTGCCGTATTGTGACGAGCCAGTAACTCGGCCACCATTGACCAGACGTTTTCAATTGGTGAGAGATCTGGAGAATGTGCTGGCCACGGCAGCTGTCGAACATTTTCGGTATCCAGAAAGGCCCGTACGGGACCTGCAACATGCGGTCGTGCATTATCCTGCTGAAATGTAGGGTTTCGAAGGGATCCAATGAAGGGTAGAGCCACCGGTCGTAACACATCTGAAATGTAACATTCACTGTTCAAAGTGCCGTCAATGCGAACAAGAGGTGACCGAGACGTGTAACCGTTGGCACCCCATACCATCACGCCGGGTAATACGCCAGTATGGCGATGACGAATAAACGCTTCCAGTGTGCGTCCACCGCGATGTCGCCAAACACGGATGTGACCATCATGATGCTGTAAACAGAACCTGGATTAATCCGAAAAAATGACGTTTTGCCACTCGTGCACCCAGGTTCGTCATTGAGTACACCATCGCAGGCGCTCCAGTCTGTGATGCAGCGTCAAGGGTAGCCGCAGCCATGGTCTCCGAGACGATGGTCCATGCTGCTGCAAACGTCGTCGAACTGTTCGTGCAGATGGTTGTTGTCTTGCAAACGTCCCCATCTGTTGACTCTGGTATCGAGACGTGGCTGCACGAGCCATTACAGCCATGCGGATAAGATGCCTGTCATCTCGAGTGCTAGTGATACGAGGCCGTTGGGATCCAGCACGGCGTTCCGTATTACCCTCCTGAACCCACCGATTCCATATTCTGCTAACAGTCATTGGATCTCGACCAACGCGAGCAGCAATGTCGCAATACGATAAACCGCATTCGCGATAGGCTGCAATCCGACCTTTATGAAAGTCGGAAACGTGATGGTACGCATTTCTCCTCCTTACACGAGGCATCACAACAAAGTTTCACCAGGTATCGCCGGTCAACTGCTGTTTGTATATGAGAAATCGTTTGGAAACTTCCTCATGTCAGTACGTTGTAGGTGTCGCCACCGGCGCCAACCTTGTGTGAATGCTCTGAGAAGCTAATCATTTACATATCAGAGCCTCTTTTTCCTGTCGGTTAAATATCGCGTCTGTAGCACGTCATCTTGGTGGTGTAGCAATTTTAGTGGCCAGTAGTGTACTTTGGCGGGAGTAGAATCGTGCTATAGTCAACTTCAAATGCCGGTTCTCTAAATTGAGTCAGTAGTGTTCCTCGAAAAGAATGTCGTCTTCCTTCCTGGGATTCCCATTTCAATTCCCGAAGAATCTCCGTAATATTTGCGTACTGTTGAACCTACCGGTAACAAATATGGCTGTCCGCCTCTGAATTGCTTCGATGTCCTCCTTCGATTCGACCTGGTGCGGATCCTAAATACTCGAGCAGTATTCAAGAATAGGTCGCACTAGTGTCCCATTTACAGATGAACCGCACTTTCCTAAAATTGTCCCAGCAAACCGAAATAGACTATTCGTCTACCCTCCTACAACCATTACATGCTCGTTCCATTTCATATCGCTTTGGAGAGTTACGCTCAAATATTTAGGCAGGAATCACTGTGTCAAGCAGCACACGACTAATGCTATGTTCGAACATTTCGGATTTATTTTTCCTACTCATCTGCATTAAGTTACAATTTTCTACATTTAGAACTAGCTGCCATTCATCACACCAACTAGAAATTTTGTCTAAGTCATCTTGTATCGCCGGCCGCTGTGGCAGAGCGGTTCTAGGCGCTTCTGTCCGGAACCGCGCTGCTGCTACGGTCGCAGGTTGTAATCCTGCCTCGGGCATGGATGTGTGTAGTGTCATTACGTTAGCTAGGTTTAAGTAGTTCTAAGTCTAGGGGACTGATGACCCCAGATGTTAAGTCCCGTAGTGCTTAGAGCCATTTGAACCATACCACACAATCATTAGCAAGTGGCTTAGATTTATGTCCACCCTGCCCGCCAGATCATTTAGGTATAGAGAAAATAATAGCGGTCCTATCCCACTTCCCTGACGATACTCTTGTCGCTGATGAACACCCGTCGCGGAGGACAACGTATTCTGGTCTGTTACCTAAGACGTTTTCGAGCCACTCACATTTCTAGGAACCTATTCCATATGCACGTACCTTCGTTAACGGCGTGCAATGGGGATGCGGTGTCCAAAGCTTTTCGGAAATCTAGAAACATCGAATATGGTACCTGTTCGTGGCCCTGTCAGTGAGATACCTGAATGCCTGCGAAGTAATGGTAGCCCAGTCTTCCTCAAAAGCCGAAACCATTTCAGGAATGTTATTGTTCACAAACCACTGGTTCACAGATGCTGCTTTATGACAGCCTGAATTGTCCTGCTGTACAACCATCGTCTCCGAACTGTTCCTCTGCTGTGCACAGCACATAGTGCTGTAATATGTTCATATCCTTCTGCGTTTAGAGTTTTCTTAAGGGCAGTAAGGGAACCACACCCTAAACACGCAAAACACCCCCTCACCGTAACACCACCTTATTTGGACTTCACTACTGGCACTACACACGATGATAGGCAATGTTCTTAGTCATCCATAGTCACTCTTTACACCACCTCAAGCATCGCTTTGCTTTGCCTGCTGAAAGATGTGCTTTTTGAGTTACAAATGTTAACTGTATAGTGCCCTTGACTGTGAAGAGAATGTATTGACCTTTGTCTGCTGTAATGATGATATAGTGGTGGTGGTGGTGGTGATGAAATTATTATGGGACCATAGTGGGGTGGGAGATTGGTAATGGAGGAGGGGGGGGGGGGGCGGACCTTAACATTTCCATGCGACTGATTATCAACCACAACAATATCACAAGCACTCACATCAGGGGACTCTCGGGAGATGTTTGGCGATATTGGCACAAAGCTTGGTCATCAGCAAATTGGCATCCTCATGTCTCCTCTTGCTTCTCGGATGCTGACAGTGAAAATTACATCCACAACCAGAATTCTAATCGACTAACTCAGAATCAAGTACGTTAGCGACCTCAGCTTCGAAGCCGATCTGCACATTCTACTACACCTCTCATTAGTTACGATAGCTCAACAGGATACGAATGTGGGAAAAAATCAGCAGGAGCGCACAGCAGCATCTTTCTTCCATACTGCCCTGACTGATTTTAGGAAACGAAACAAAATCTAAATCTTGTTAACCGGACTGGTACTGGTCCCAATTTCTCACGCGTGCGAGTTCAGTGCCTCTGCTGTTGTGCCAAGTTGCTGACTAATTTGTTCCGTCCGTCTGTTGGCCAATCAGCTGTGGTGTCGTTCATCGCCCACGTGATCGTTTATCGCGTGACATGGGCTGAATCCAAAATGCACTCATCATTTGTGTTTAGAAAATTGTGAAATCTTGTGAACTGAAAGGTGACAAGATTTGACCGTTTGCTTCGTTTTCACAACCAGTGAGATAAGGGACGTTAAGAGTGTGTGTGTGTGTGTGTGTGTGTGTGTGTGTGTGTGTGTGTGTGTGTGTGTGTGTATGTGTGTTTACTACTCAGTCATTCTGCGTATGCCAATTTACAACGGCTACATCTCTGACTATAATTTCATCCTCGTACACATGACAAAAAGTGGTACATAATGATAATGTGACAATGGATATTAATCCTCTGCGAAACATTCCAGAACATGCTTTGCCTTAGCCGTCCTCCGATCCGTGTGTGTGAAGTTGGTAGGGAGCGGTTCTGCGCAATAGTGTTATCTTCGTATCGTTTTGGATGAAAATGAGTATAAACGGAAAGGAGATGCTACATCCTGACGCCGACAAATAGCTGCTACTCTCAATAGCACCAAGTTCCTCCACTGAAATTATCTTCCTCGTCGCACAGAATGACTCACGCTCTTTCCAAGAAACAATGCGGGCAGATTTGGAACTGACCGCACCCTAGTGATCAGGAACTGTATGTTATTGCCCCCACCAAATGCTGCTGGCGATAATTTCTTCCACCTCAACAATTTGAAGTCCAACACATCAAAGTAAGATACCTGATATCATCCCTAACCAGAGACAGGCAATGGCAAACCTAAAGAATGTAATGTTCCATACACTGTCACCAAGCTCAGTCGCAGGCACGAGAACACAGTGCTCATACGTATAACGACAAACTTTCTTACCTGAACTTCCGTTCTCTGTATTTAAAGCGAGAGCCCAGTTCACATAAATACTTTCAATATTCGGACTCTGTAACATCAAAAGTGATATTACAAACTCAGTCTTATACTTTCCAATGGCCACAACTCACCTGCAACGACCGACTGGCTTACAGCCAGAAAAATTTCCTTACAATGATCAATATTTTCGCGAGCTTGGCTTATCTAGGTTTTTCGTCTGCTAACCAAAAGTGCGAAAGTGGTTTAGAAGTTTTACGGGAGTGTAGGAATGCAGCATATCCTTAGGCGCATCTATCCATCCACAACATTTCTGATTTCGTATGAGAACCAATTTAGTACTTGCGGACAATCTTCCACAGTAGTGGTTGTAGAGAAACGCATTACCCTCAAAAAGCACACGAGCTGCTTCAAAATACTTGTAATGGCATGGCGTCTTCAACTTTTCGTACGCACTAACGTCAATTTTAGAAAAATCTGAATTACTTGTTCTTATTCTTGGATCCTCCTTTCTTCAAATTAACTATGGTACAGACGTCATCGTCGAAAGGGAACGCAGTATTCAGAGCGCAACTTAGCCACGAATTTCTCAAATGGTGTATCAGCCTTGCAATTCGACGACAATATGTAATGATCTTTCACAGTTTCTTCTCCCCGCCCCTCTCTCGTCTCATCTGTATCGTCTCGTCTCGTCTCTCTCTCTCTCTCTATCTCTCTCCCCCCCCCCCCCCCCTCTCTCTCTCTCTCTCTCTCTCTCTCTCTCTCTTTACGTCAGTATCTTCTTGTGTTAGGATGGGTGCACATTTAGAATTCACATAGTATGACAGTCACCGAATAGACGGCTTGGCTTACTTGATTTTACGAGTATATGACAGTGCTAAGCACCTAGATAACAGCAGAAAAACTGGTAACATTTACGCTGCATGGAGTGACAGAATTCAGGTCGCCTTGGAGTGTTACGGAACTGGCATTCAAGCTTCGTTCCATCGAGAAGTTTAAAACATGCATGTACAGACTTGATGGCTTTCTTTGCAAGGATTTTCCACGCTATCTGGTCGATGTAATGAATCCTAATTGTGGGATATTAAAGCGTTTATCAACATAACGATGCTCTTCTTTACACTAAGTTTCCCACGTTGTTGGCTCCTGTAATTGATGCTAATCTTGTGTCGTTAAAGTGATTACTGAGGTAAATACGTTCTGAGTGAATTTACATGCATGAAGGACTTCACGTTGTGTAGTATTTATTGCTAATTATTAGTCATTCCACAACACTGTGCTTAAATGCAGAAGCCGTAAGTGGTTTTTTTTTTCAGAGTTGCTGCTTATCGCCTGATAGCAGTATCGCCCACAGAAGTCATATGATTAAACGTCAGTAGTGAAGACTCCACCTTCAGATGGACTCCATTATTGATTAGGCGTTGCGGTTATTTCGGACACCGTGTTTCCTCACATTTAGCGAGCATAGTGAAATGATCATAGCTGAGTGATTAAAAAAAAACTGTCAAAGGTCTGAGTGGAGACGAACTGACCTCACTGCCAACACTTGTCTTCCTAAACTGCTGGCCACCGTAAATGCAACACCCTGAAGGAAGCATCCGAATCAAGTGAAATTTACACCATGAGTTTGCAGCGATGAGATATGCAACTGATTAGAATTTCAGCGCAGACGCACATCACGCGCGCCTGTGGCGCCACCTCATAGCGCCATTTAAGGTTTGGCGATTTCGACGAGTGTACGTTCGGCACGTGTGTTTACCTTGTGGTTGTTTCACAACGCGATCAGTTATGCCTCGTAGACAACAGCGAACACCTTTTGATCAAGTATCCGAACTCGACAGAGGAAGGATAGTGGCTTACCGAGATTGTGGATTATCATACAGAGAAATCGCTAGTCGTGTTGGACGAAACCAAACAACTGTAATGCGGATATGTGACCGTTCGATGCAGGAGGGTACGACGGACCGACGTGGTCGATCGCATTCACCTCGGTGCACCACTGCACATGCAGATAGGCAAATTGTGCGCATGGCAGTGACGGATCGCTCAGTGACATCCCGAACCATAGCACAGCACATTGCGTCTGTAACGCATCATCCAGTGTCTGCGCGTACCATTCGACGCCGTTTACAGCAGAGTGGTCTGTCCGCAAGACGTCCATTGCTTCGTCTACCATTGACGCAGAACCACAGACGTCTCCGTCGCCAATGGTGTGATGACAGACGGATGTGGACGGCAGAATGGAATGACGTTGTCTTTACTGACGAGGCACGCTTCTGTCTGCAGCACCACGATGGTCGGATTCGAGTGTGGAGACACCGTGGAGAGAGGATGCTGGACAGCTGCATTATGCACCGCCACACTGGTCTTGCACCGGGTATTATGGTATGGGGCGGTATTGGATATTACTCTCGCACGCCTCTAGTACGCATTGCCGGTACTTTAAATAGCCGGCGCTACATATCCGAGGTGCTGGAGCAAGTTGTCCTTCCTTACCTTCAGGGCTCGGCCACAGCCATATTTCAACAGGATAATGCGCGACCACACGTGGCACGCATTGTCCAAAGGTTCTTCGTCAATAACCAGATTGAATTGCTTCCCTGGCCGGCTCGCTCTCCGGATCTTTCGCCGATAGAAAACATGTGGTCCATGGTTGCTCAACGAGTGACCCAGATTACATCCCCAGCTGCCACACCAGATGATCTTTGGCAACGTGTGGAAACTGCTTGGGCTGTTGTACCCCAGGAACACATCCAACGTCTCTTTGACTCAATGCCGAGAAGTGTGGCAGCGGTGATCTCCAACAATGGCGGCAACTCTGGCTACTGATTCTGGCAGGAACCACATGTCACAGACGTCTGTAAACGTAATCATTTGATACTTGGTCAACATGTTACCTGAAAAATAAATCTTGTTGTGCTACCTCTTGTCTTTCTTGGTGTTGCATTTACGGTGGCCAGCAGTGTATGATATGTCAGTGTCTTAAGGTCGAGGTAAAGTTAGTTGCCTAAAGAAATGGCAATGTCGTTAGCAGTTAATTGAAATACCCGTTCGGTTATCTCGATGCCAGCTACTAGCAGACTATCTCAACGAATACCGTTGAGCGATGAACTGATTTCTCTGTCCACTCTTCACCCATATTATACGTACCCAGTTTGCTACGTGATACCTTACTTGAGTAATTTTTCTTGTTTTAGTATACACCATATTCTTTCAGCACCTAGCCAAGCCAACTAGAAAATGCTTACTCAGTGATCTATTCAAAGATGTAATTTGCAACTGACAGACTAACCACCTATCACCTTAACACTCATGCTAAATAAGCAAGGAAAAAAATTAAAGTAATTCTTATACAAGGGTAATCGCAAGTACTGGCGCTGCCTTCGCAAATATTACTGCAGTTTTCACCAACTGCGACGCAGCAAAATCAAAATGGCTCTGAGCACTATGGGACTTAACATCTGTGGTCATCAGTCCCCTAGAACTTAGAACTACTTAAACCCAACTAACCTAAGGACATCACACACATCCATGCCCGAGGCAGGGTTCGAACCTGCGACCGTAGCTGTCGTGCGGTTCCGGACTGAGCGCCTGAACCGCTAGACCACCGCGGCCGGCGGCGACGCAGCAGGCAATTCTTTATGATATACAAGCAGTTTAAAAACACGTGCCTCACATGCCTTGCTGAATAAAGATCTCGACCCTCTTGAAATACTGACTCCTGACGTTTCTTGTGTCAAAATCATCAGATTAAGACTCCCTAAGGTCCGTGTAATTTTGACCCTTAAGGGTTTGGGTTACCGTATTCACAGAGTGGGCAAAATAAAAATGTCACAGAAAATATATCTCGGCACCTTAAGTTAGGCAGTCCAACCTGCATCACCATCCCAGGTCTGGAAGATTTAAGTTGGGTTGCCTATTTTAAGGCACATGAAATATTTTCTGGGCCTATTTTGCCCAGCCTGTATAATTTCTAGTTCGTGCAACGAATGGTGGCTCCTTAAACGCGCTTAAGTGAGAGTAATGACCCTAAACAAGGGAAACAACCGGATATTCTCAGCTTACAACGTCCCGGCAGATTAAACTGTGTTCGCAGGAAATTTTGTGGAGCGAAAGATTCGTTATGGAAACAGTTCTCTAAACTGTGGCTTAGCCATTTACCCGCAGCCTTTTGTGAAGTCTGGATGGCAGGAGAAAGACACTGGCGGGGGCATAGCTTATAGGGCAGGTCGTGAGTCGTTTCTGGATAGGTCAGTTGGTACGGGCACGATACTCAGAAAGTGAGGTTCTGGGTTCGAATCCCGGTCCGGCACAGTTTTAATATGCCACGAAGATTCAAAACAGCACACTCTCCGTTGCAGAATGAAATATCCTTCCCACACTAAAGAATTAGTAGTAAAGGTGTACATAACTAGTGGTATTGTTGGATAATGGTATGACATGTTACGGACATAGGAAATCTATAATACATAGGACGCATGTAAGACACAGATATGTTTGTAGAATCCCGGAAAAAAGCTGTACATGTGTTAAAGACTTTCGTGTGTCCTAGTCTAAATATATACATCCAGTATTGATATACTTACCAAGTTACCCACAAGGAGACGTCACAGAATTTAGGGACCGTAAGAAGTATTTGTACCCAAAACGAAATAATAATGAACTGTTATTCAAGGTATACGTTGCGGCATTTCTTCCAACGTGCATATTAGCTAAGCCAAGATAAACAGAGATTAGAGTGCATACAGAGTCACACAGAATTAGTTTTGACCTCTTTTGTTTGGAATAGGAAAGAATGTGGCTAACTCTCTCTCTCTCTCTCTCTATTCGTTTAGTCGGTTCCGACTCTTCGTGACCCCATGAACCAAATCACGCCACTTTTTCCTGTCTTGCACTTTCTCCCGTAGACCTTCCAGGTTGGAACACATTGCTTCTGTGATGCCATCGATCCATCTCATCCTCTGACGTCCTCTTCTTCTAGTTCCTTCAATCTTCCCCAGCATTAATGTTTTTTCCAGCGAGGCATGCCTTCGCATTGTGTGTCCAAAGTAGGTCAGCTTTTGTTTTAAGATTAGACCTTCCAGGGAGAAATCTGGTTTAATTTGCTCCAATATTGATCTGTTGGTTCTCTTTGCCGTCCATGGAACTCTAAGAAGTTTCCTCCAACACCACAATTCGAAGGAGTCAATTCTTCGCCGTTCAGCCTTTCTAATGGTCCAGGTCTCACATCCATACATCACAACTGGAAAGACCATAGCCCTCACAATACGGATCTTTGTTGCTAGTGTTATATCTCTGGACCTTATAACCTTGTCGAGGTTTGACATCGCCTGTCTACCGAGCAACAGGCGTCTCCGGATTTCATGGCTGCAGTCACCGTCAGCAGAGATCTGGGAACCGAGATAACTGAATGTGGTCACTACCTCCATGGTTTCTCCTGCTATATCCCATGAATTGGTAGGTGTAGTTGCCATAATTTTCGTTTTCTTCACATTCAGCATAAGACCAGCCTTTTCACTTTCGTCTTTCACCTTCAGTAAGAGTGTTCTCAATTCTTCTTCACTTTCTGCCAACAGGATCGTATCATCCGCGTACCTGAGGTTGTTTACATTTATTCCAGCTATTTTAATTCCTGTTTCTCCTTCATCTAGCCTCGCATTCCTCATGACATGTTCTGCATACAGATTAAATAAGTACGGTGACAGTATGCAGCCTTGCCGGACCCCTTTCTGAATCTTTATCCATTTCGTTGCTCCATACATAGTTCTCACCGTGGCTTCTTGGTCAAGGTATAAACTCCGTATCAGATGAATGAGGTGATCTGGTACACTGGCTAACACACTATCTCAAAAAAGAAAGTGAAGCACTGAGAAGACATGGGCACTGTAACTTCCTAGACGTACACACCATTGGCGGGTATGCAAATTATTGGAGTTCCAACTCTGTCGCTGGTAAAACTGTCACCAGAGTGCGTTAGTGTTTTTTATGTTTTGTGCTGTTAACAGCCCTGATAGGGTATAAAACGGGCGCGAACAGTTGTTGTTCAGTGACCTCAAAGGACAGACGTTCAGTGTACGAGTGGGAAGACGCAATCGAACATCATAAACATCGCAGCAGGAATGCCACAGGGCTCAGTCCTTGGTCCTTTGTTGTGCTCTATCTACACCTCAGACATCCCGGATATGCCACGTGTTCAAAAGGTGGTATACGCTGATGACATAGTCTTCTACACCAGAAGCAGATGGCCACAAGCTGTCCATAATCGACTCCAGACAGCTTGTACGAACCTAGAAGACTGGGCCAGGCGATAGCGCATATGCTTCAATGCCACGAAAAGCGAGGCCATGGTCCTGACAAAACGCAAGCAAACCGCCATTCCAGAATTTCAGCTCTTCTGTGAGTCTATCTTGGTGTCACATTTGATTCGAAGCTCACATGGAATGCCTGCATCCAGGATGTGCGCAATATGACTTCTCAACGAGTTGGGGCACTCTACCCATTATTCAAAGTTATCTTTACACTTTCCGTTGAATGTGGCCTGAACATCTACCACCTCTTCGTTCGACCAGTGATAGATAACACCTCTCCCGTATGGGAAAATGCAGAGGATATGCACATCAACAAACTGCAGATCATCCAGGACAAAGCGTTGCGACGAATATTCCATGTGCCAGCCAACTTCCCGGATAAATTTCTCCATGAAGCAGCAGAGGAACTCAGAGTCAGGGAAAAAAATAAAAAAGACAGACACCTAGCTATACAGGAAAATAAGAGCCTCTAGGAATCTCCTCATTCAAGAACTAGGACAAACCGATGATAATGATTGTTACAAGCTGTCTGTAGCCTTACTGATCAAGCAGTAAGTCTACCCTAAGCAGATATGTATATTGCAACCCCTTATGACACATAAATAAAATGAAGTACCGGTACCTCACAAATAAAGACAATAGTAGTCCATGCCCTCGGGTAAACACTAACTTTTCCTGCAGTCCTCTCGAAGATAGGCGCAGCAACTGTTCAGTGATCACTATGAAGGTCACGGAGATGCTGCGTACTCGTGTGAGCATATGTTATCAGCGCCTGTCTGAAAGGATCCTCACTGTGGTCTCCATTTTGCCGGCTGGCCTAATCGAGCAGTATGCTGATTTGTGGGACATTTGGATTTCACAATGGCCCGATGCTGGACTGCATTGGAGCATGAGGGCAGGCAAACTTGTCATGGTTCCAATCGACCACGACTGACCAGCATAAAGAGAGGATTGCAGTACTGTGCTCCAAGCACATAGGCGCCTGTCGTCCGATAACAATGAATGGACATTCCGTATCATTCCACCCCACTGGTCAGAGAGACTGCAGGCATCTACGGAAGTACCGTCCCATGCGTAGTCTACCGCTAACACAACAACACAAACGACTGATTTTCTGGAGTGTTCCCTTGACTGGCAAGCAAGTACTTCTCTTGTCTGGTGTAGCACTACGTTCAGCGATGAATCGCGGTGCCTCACAACCCCAGAAATCATGATCAGCGAGTATGGTAGCGACCTAGGAAAGAGTTCTAATACTTGCAATGTTTTGTAGATGCACAGAGGTGTTGCTCTTGGAGAGTCGTCGGGTATGATTTTAAAAGTCACAGAACTAAACTAAACTCCTCCAGAACAGGCCATGAAGGCCCAACGGTACTGACCGGCCGCCGTGTCATCCTCAGCTCACAGACGTCACTGGATGCGGATATGGAGGGGCACGTGGTCAGCACACCGCTCTCCCGGCCGTATGTCAGCCGCTATTTCTCAATCAAGTAGCCTCACAAAGGCTGAGTGCACCCCGCTTGCCAACAGCGCTCGGCAGACTGGATGGTCACCCATCCAAGTACTAGCCCAGCCCGACAGCGCTAAACTTCGGTGATCTGACGGGAACCGGTATTACCACTGCGGCAAGGCCGTTGGCCGACTTTGTCACATGTCACATCTAATGCGACGGTGCTGTAGTGGCATTTTCCAACAGAACAATGCTCCTCGACACATGATATGTATCTCTATGAACTGTCTGTTCAATGTTAAGCTACCTCTGGTGCCAGGAAGATCCCCAGATCTGTCCTTAATAGAACATGGGTGGTACCAGCTCGTCGTCAGTTCCATCCTAGCGCCAGTATCTACACTCCTGGAAATTGAAATAAGAACACCGTGAATTCATTGTCCCAGGAAGGGGAAACTTTATTGACACATTCCTGGGGTCAGATACATCACATGATCACACTGACAGAACCACAGGCACATAGACACAGGCAACAGAGCATGCACAATGTCGGCACTAGTACAGTGTATATCCACCTTTCGCAGCAATGCAGGCTGCTATTCTCCCATGGAGACGATCGTAGAGATGCTGGATGTAGTCCTGTGGAACGGCTTGCCATGCCATTTCCACCTGGCGCCTCAGTTGGACCAGCGTTCGTGCTGGACGTGCAGACCGCGTGAGACGACGCTTCATCCAGTCCCAAACATGCTCAATGGGGGACAGATCCGGAGATCTTGCTGGCCAGGGTAGCTGACTTACACCTTCTAGAGCACGTTGGGTGGCACGGGATGCATGCGGACGTGCATTGTCCTGTTGGAACAGCAAGTTCCCTTGCCGGTCTAGGAATGGTAGAACGATGGGTTCGATGACGGTTTGGATGTACCGTGCACTATTCAGTGTCTCCTCGACGATCACCAGTGGTGTACGGCCAGTGTAGGAGATCGCTCCCCACACCATGATGCCGGGTGTTGGCCCTGTGTGCCTCGGTCGTATGCAGTCCTGATTGTGGCGCTCACCTGCACGGCGCCAAACACGCATACGACCATCATTGGCACCAAGGCAGAAGCGACTCTCATCGCTGAAGACGACACGTCTCCATTCGTCCCTCCATTCACTCCTGTCGCGACACCACTGGAGGCGGGCTGCACGATGTTGGGGCGTGAGCGGAAGACGGCCTAACGGTGTGCGGGACCGTAGCCCAGCTTCATGGAGACGGTTGCGAATGGTCCTCGCCGATACCCCAGGAGCAACAGTGTCCCTAATTTGCTGGGAAGTGGCGGTGCGGTCCCCTACGGCACTGCGTAGGATCCTACGGTCTTGGCGTGCATCCGTGCGTCGCTGCGGTCCGGTCCCAGGTCGACGGGCACGTGCACCTTCCGCCGACCACTGGCGACAACATCGATGTACTGTGGAGACCTCACGCCCCACGTGTTGAGCAATTCGGCGGTACGTCCACCCGGCCTCCCGTATGCCCACTATACGCCCTCGCTCAAAGTCCGTCAACTGCACATACGGTTCACGTCCACGCTGTCGCGGCATGCTACCAGTGTTAAAGACTGCGATGGAGCTCCGTATGCCACGGCAAACTGGCTGACACTGACGGCGGCGGTGCACAAATGCTGCGCAGCTAGCGCCATTCGACGGCCAACACCGCGGTTCCTGGTGTGTCCGCTGTGCCGTGCGTGTGATCATTGCTTGTACAGCCCTCTCGCAGTGTCCGGAGCAA